>NC_141689.1:518193349-518493349 GCF_964263255.1 Lissotriton vulgaris
ATCCATCAAGGACCCTAAAGGACAAACTTTTGAAATCCTCAATAAAATCACCTGTGAATCGCATTTGGTAGTCTACCCGATAGAATGTGACTGTGGAAAACGCTACATTGGATCAACCATATGCGCTTTAAAAAAACGAATATTGGAACATATTCGAGCCATCCAAAATAAGGATACATCATATGCCATAACCAAACACATGCTGAATCACAAAAACAAAACATGGCAAACCATAAAATATTCAGGCATAGCGATGGTGACTGAACATGAAAGAGGTGGCAATAGACTCCAAAAGCTGAGACGTTTGGAATCGAAATTAATCATCTGGTTAAAAACCAAAATCCCCAATGGACTGAACGGGGACGAAGAAATGTATGTACACTTATGATTGGTTAATTAACAGAGAGAGAAAAAAAATGATTTTAAAAATTTCAATTAAAATGCAATCCAAATGGAGCCATATGGGTAAAGAACCAAATGCTGAAAATGCAGACTCCTAAGTAGACAAAGGACAAAATCCCACTAGTTGTATGCAAATGATATATAATCCACAAATACCATCTGACTACAAATGCTCTTCGTATAAACGTATAACAACTGATGTGGAATTGACCAACTGTTGAATAGACTTTGTTTAATCAGTACGCTGTGCAATCCTTTCTGTTAATTTAATAATTTCAATCAACACATCATTGATGCCAGAACAGCATAGCTTTGAAATATGAGTATTAAATTGCAAGCAGAAGCACGAATTTCTTCACTATGTAAAATAATGTAAATAGCGGGCAAAGATGTCAGTATCTGTGCCTATTGCTGTGCGGTCAGCAGAGAGTCATATCATCAGGACAGAGTAAAGCACTTAGCTTTAAATAGTATCTGCATAAACGGTTAAAAATTGTGGCCCAGGTGGATACACATACAGGCAATAGGAGTAGGAAGGCACTCAGCCCTAATTTGTGCTGCATAACCGGATAAATGCAAGTTTACATTAAACTACCTGTCAGTTAGTAATCTGGTAGAATATGTACCACTAAGGTATCAACCGAATGTCCCACGAAAATGATCAAAGCTTGCTGACAGTAACGGGCACAGATAGGTTAAAACTTAGCCATGTTCAAACTACCAAGCCCACAATGCATCATAATGGCTAGTGGTGACTTAGTATAAATAACTAAAAACTAATGAAGGACTTACTACCGTGATCAGGAACTGTTTTAGTTCGAAACGCGTAGGTGAAGGAGGAAAATTCGAGTTAAATAAATTGTGTTCGAAACAACCAAGAAGAGTGCGGCGTATTTGTAGACAATTGCTAAAACAAATCTTCGCGGGGCTAGTCCTTGCCTCGCTGCCGGCAGCAGCTACCTGGGACATTTGCTGTGTATATATGTATATATGTATGTATGTATACACATATACACATCAGATGGAAAAGAGGTATTCACAGTAAGTTTAAACATAAACATGAATATATTCCCATTTTGCAAGTTTTGTTGACCAGTTAGCCCCCTGTGATGACGTTTTGACCCTAATAGAATTAATCCATGGGGTGTTTTCAGGCAGGACTGACTGCCTTTCAGATGGAAGCAACCGGCAGAGCTCATACAAATGAGTCTTAAATTTAATCCCTGTGTTGGTCATCACCAAAGGCTCTGTTAAAAAGAATGGGGTCGAATGGCATTAACAATTCATGCCCTTAAAACTGGCAGACTCAGTGGAATCACAACATCCCACCTACAAGGCACATCCTCCGCAGTGACCATCTTCACATTGTCCACAAAAGAGATAACTGTGATCTTTCAAAAAGGGGCAATAATGCCTTCACCCTATCAGGGAAAAGGTGTCTACCTTCTTTACTTTCTCATTCACAAAAAGGATGTCTCCTTCAGACCTGTCCAGGACCGTTCAAGAAAACATCCTGTTAGAAGCTTGACATTTGACAACCCTGCACAATGTCATCTTTCTTCTCCACAAAGTGATTAAATGATAACAATCGCACCGCACCAATCACAACGCTGCCATTCCAGCATTGTGATTAGCTTAGGGGAGGGAGGCTGTCAAAACGTTACGCAGACCCGGCCAGGAGCAGCAGAGGCGGGAGCGCATGTATCCTGGAGGAAGGTAAGTTTTATATTTTAATTACCGTCCCACTTAAACCCCCCCTCTGCCCGCGTGACCTAACCCTCCCCCCACCCCACTCCGTGTCTTGCTTGCCGCAACTGGACAGAAATGGTCTGTTTCTGTTGGTGAAGCTCGCTTTCTGCCCATGTGAAGTGACGGGGCGGTCACTAAAGTCAGGGTGGTCTGATTCACTCAATGTGGCACAGCGGGTCTTGCCTCAGGAGCATCTCCAACGGGAAGAGGAGTATCTGAGCTGCCTGGCCTCATTATGGCGCACAAGGATGGCAGGAACCCCAACACACATGGCCCTAAATCTTTACGTTTAGCAGGGTCAGCGTTTTATTCAAAGGGTCGCCCCTTTGAACAAAAAGGGGTACCAGCTCCCCGAAGGGCCTCTTGCCTCAACACGCTACAGTAGAGGGGAGTTGACACCTGGGGGAATCTTGATCAGGAGGGATTATTAAAAGATCGGGATAGAATTATTACTGAAGGAACCACCACACCTCTGGAAATCTTTTTATACATTAGAATAAGTCATGATGTCAGAACTGCAGCGCCCACCTGCACCAGGAGCCCACCGCCCCCTTCCTTCCCACTAGATACACTGCACGGCTTACTGCAGGCGCTGGGACCGGCCCACACGGTTTCCAGGCTCTACTGTGCTGCCCTCACAGAGACCAGACCCACAGACAGGCTTGCAGACAGCCTAGGACTTGGAGCTAGACACCACGCACTGATGGGCAATGGCTCTATTGCTGCAAACAGACAGGCATGATACCTGCCAGTAGCCGGCTGCGTATTACACACTTTAAAATCTATATCAGGTATACTACACACCAGCAAGACTTTACAGATACAAATTACGACCCGATGGCCGATGTGACAGATGCGGAGAGGAGGGAGCGGGATTCTACACCTAGGGTGGCAATGTGGAATGATACACATGTATTGGATGGAAGTGGCGGCAGCATTGTCCTGAATGGTGAGCGCCCCCATTTCGCTTATTCCAGTCATAACATTCCTAGGCCACACTGAAGAACTACAAGTCACACACCCCCTTATTCAAAGAATGGCTGAACGATTTAACAGGGCGCTGGGAATAATAGACTACTTATGCAGAGATTCTGCCATTAAATTACCAACCACAAGACTTCTGGGTAAGCATGGGCGAATTTTGCGAATCTCGCGTTCGCGAATTTTGCGGATTTGCGAACTCGCAATCCGCAAAATCCGCGAATTCTCGCGAATTTGCGGATTTTTTTTTTGTGTTCGCGCGGGTTTCTGCCAGTTCGCGAGGGTTTTGTACAATTTCGCAACACGCGAACTTACCTGTCGGGTCGCAAGTTTCGCGAACTTGTTGTTTCTACGTGTCCAGCCTGTTTGGGACACTCTTCTTCATCACTGCCACTCTCTGACTACTCATGCCACCCTCTGGCCCACCCATGCCACCCTCTGTTTCATCACAGCACCCTCTGGTTGTCCAGTCAGTGTACATTATTGTGGCAAAGCAAGCACACCTTCCCTGCCTCAAGTGACCTGAATTAATTTGGGGCTGATTAATGTGTCACAGAATATTTTTTTAGCTGGCACCTGCTTCCTTAGTGCTTCCTGATTAGTGATCTTTTGCACTTGCTAAGTGCTTTCATTGTTGCAAAATTAGTTACAACACCTGCCCTGCCCCAACTGACAATAATGAATTAGGGGCTGATTAATGGATTTGAACTTCCAGCCTGGCTCCTGCTTGTCTCCCTTAGCTGTAATTCAGGACCTTTGTGGCATATGTGTAACTATTCTGAGGTTCAGAGCAGGGTCACATAATAGTTGCAACTGGCAACTGAACTCTGGAGGGGCCCCTCAGGAAGCACTACAGGAAATGGCTACTAATGATGAGCCTGAACTTTTGAACCTGGTAAGTAGTTTCAGTTTTGCTAAGATCGTATTTCTGCAATTTTGCGCTTATTCGCGGGGCGCGAAGTTGTACTGGGAAGCCGCGAACTCACGCGAACAGTGCGAGCAAGCCATAAAATCCGCTGCTCGCGGATTTGCGGATTTTGCGGGAGATTCGCGAATCTCGCGGATTGCGAATTTACCGAAAATCCGCAAAATCCGCGAGCGAAACGGATTTTCCGCCCATGCTTACTTCTGGGACCCCCCCCCCCTGCTGACGTACTTGATAGAGGATGCAGGCTGAAGCTTCACATAACTGATAATGGAGGTTTGAGGTTTTAGAGTGCACACTGGGGAGGATAGAACGCCACGAGGGGACAGTAGTAACCAAACACTTGTAACGGGAGGCGCTGTGCTAGACTTATTACCTGCTCACACGTAGCACAACTCCACATGAACATGAGGTGCATTTTTTTTTAACCGTGCAGCACATCCCAGAGGCCGTTTGGAACTACACGATCTGCATCAGAGGCTCAACTGTTTTAAATGTGGACATATGTACCATGCAGCAAAATGGGAATGCACTACTGTACCTAGTTGGAAAAACTTAAAGAAATGTAAACAAAAAATTGATATTGTGTGCTAGTGCTGAGAACTGGGATGAATGGGTGCCACCCTGTTTCTGCAGGTATACCATGACTGTCGTATTGCGAATCTGGAGGAGGACTTACTTCCCTCGAAGGATTTGAAGCCTTCGAGAGCTAGGAAAAGGGTCAGCAGTTCTAGGTAACTGATGTGTGGTGCCATGTGTTGAAGGGCCTAAACCCCATGTGTGGTAATGGCATTGAGGTGTGAGCCCCAGCCTGTGAGGGAGGGGTCTGTGGAGGTAACATTCACCTGTGAGGTAACATTCACCAGTGAAATCAGGTATGAGAAAGTCTGGCCTGCACAAGTTATTGTGGTTTCACTAATGTGTAGAGTGCTGGCCTTTAGCAACACTACCTCTTCCCAGTGACACTCGGTTTGTGACCAATGCCTCACAAGGCACTCTTGTAGGGAGCACATATGGAGTTGGGTGCAAGGGACAATAGGAATGCACAGCGTCATCATGCCTAGAACATGCATCATAGTTCGGAACAAGAGCTGAAGACTTGGCTGAATGCCAATACCTTCTGTTGGTTGTGACTAGCTCGGCCTGAAACTGTGTTGGTATGTACCAAGCTGTAGAGCAGGAAAATTGCTGCTCGAATAAGGGCTAGGTACTGTTGGCTGTCGTCATTACTGATCAGTTAATTATCGAGGTAGGGGAAAATGCAAGAGCCCTTCCTCCCCCTAGAAGGTGGGCAGCACCCACTGTTAAACACTTCATGAACACCCATGAAGCTGTGGTGACCCCAAAAGAAAGTACTCTGAACTGGTAGTCATGCCCATTTCCCACAAAGCAAAAATACCAGAGATGGCCCCAGCCGCTTGCACGAAGGCCATTTTCTCAATGTAGGTTGCAGCCTACATAGAGAAAGTGTAGAGTGCACATGACCAAACAGTCAGGGCTCACAACAGTGGACATGCCACTCCCCTCCCCCCCCCACCCCCCCCCCCCCCCACTCCTCCCCCATGCCACCGAGCGGGACCGCCTGCTCGCCCCAACAGGGCACTTATGCTTTGTCGCAGTGCGAGAAGCAGAAGCATAAAATGGTAGTTTTACCATTTTATGTTTCTGCTTCTCGCACAGCGAAAAAGCAGTGGGGTGATGCCCCGATGGACGAGCCGCCACTGCACTCAATACACCCACCTTCTGTGCAAACAACAATCTAAAGTGGAGTTGGTGCCTACATGCTCATTGTGAGCCAAAGGAGGAGTTGCAGCACATCTCATGACTTGATAGACTTGTGCATAGAAAAACAACTTGAAAACATCTGAGCCTAGATGGCGGGAGTATTTAGAGCATGTGAATTAACAGTACTACATGTTACAAACAGTTATTTACTATTTCCTTACCTTCTTCTGAATGTATTTTTGCATTTATACTTGGACTCTACTCTACTGTGATGTAATTGGAAAATATAAAAATTTGCACAAATTAATTTTCTATGTCTGACTATTGTATATTTACCTTGTACCTAATGTTTCAATAAATAATTATAGATTTATTGTCTTATCTGTGCAGAAAGGACATAGTTTGCGAGAAAAACTGGCAGAAATGGAAACATTTAGAGACATCCTGTGTAGACAGGTGGACACTTTACAGAAGTACTTTGATGCCTGTGCTGATGCTGTGTCTAAGGATGAACTGGAGAGGGACAAAGGTAAATCTAATTTGTTACAATTGATGACTATTTGGGCTCCCGTAATTGAAAGGACATCCTTTAAAAACTATAGATTCCTAGTACCTATTTTGAAGACAAATATGTGCTAGTAGCCTTTATTCAATAATAGTATGGATGCCCTATGGCAGTTCTTGATGCCACTCTCCCCCCTACTACTGAGGCAGCCTATGATGCATATAAAAGGTCCTTTATTTAAAAAGGTCAAGCATATGAATGCAATCTGTTTTCACACCTCATCCAGATTAAGGCAGCTCCATTCCTCATGCGCAATAGTCACATGGGTCCCTCTGCTTCGAAGGCTGTCATGCACAGCTCTCTAATGACACTTGGCACTACCATTGTGTATAGGGCATTGATAAATCTGCAACATGCCCCAAGTCTTAACCAGGAGATACTACTTTTTTTTTTCTTTTTTTTTTCTTCATAAAACCTTTATTTTAGTTAATGTAGTTTACACAGCTCATCGCCTACAACCAAATATAACTTTTGCCGGCAGCTCTATCAATTCAATGTTTCGCAATCGTCATTAAGGCATAGCAATTGTTTTCTCATACACAGCAAGCCGCCTACAACCACTTTGGGCTGGCTGCGTTTCAAGATTAATTATCATGGCATATCCATATATAGGGCCTTGAATGCAATCGCAAACCCATGCAATTTAGGTATTATAATCTCATATTATCTGAAGATGAAGGGGATGTTCCCATCAGCCTACCCATCATTCGGTACGTGGGACTAAGTTGATCTGGTGCAGGCGCGTCTTACTCATGAAGGCAAGTACATGTATAACTCTACATAACTCTAACCAGGAACAACGTAGGTTGCAGTAACAATTTCCGTCTTAAGCGGATATAGCATTTAATAGCCCTTCCAAAAGCATTCACACAACTAGCAAACATAGTCTGGCAGACCACCTCAGGGGTGCAGCACATCCTGCCTCGAGCCGCCTGCAGTGGGAGGGCCTGACATTAGAGGTGAGTAGCTCTGGTGATAGCAGGCAAGGACCAACTCCACCTGGGTGCTTAGTATGTTTAGGTGCGGTATTTTTTTTGGGTGGGGGGGAGGAAGTGGGAGGGGGTAGGGGGCGTAGGGGACTGTACAGAGGGGGAGGGGTAGGGGGAATTGGGGGGACCAGACGCGCCCCTTCGTTTCTGGAAAACTGGACCACACTGCAGTGCAAACACAGCTTCATAGTCTATTTATGTCACTCCCACAGCCGAGGTGGGGGACGGCGCTCTAGCTCTATTCCACGCCCCCATCTGAGAGCAATCTGTCGCCTCCCATATAGTAATAACATAGCATGCAATTTCCTACTCCCAGGCGTGGTGTCCACTACCAAACCCAATAGGCCCAAATGTGGAGAGGGGGGGTCTAGTCTGTCAACAATTTGGTTAACTGCCTCGAATATTTCCAGCCAATAACTAGCTAGCTTGTGCCAACTCCAGGCCATATGTAAGAAGGTAGCATTATCTTGCCCACATCTCCAACATCTAGCGTCATCCTGCAAGCTCATTCTATGGAGACTCACTGGAGTACGGTAGTAGCGGTGTAGAAACTTAAAATGCACTAGTCGCAGCTTGTAATTGGGGGACAACTCCAGAAGTTGTTTACAGCAGAAGCACCATTTGTCGTCAGATAAGGGAGAGTCTATTTCCTCGTTCCAGAGGGCCAGGGATCTAGGTGTCATTATTGGGGCCTGCTCTTGCATCTCATTATATAACCTGGTCACCAGTTTTTTCGGGGAGGCGCGAGCGAAAATGTTTTGTAGTGCATTGAGTGTGGGTGGGGCCTCAGGGAAACCCTCCCATAGGTATCTACATGCTGTTTTCAGCCGGTGATATGCAAACATTTCGCCAAACGAGACCGGCGCCTCCTCCGCTGTCCGCTGATCTCTAAACTTCCCATCTGGGTATAAGTCTACGAAAGTGTGCATTTGGGTGCCACCGAGGACCAGTTGTCCCCTGCAGTGCTCCAGACAAGCGAGCATAGGGTTGTTTTTCAGTGGTATGGCAGGTGCAAACAATAAAGGTAGCCGTGCTCGCTTTTGCAGCGTTCGCCATGACCAGCGCAGTGTATTTGCAGAGTCAACATCAGTCATTGGGCGTGGACTCTTCTGGTACAGGGTGACTGCCAGGGACAGTGGCGACAATGAGTCTGCTTCAACCGCCACATGTGGCTGATAAGGAGTAGGGTATGCCCAGAAATGCGAAAATTGGGCTTGCGCACAAAGGGCATATAGGTGCATATCTGGAGCCGCCAATCCCCCCAGTTTGAACGGTGAGGTCAGTAAGGCCCAAGACACCCGGACCTGGCCTCCCGCCCGCACCAGAGCAAGCAAGTGGGATCTAAGACACCTAAAGAACTGCGCAGTGAGCGGTATAGGAATATTAGTGAACAAGTAAAGGAGTTTCGGCAAGACTACCATTTTGGACAGGGCCACTCTACCAGCAAGAGACAGTGGCAGTTTAGAACATATTGCCACTTTAGATTCGAGCCAGTCAATCGCCCGCCCAAAGTTTAGCGTCCAGATATCTTGGAGATTGCGGCTCACCCAGACACCCAGGTACTTGACCTCATCTGCAGTCCAACGCAATCCGAACTCGTACCTCACCTCAGGAGTGCTATCTGTCAATGGGAATATTACCGATTTAGACCAATTAATGGATATGCCTGAGAGGCCTCCAAACTTGACAAACTCCCTCAGCAGGGGGTCCAAATTGACCGAGGGGTTCAGGACATACAGG
Source organism: Lissotriton vulgaris (assembly GCF_964263255.1). Taxonomy (NCBI): domain Eukaryota; kingdom Metazoa; phylum Chordata; class Amphibia; order Caudata; family Salamandridae; genus Lissotriton; species Lissotriton vulgaris. Next base: position 518,202,426 of record NC_141689.1, read on the forward strand.
GTGACGTCATCAGCGTAAATGAAATCAGCAGGCTGCGGGAGCTGAACCCAATCCCCCTAGCAGTGTGATGTTGTCTAATTCTCGCCGCAAGAGGTTCCATTGCGATGGTGAATAGGAGGGGCGACAGAGGACAGCCCTGCCTCGTGCCCCTAGTCACTGCGAATGGCTCCGAAATCATTTTGTTTACGCACACCCTCGCCGTTGGGCCCGTGTAGAGAAGACGGATATGGGCTATAAATAATGGACTAAAGCCCATTCGCACCAGTATCCGGAATAGATGAGGCCATTCAAGGGAGTCAAACGCTTTTGTGGCGTCTATGAAGACTGCTGCTGCATGCACCGATGGCATTAGATAATGCAACACTGAGAACAATGTCCTTAGGTTGTGGGATGTCGAGCGCTCAGGTATGAAACCTGATTGGTCCGGGAGGGCCACCATCGGAAGGAGAGGCTGGAGCCGTTCCGCCGCTATTTTCGCGTATATATTGGTGTCAACATTAATCAATGAGAGCGGCCTGTAGGAGTCAAGGGAGTGGTCGTCCTTGTCTGGCTTTAGTAACGTAATGATCAGGGCCTCCCGCACAGATGCCGGCAGTATCCCAGTCTCCAGGGATTCCGCATAGACCGCGTGCAGCTTCGGCGCCAGTTCCTCCGAGTAGGCCTTGTAAAGGCCATCAGGGCCAGGGGCTTTGTTCAGTGGCATACTCTGAATTGTTTTTTTAATATCCTCCACTGTCACTGGGAGCGCCATGTATTGGCGGTGGGCATCATTGAATCAAACCAGCGCAATAGATTCAAGAAATGCTTCCAAATGTTCTGGAACATCCGGTTGTGTCGTAGAGTAGAGATCAGCATAGAAAGTTGTGAATTCCCGCAGCACCTGTTCTTGCCCCGTCACAACATCCCCGTCCGGAGTCTGGATCATGTGAACAAAGTGTGCAGCTTTCTGTTTATTGATGAGTCCCGCCAGTGTGCGACTTGGTCTGTCCCCTTCCCCGTATCGTCTGGCCTCCGCATATTTACCTAAGAATTTGAGTTCGCGTTGCGCCTCCTCTGCAAATTTCAATAATTTCTCTTTTATTTCAGATGCAGTTACCGGGCTAGGGTCTGTACCGAATCCTTTTTCAAGGTCCCTTATTTGCCCCTCCAACTCGCTCAGAGTACCCCGAATTGCCTTCAGTACGCCGGCTTGCCTTGCAATGCATTGCCCTTGGATCACCACCTTAACCGCCTCCCACAGGGTTGTCTCCGTGGACACCGAGCCAGAGTTCAAAGTAAAGTAGTCAACAATGTCACCCCGTATCTCCTCCTTAAAGGCATTGTCCAGAAGTGCGTGTTGTGGGAGTCGCCAACTAAATGCCAGCGTGGAGGTGCTCGGGGATGATAACTCCAGCAGGCACGGTGAGTGGTCTGACAAGGATCTGGCAAGGTGACTAACCCTCGTAGTCCACGCAGCCACGTCCGAAGATACTAACCAAAAATCTAAATGAGACCACGCTGCGTGTTTTGTGGAAATGCATGTGCCTTCTCGGGCAGTAGGATTGCGCACTCTCCAGACATCTATCCGGCTTCCTTCGGCCATAATGTCTCGGAGTGCGAAGTTCGCATGTGGGTGCGGTTGTTTAGAGGTCACCTTGTGGTCAAGTCTCATTCAGTACCACATTAAAGTGTCCCCCAACACCCCCCCCCCCCCCGATGACTGTGGTGCACCTCGTTGCTGCGATTTTGGCCCAGACCTCTCTGAAAAAGTCAGGTGTATCCGTGATCGGGCCATAGACATTAACCAGCACCACTGGACTCTCACATAGCAGCCTCTGAGCCACGATGAACCTCCCTCCCGGGTCATTGTGCACCCATACCTCCCTCCAGTCCAGTCCTCTCCGAATCAAAATGACAACCCCCCTAGCATACTTTGAGAAGATAGCGGAGTGAATTACGCCCCACCTGCTGTGTTTTAGCCTCACTGACGGCTGTGAATTTAAGTGAGTTTCCTGCAAAAGGCAAATATCAACCTTGTCTCTCTGCAGGTAAGAATGCATCAGCCTCGCCTTCCTGCCATCATTCGCTCCCCTAATGTTCCATGTGACAATATTAATTACTGCCTTAGGCGTACCCATTGCGCTTTTAACAACCTCATTCGTGCACACCCCCCCCGAAAAGCCAGACACATGCATGTTCAATGTGAATAGGACTCGATAATGTAGCAACCCGTTCCAAACCAAATGTAACAAACCCTCAACTGCCCTTCCCCTCCCCCTCACCCACTCCAACCCCCCAATCCGGTTGTGTGATATTCACCCCATCAACACGCAAAGCGTGCAAGTAACTGAACATTGGGATGCACCCCAGGAGGGCGAGTATCCCCGGACATACTACCCTGTTCTCACAGGGTGGCCATGGGGTCCATATGAGCGTCAACTGTGTCTTTCCAGGCGCCCATCAGCGATTACATTTCTTTGTCTGTGCCCCCAGCAGAGTTCTTCTGGCTGAAAGAAATCGAACATATGGCAGCTAAACCGTATTGAAATACAGAAGTATTCTCCCAGCTTCGTCTAGATTGTTCAAACCTCCCCCACCATCCCCGGAGCCAACTCCCACATGCTATAGCCACAATACATCAGAGAAAGTCAATCATTATCACTTAGCTAATCCATCTCTGTGCCCTGCTGCGAGCTCGTGGTGTTCTTTTTCTTGTTCGTGCCACAGACATGTTTAGCAAATTTTAAGGCAGATTTTGCGTCGACAAAGAAGTGGGCCGACCTTTCATGTGTGACCTTCAACTTTGCTGGGTATAGTAGCGCGTCTGGCACTTGTGCCTGTAGTAACAGCAGTTTTGCAGGTAAGAAGCTGCGAGCTCGTGGTGTTCTTTTTCTTGTTCGTGCCACAGACATGTTTAGCAAATTTTAAGGCAGATTTTGCGTCGACAAAGAAGTGGGCCGACCTTTCATGTGTGACCTTCAACTTTGCTGGGTATAGTAGCGCGTCTGGCACTTGTGCCTGTAGTAACAGCAGTTTTGCAGGTAAGAACTCCCTTCTCACCGCCTGCACCGTAGGCGTGAAGTCTGGGTAGAAGGAGATGTTATTTCCTTTGTGGGTTATTTGGCCCTTCTCGCGTGCCAGCTTTAGAATCAAGTCTCCATCTTGGTAGTTTAGGATCTTCGCGAGAATGGGTCTCGGTGTTCCACCCACTGACGGCTTCGGGCCTAGCGCTCGGCGTGCGCGCTCCACCGCAAAAACTGGGGACAAGTCTGCGTCAAAGAGTTCATGGAGCAGATCTGTAATAAACACCTCCCTCTTCCCTATGTTGGTCGTTTCCGGAATCCCCGTGATGCGGAGATTGTTTCTTCAGGAACGCGCTTCCAAATCATCATTCTTAGCTTTAATTATCATTAACAGCTTATCCATATGTAGAAGTTGTTCCTTTGTTTCACGTTGAAATTCCACGCACTCCGTGTGCCGATTTTCAAGCCCATCAAGTCGCGTTTCGGGAGTCGCCACTTGTGATTTCACCTGGTCCATCTGAGTGGTCAGCATGTCCAGCTTTGCATCAATATTACGTAGGCTGGAAACAAACATCCAGCATCAGAATGCGATGGTCTTCTTCCCGGTCTGCTCCAGCAACCTCACCCTCGGCCGCACCAGTCTCCGCCGGCGGCGTTGAGGTGCCGGGTTTTTAGAGACCCGGTGGTGCCAGGGGACCACACCCGAAGACCTCTGGGTTCCCCTGTTCTGGACTACAGAAACACAGAGTCTTCTAGTTGAAGTCAGAGATCGAGGTTTATTGGTTGCAACCAAGTAACATGTGTCCTAGAATTACAACAGCACGGGCTGTAAGTTCTCAGGAGACTGTTTGTTTTTACAGAACCAGCCTTCTCCTTATATACAGAAATAACAGCTGCGGGCAAGAATTCTTGAGTTTATGATATGGTTATACACATATTTCTACAATAATACAAAGAGCGAAGTCATGCTGGTCAGCACATATTTTAGATGTCCGGATCGTGATGGATTACCCCGTCAGGCCCAGAATTCCCATCAGATATCGATGAAACACCAATAAGGTCGGGCACCCTCCCATCGTAAAACTGGTCATAAACAAGAATCATGGACAGGTGTATGTGTATGGAAAACATGGTCTGTATGTAGTGAATGGTTTATGGCATGTTGAGCCTTGATGATATCTTACTCGGCCACTGGGCGAGGGGCTGCCCAAACAGGTTTGGCTGGAGGCAGTGGAGTCAGCTCGGCCAGGTCATGGGGAAGTCAGCTACGGTGGACGTGTCCTTTCAGATCAAACTCGGCCTTAATCGATTGACTATATGAGGGCAAGTCATAAGATGGATGCCGTTTACAAAATGGAGTCTGAGGGTTCGGAACGGAAACCACGATTTAAGGGTGTTAGCATCACTCAATCATGACACAAATACATAGGGATAATGTCCTAATCATTACCGGTCCGTTGATACCAAATTCGTCATGGTACGACGATATTTTGTGATACGAGTGTTTGGACCTCGGTACCGGTGGAACAGCAGGGTCCGGAATTACAGTACCACAGACCCTCCTTTTGCCCTCATATTAGGCAATAACTCATGCTAATCTGAGTCCAAATCTGTATTGATGAATTCATGGAGATGCTGCTGTAGCATCATTCTGTTGCTCAATTCGTCCCTTGATACAGGCTTCCTTACACATGAAGTAGCGCAGAGGCCACATATTGCAGGAGCGCACTGTACAAACAGGCAGAACATAAACAGAACGGCTAAGATCATCCCGATGAAGATCAGAGTTTTCCATCCCCAGGCAGAGATCCGCTCCCACAGCCACCCTAACAGGGACCAATCCCCTTTCTCCACGTGAAGGGAATCAGAGATTTTGTGTAATTTGGAGATGGCCTGGTACACTTTCGGAGCATTGTCAGGGATGAAAATGCAGCAACTGGATTGGATCACTCTACATACACCACCACGGTCTGCAAGTATGACATCTAGGGCAACCCTGTTCTGAAGGGTCATAAGTCGATCCGACTGAAGCTCGGCTGTCAAGTTGCTAAGGGCACCGGCCGTTTCAGTCACGGCGGACTCAACTATCCTCGTCAATTGTCGAATGTTCCTGCTGTTCACCATAGGCCCCCAAAATGGCAGAAAACCCTTTGCGAAGTCTCCAAACTCTTGACCCGCAGTGTCGTCTTGACTCACGACACCCCTAACTGTCCTTGTCCGATGGTAATCTGCCCCGGCCGTGTAGGTAGGTGGCAGCAGAAACGAGATAAAGCATGTGCCCGAGAAGTCAGGGGGCAACCATGTATAGGCTTTGTCATGGCAGACGAAATAGGTGCCTTTAGCTGCCAAGAATGGAGGGGAATTTCGGGAGGCAAACACATATGTTTCTGTGCATACGCTCTTCCCCAACTGTGCTTTGGGATCCCTGCCAATACCTTGCAGACATAAGTGACCTCGGTGGGGCACTATCCAGACTGGGGATGATTTCTTTGTTTTCTTGCTTTTATTCAAAGAGATCCCGTATTTAGTCACATTCCAACGGCTGTAGGGAGTGAGTTCATCTTTAGGAATCGTTTGATACGTGTCAACATCCCTACTCATATTTCTTATTCCTACCACTAGTGCCTTGTTGCTGGAATCGCTCTCTGTGGAACGGGGCGGGTATGGTTCTAGGGCGAACAGGAACATGGTCTGGAAAGCCCACAGAGAACCATAATAACTGAATGGCAGGATGAAGTATGGAATGCCCTTATCTGTCGTGTGCGGCATGAGTCCACAGATCCAACAATTCGATGTGTTCATTATAGACTGGTGCTGGTGTAGGAGCTGGATGAAGGAGTTATTTACAAACTCTAGTCTTCTGGCAGACTCGTGTTCAGGAAGAGGGTGAAAGGAGTGCAAAGAGTGCAAAGAAACAGTTGGAGGAGGTGTGGGCTGAGTGTTGTTTACAAAGGTGACTTGAAACGTGGATAACGTATAACCAATCAAGAACATCGTTATGCTACATATCATCAAAATACATATTATCAAGAATTTCCCTCTAGCCATTACAGTGCATATTTTCTTGTTAAAGTTCATGTGTCTAGCAGGTCTCTCTACCCTCGGAAACTCCATCCTCTGGTTGCTGCCCGCGGTGGGAGGTTGCTTCTGCCAAGATGTGCGCTCTGTCCAGTCCGGGGTAATTCCCTCAGACCGACTAGAACCGTTGACCTAGGCGTCCCCGGCTGCACTCCTCAGACTTCAACCGCGGTCCTAGCAGCAGAACCGGATGGCGGTTCGAAAATCAAAAATGAGCTAGTTCCCTGGGCGAGAGAGCTGTGAAATCAAAAATAGTTCATGGGAAAAAGGGAAAATCGCACTAATTTGATTGTCAGTTCCTTGGTCTTGACCTCAGATTATATCGTTCTTTCCCAGGTACGGTGTGATCTTTAAACAATGTTTCAGGTTCTGTAGTGTCCAACTGCATTGACGGTGGCACAGATCCTTGCAAAATACAATCGCTCTCTTTGTCGGTACCAGTTCCTTTTAATCGCGCATCGCTAAAGGGGACAAAGCGAGGTATGAACTCTGTCTCGGAGTCAGCGACTCTTCGCTGGACCCACCGGTCATATGGAAGGGGCAGCGGGACCCTTTTGCAATGGGCGCCGTGCACCCAGTGTTTTTTCCGTGGACACGTACTGCAGAGCGGGTAGATAGCAAGACCTGGAAAGGTCCGGTCCAGCGAGGCTCCTCGTTCTTTGTTCGCCTGAAGTTCCGAACTAGGATCCAGGAGCTAGGTTCGATGGCGTGGCCTGGATCGTCAGACGCCGGTGGAGAGGAGCTGTGGACCTGTTGATGTAAAGCATGCAGTTTAGTTGTCAATTCGTGCAAATAGTCAAACAGTGCGGGGTACTCTATCTCACTGAGCTTTCTGGGCCTCTGTACTCCCCATATATTTGCTGGGCGCCCGAACACGATCTTGTGTGGGCTAGGTCCTAATCTGGAATGGACAATCATCCTGGTAGACAGGAGTGCTAAAGGCAGGGTGTCTGGCCACTTGAGACCTGTGCTGGCTTGGATCTTGGCCAATTTCAATTTTAACGTGCCATTATAGAACTCTACCAATCCTGCCGATTGGGGGTGATTTGCAGCGTGGAATTTCTGGTGGATGCCTAGACACTCACACACTCTCTTCATCACTCGTCCCACGAATTCACTTCCATTATCACTCCAGACAATCCTAGGCATGCCAAATCGAGGGAAGAATTCTTTGACGAGGGCTTTGGCAGTTGACAATGCAGTGTGGTCCTTAAGGGGGTACGCTTCTACCCACCTGGAGAAAGCGCAAACGACAACAAGGACATATTTCAGGTTATTGCACCTCTCCATGTGAATGAAATCGAGCTGCAAGACCTCGAACGGGTACGTTGGAGGCGCAAAATGACCAACTGGGGTTGGGGTTCCCCTACCGGGATTGTGCTTCAAACACACCATACAATTTCTGACCAGATTCTCTGCACATTTTGGGATACCACTATTCTGCCATACTGGGGCCAACAGCTTACATATTCCTTTCACACTGATGTGCGCCATTCCATGGGCCATCGTCACCACTGCGAGCACATAGGCGTTAGGTAACATCCATCGCTGATGTTCTAACAGTTCGACCCAACAACCATTCGCATCTAATCTACCCTTGCTTTCTCTCCATTCATTCACCTCTTTCTCAGTAGCATCAGCTTGTATAGATTTCACGCTTTCGATGGTGTCCTCACACATACCCACATCAGGGGTCCATCTAGCAGGACCTACAACATACATCCGACTCATTGTGTTCCTTGCAGTCTCTTTCGCGACCTCATCGGCAAATGCATTCCCTCGACCAACATCATGTTGAATCTTTCTGTGTGCACTGCATTTCACAATTGCAACTTGTAGGGGCAAGGTCAGTGACTCGAGAAGGTCGTGTACTAGCTGGCCGTGTTGAATTTTTGCACCATGTGACGTCAGGAACCCACGTTCACGCCACAATCTTCCAAAACTGTGGGCTACGCCAAAGGCGTATTGGCTATCAGTATACACATTCACTCGTTTTCCTTTCGCCAACACACACGCTCTTGTGAGTGCGACTAACTCTGCTGCTTGCGCGGAATTGTGGGGGATGCGAGCTGTCTCTACAATCGTGTGTAATGTTGTCACGGCATATGCTGCAGTCGTATCACCATTTGGCAACTTGAAACATGAACCATCAACCCATAAATTATCATTACATTCAGGGAGGGGAGTGTCCTGCAAGTCTACTCTCCCTTTTGTCTCTTCCTCTGTCCTAAAGCAGCAATCATGTTTTTCAACCTCATCTGTCTCTGCTGGAATGGGTAATAACGTAGCAGGGTTGAGTGTATCACACCTCTTTATGTGAATGTGACTTGCTAACAGTGTCAATTCATAGCTGGATAGTCGAGCACTAGTTAGATGTTGTGTTTTCGTCCTGTTTAATAGGATATCTACTGCATGTGGGACCATAACGATCAGAGTATTATTCATGACTAACCCAGCAGACTGTCGGATACAGACAGCTGCTGCAGCAGTGGCCCTCAAGCAACTTGGTAATGCCTTAGCTACAGGATCTAGAGTCGCAGAGAAATACGCACATGGGCGTTGTTTGTCCCCAAAGTGTTGCGACAAGACTGATAATGCGCAACCTTCCTTCTCATGGACATATAATGTAAAAGGCTTGCTGTAGTCGGGGTTGCCCAACATAGGAGCCGAACATAATGCCTCACGTAACTCATGGAAACTCGCCTGACAATCTTCAGACCAAGGCAAAGGATTGGGTGTGTCTTTACGCATTAATGCCAGCAAAGGTTTGGCCAATAGTGAGAAGTTCGGTATCCATTGTCTACAGTACGATGTAATGCCCAAGAAGGCACGCACTTCTCTTTGTGTCCTTGGGACACTCAGTTCTGCAATTTCCTGTATTCTTTCTGGGGTCAGTCTCCTTCCCTCCTTCGATAAGATGTGACCTAAGTAGGTTACTTCTTGTCGGCAAAATTGTAATTTGGAAAGCGAGACTTTGTGCTTCATGTCACATAAATGATGTAACACTGACAATGTCGCTTGTTTGCACACTTCTTCGGTGTCTGCAGCGATCAGCAGATCGTCCACATACTGAATTAAAGTTGCACCATCCTGCAGAACAATCGTGTCTAGTTGTGTTTTCAGAGCCTGACTGAATATTGATGGACTTTCACAGTAGCCCTGAGGAGCGCGTTTAAAGCGGAAGCTTCGTCCTCCTAAATTGAAGCCAAAGATATCTCTGCTCTCCTCGGCAATCGGGATGCTGAAGAAAGCGTTCTTCAGGTCAATCACTGAAAACCAATTGGCTGAAGCTGGAACCATTGTCAATAAGGCAGTAATGTCGGGGACGACTGGAAACTGTGGTACAACGATCTTATTCACTTCCCTGAGATCAATCACAAATCGGTACACAGGGGGCTGTGAAGGATCGGTACGCTTTAAAACAGGCAAAACAGGACTGTTACAAATGTTGCCTGTTGTCTCTTCGATGACATCTTTCTCGATCAGATCGCAAACGATCGCTAACAAAGCCTTTTCACATTCGATTGATATTCTATATTGGGGAATGCGTGGTAACCTAACATTAGCTTTCAATGTTATGACATATGGCGCTATCTCCAAACGACCCACATCATTAGAACCATTCGCCCAAAGTTCATCCGGAAGAGATGACAATTCGGTTGGAATATTCTCCTTTGCCAAATACATTGGAGAAATAACTTTTCTTCCTACGGTAAGCTGTACTCCCGAAGGGGAGCAGTACAAAGTTGCATATAATCTCTTTAACAAATCCAAACCTAACAAGTTTTCGCCACAACCTGTTGTAAGAATGAGGGGTGCTTCTAATTCGCATGGGCCAACAGAAAGGGGCATGGGACTGGAGATCGGGTTTCTAACAGGGGCGCCGGAAAAACCTACTGAAACATTCATTTCGCCAGACAAAGGTGCGCCAGGAAGTTTTGAGTGCATAATAGAACTTTTTGTAGCACCAGTATCCAGCAGAAATGGTTCCGACACTCCGGATGTAATCACCTCGACATAAGGTCCATTCTGATCTACTGGAACTGAAACAACTCCCTCTCTTTGTCCATGGCTGTCCTAGCAATTAGAACCCTCATTCTCGTTTTCTGCGTAATAGTCATCGGCATAGTACTGAGCTGACCTGGAAGACACATTATTCTGTTGGTCAAAGCTATTCAGGGAATTTTGAGGCGGAAAAGAAGTGGTATTCTGGGAGAAATGTCCACGGCCCCTACCTCTAGGAGCCTGTTGAACACCTCTACCTCTTGCGCCGGAAACACCGTTTAAACGTCGCGCAAGAGCTGGACAATTACTTTTGAAATGACCTTCTTCTTTACAATAGGCACATTGATTCGGGCCATACGGAGAACGCTGATGGGAAAATTCGTTTCCTTGCGCGTTTCTCGAATACTGCTGTGGTTGCTGATAATTGGGCTGACTAGGAGTGCGAGGCGGATAGGCTTGCTGGAGAAGAACTTTAGTTTTTAACTCTTTAGTCTTTTTGTCTGCCTTATCTAGCTCGTCTTTGCGTCTATTTTCGTAGTACTGGGCTGTGGCTAAAATCTGCGCTGACGTGGAAACAGCCCAAGCACTCTCTGAATCTTTCAATTTATTGCATAGTTCAGGAAGCAGATTATGTACAAATTTGTCTACAAACAATCTTTGGCCACCCTCGGTAGCCATATCCTGACCACTATGGTCGACGAAGGTCCCCTCAAATCTCATGAAAAAGTCAGACACATTCTCATCTTTCTTCTGCTTGCATGCAGCTAGCTTGTCCCAATTTACACGTAATTCAGGCATTAACGTTTTCATGTACGCGATAATCCTACCGGGAAGTTCTGCTATTAAAGGCTCGGGTTTAGAACCACCGACTTGTCTAGCATCGGTAGCAGTAATGTTAGCCCATGAGTCACCTAGTTCTTGATCGTGATCTGTATGACGAATTTTACTCCATAAAGGTTGCGGAACAACATTCCCAAACAGCATGTCTACATCTGCTAAATTCATTATACATGAGCTGGCAGTCTGTGATAATTCCTTGTAATACCCTGCAGGATTTTTACGTGGATCAGGTAATGTCTGTTTGAGTGCTAAAACTTCAGATCTTTTCCAGGGGACATGTACCCATACACGCTGAAAATGCGGCAGAATTGGTGGATTTACATTCGCATCACCTTCCCTCCATACTGGAGGAACCTCTCTCATGGGGTACTGTCGCGCCTTTTTCCTATCTGACACATCATCTTCATACAGCGATCTAGAGACATTTCCCTTGCTCCTATAGGATAACAATAAATCTATCGCTTTTTCAACATCGGCACCTACAGTCATACCTTCATAGAACTTAAAACGCATGCGGAATAATTCCTGCATTTTGCGCTTGGGATCGTTTGTCTCCAAATCTTCACAAAGATATACACACATCTCTTCAAATACGTATCTCTGAGTGGGCGCATCCCACTGACGGAAAACTTCCATAACGGACTGAACATCATATTTAGCAGTGTCAGTAACCCATTTGCGTGCTAACTCGTTTAGCACTTCTCTTTCCTCGTAGTCGGGCAGTTGACTACGCAACTGTCTACGTCCCGTTTTAGGCGACCCAAAGAAGGGTGAGAATAGACCAGTGACAGTACTTGCCACTCTCTGTCTGACAGAAGGAGAAGCTTGCGGCGAGGCAGATGCGCCAGAAAAGACAGGCTGATGTAAAGAGGAAGTCGAGGCAACAGCAGAGGAAGTGGAAGCAGTAGCAGAAGTAGTATCGGGATAAACAGGTGGAGCGGTAGGCAAAGTAGTAGAAGTAGACGGAGTATGTAGCAAAGGCGGCGGCCCTTGAGAAGGCTGCGCCGGAGAAGTAGGAACCAGCTGAAGAGGAGCTGGTGTTTGTGCAAGAGCTGCTTTTCGTGTACTGGGGCGTGGTATAATAAAGCGCTTTGGGGGTGCAGTAGCGTCTAACGCATATGGGGGTGGTGAGCTTAATAAGTGGGACATTAACGGATCTTTCTCTGATGTTCCCTTTGAGCCTTGTCCCTCATGTGGTAACATCGGGTAGCATTTATCTACTGCTAGTTTCTAGCTCCTAAGCATTCGTTCACTTTCTTGTTCTTCCTCATTATCCCTGTATGCAACGGCGGCTTGCACCATTGACATACCTCTTCTATTTTCTTTGCTAATTTTATTTCTTTCTGTTTGGCTTCTTTGCGCCATAAGCGAAAAGAGTCAAACATCGCCGGCCGGGCTTTCTTCTTGAACAATTTGACCTCGAGGTTGTCTAATATTTCTGAGTCAAAACTACCACATTGGGGCCATTTTAAAACACCATCCTTGCGGGTGTATTTTATCCACACTTCATTATACGTGATAGGACCTACTCCGTGCTTTATATATAACTCATATGTTGGAGTTCCAATCGGAGGAACCGGACACGAATCCTCTAATCGGGAGTCCCTACTACAACCAAGACAAAACAAGTTTCCAAGTCTGCTAAGACCAGGCATCTTCGCTCACTAGTCTAGCTTCAAACTTCAAGGGATTATCTAATTATGATATTGTCGTGAATACACGAATCCCTCGGTTTTGGTGCTTGCAAGAACCAATACAAACCGTATCTCTGGGATACCAAAACTAAGAACCAAACTAAGAACTGGGAGACGCTCCACTTATACTTAACTGAATATTGAAGATCGGTGACGTCACTAGAAGACTCGTCTATCGTTTCGCTCTACCAAGGATCACTGGGTCCAAAACAGGGCGATAGTCAGGGCAGCAGTCCTTCATAGCCGTCGGGACGCGGGGAACCTCTCAGCAAAGACCTTCGGAACCACGTCGACATTCAGGGGTCGCTGAAGTGGCTGGCCTTCCTCCGGAATTTTCACACGAAGCTCCTCACGAACATCTGGCTTGGACCGTCACCGCTTGATATCGCCTCGAGTTGGGCGCCAACTGAGGTGCCGGGTTTTTAGAGACCCGGTGGTGCCAGGGGACCACACCCGAAGACCTCTGGGTTCTCCCTGTTCTGGACTACAGAAACACAGAGTCTTCTAGTTGAAGTCAGAGATCGAGGTTTATTGGTTGCAACCAAGTAACATGTGTCCTAGAATTACAACAGTACGGGCTGTAAGTTCTCAGGAGACTGTTCGTTTTTACAGAACCAGCCTTCTCCTTATATACAGAAATAACAGCTGCGGGCAAGAATTCTTGAGTTTATGATATGGTTATACACATATTTCTACAATAATACAAAGAGCAAAGTTATGCTGGTCAGCACATATTTTAGATGTCCGGATCGTGATGGATTACCCCGTCAGGCCCAGAATTCCCATCAGATATCGATGAAACACCAATAAGGTCGGGCACCCTCCCATCGTAAAACTGGTCATAAACAAGAATCATGGACAGGTGTATGTGTATGGAAAACATGGTCTGTATGTAGTGAATGGTTTATGGCATGTTGAGCCTTGATGATATCTTACTCGGCCACTGGGCGAGGAGCTGCCCAAACAGGTTTGGCTGGAGGCAGTGGAGTCAGCTCGGCCAGGTCATGGGGAAGTCAGCTACGGTGGACGTGTCCTTTCAGATCAAACTCGGCCTTAATCGATTGACTATATGAGGGCAAGTCATAAGATGGATGCCGTTTACAAAATGGAGTCTGAGGGTTCGGAACGGAAACCACGATTTAAGGGTGTTAGCATCACTCAATCATGACACAAATACATAGGGATAATGTCCTAATCATTACCGGTCCGTTGATACCAAATTCGTCATGGTACGACGATATTTTGTGATACGAGTGTTTGGACCTCGGTACCGGTGGAACAGCAGGGTCCGGAATTACAGTACCACAGCGTGTCTTTGGTCTTCGCGGGCCTGGCGTTGTCAAATGATATTTTCGCCTGCCTGGCGTTGTTTCTACCCATGACAGTCACCAGATGGGCACACCAACAGTATAGTTCACCTCTCAGCACCTCACGCAGCAGCAGCGCAGCCCAGCCCCCGAATCACCGATGCTCCGAATCCAATAAATAGAGAGCAGTGCGCCTCACACCTCCAGTCTGCTTTCCACCACTTGTGTCCGGTGCGTATGACAATGGATTCCCGCCTTGGCGGTCTGCAGCTTCAGGGAATTCCGGAATTTAATGGCCCGTCTCCACAGGTGCCACATCCACTCACCCCTTCACACCGAGTGTAGCCCCCTGATGACTCGAGGCGGGACGGCGCCGCAACCCGTGCGATGGCAACGCAATCTGCGGGAGCCAGGAAGGTGTGTCCCATTGGGAGTCTCCGCACTAGAACAAGAGGCCGGCACCCGCAATGACGGAAATGTCCACCGCTCCCGCGTGGTATGCGCCACGGTCTTGACTCACGGAGCTTCAAGGAGACAGTGAGCTCCGGCCCACAGCATACAATGTCAGCAGTAGCACAGCCGTTTGGCGCGAGCCCCTCAGATCACCATCAGCGGGGTGTAGGTTCAGGCAGTCCCGCCGCCTCACAAAGGTCCGAGGACGGAGGATCTAAGATGGCGCCTCTCGTCGTCGCAGATCACCGCCGGCACCCACCGCGACTCCCGTCTACCCCGCCCCTGGGGACAACAAAGGGAGGGCAGAAGGGGGAGGGGTTGGGGGGGGGGGAAGAGTTACCATAGGGTCCTCGCTTGGGGTTATGTTGTAGCCTTTGTTTGTCATGTGCTCTTGCAGTGGTGGCGGCAGGAGTAGGAAAGGAACGATGCAAGGATGGTATGTCTTTGGAATGGTCTGCTTCATTCTGGGAGCTCTGCCCCTAGTGGTAGCAAATCATCTACAAATAGTTGAAGGGCCAGTAGGCGAGGATGGAAGGAGAGCCAGTGCTCTAGTTTAGACAGGTGTTGTACTAGGGGTTGCCATATTTGTGTAAATTAAGCATCTGAGTACACAATGCAGCTGGTTAAGAGTTCCATCACCATGGTGTGCCGGAGTCGGGTGAGCCACACCAGAGTCAGGGCTTTCTTCCACTGCAGGGCAATAACCTGCTTAGCTGACCCTAGCATATGAAGGATCAAACACCAATCAAAATGGGTCATTGCTTTGAGAGTTTGGAGTCGGAGCCGGTAGATTGTTATCTTCAGCGTGCTCTGGAGAGGGAACCCCACAAAGTCTTGATGTGGCTCAGCACCTCTTTCCAGAACAGTTTGCATTGGACTGGACCTCCAAAGATGCATAAATTAACCTGTGTCTGCGTTACAGCACCGACACAGGGATGTGGAGGTAAGGTACATTTTCTGAAGGCTGAAGGCGTGTAATACCAGCGGGTCATAACTCTATATGCCGTCTCGTGTTGCGCAATGCTTTTATATATTCTGGGGATATCGCTCCACAGCTGTTCCCGTTGTTCTGGAGGGACATCATCGGCAATATCTGTATGCCATTTCTGCTGGTAGGAATGAAGGGGCAGAGGGTTAGTGTTGCAGAACCTGGTAAGTACGTGAAATCAGGCCACGCGAGCCATCAAAGGAGTGTACAAGCATCTCAAATGAGGTGAGCGGACGTGTGGCTCCTTGCGTGTTGAGGGTTGTATGAAGCAAGTATCTAATTTGATAGTATTGCAAGTGTGCCATGGCTGGAAGATGAGTCTTGTTTACAATGATCAAAGGGCTTGAAGACTTCTCCCTCAAAGAGATCGCTAATCATACAACTGTCTCAGTCTACCCAGGCCAGGAAAGAGCTGGGCTGTAGGGAGGGGGGGGAGGAGGGGTGAGGGGTGGGGGAGAAATGGGGGGTGCCAGGATTGCGGGCAAGAGGTATATTTGGGGAAGGAAGTAAGACCCCGACTAATCGCTAGTCTGTCCCATATTTCCAAGACCGTTCTCGTGGGGGTGGCGATGTAGGCACTGCGTGGCTTTGCTGTCTTTGGCAGCCAGGCCAAGTCCCACAGGGGATGGCATGCCACCGCCCTGTCCATATGAAACTAATGTTTCTCACTTTTGTGGACTACCCACTCTGAGATATAGCACAGATGTGCCGCCCAATAGTAAACAAGGTAATCAGGACAGGCAAACCTCCCTCGTTCTTTCTGCTGCATTAGGATTTTATTGGAGAATCTTGGTCTCCCTTTACCCCAAATGAAGGCATTGACTTCTTTCTGGAGGCTTACGATATCCCCTTGGGGAATGGGCATCGGGAGTGTTTGGAAGAGATAAAGTACCTTTGACAAGATAGACATTTTAACCACATTGTGGTGGCCCAGCCGTGATATGGGAAGAGGTTTCCATTTACTAAAGTCTTCCCTGACGGATCGCCTACAATCCGGCCAGTTTGCCTGAAACTTCGATTCTAGGGTGGCCGTGACATTGAGGCCCAGATACCAAATTGAATGGGGATCCCAATGAAACGGAGTGCCAGCGCTTAGTTCATAACCTCTTGAGGGGTAGAGTTGGATTCAATGCTTGCAATTTATTTACATTCATTTTAAGTCCCGCGATGCATTCAAATTGAGAAAGCAATGTGAGAAGCGCAGGGAGAGAGCTCTCTGGGTGAGTTGGAGTGAGAAGGTAGTCTGCGAAAAACGTGACCTTGTGTTCATCACCTCCAAATGGTATGCCCTTGATTGCAGCTGACTGGCGGATGATTATCACTAGGAGTTTTACTGCCAAGGGAAAGAGCAGAGGAGATGGGCGGCATCCCTGGCGAGTACGCCAGAGGATCTGGACGGGAGGGGCCAGTAGCCCATTGACTCTAATGTGTGCAGACAGGGCAAGATAGGATACCATGATACGATATACCGTGACCGGGCCCAATCCAATCCTCCATAGTACCGCTCGGAGAAAGGTCCAGTCCAACCTATCTAATGCTTTCTCAGCATCAAGTGACCTTTTCAACCAGAATACCCACCAAATATTATCTGCCCCCTGCCGTTGGTGTATGGATCCCACCTGATTTAGGTTTATCAGGCTGGGAAGGTATGGTTCCAAGCAATGTACCAATAGTTTGGTCCATGGCTTGGCATCCATGTTGAGGAGAGAAATAGGGTGGTAGGAGGTGCAGGACCTCTGGTCTTTCCCTGGCTTGGGAATGAGACCCATCTCTGCCCTGGACATTGTAGGGGTTAAACTAGTACTGTAAGTGAAGGAATTAAATACCTGGAGCGAGGGGCCTGCAGTTGAGAAAGGAACAAGTGATAGAAGGAGGCAGTGAGACCATCAGGGCCCGGAGTCTTGCTTGGCGGCAGGCTTTTCAATGCTCTTTGGAGTTCTTCTATGGTAAACGGACCCTCCAGCTGCTGAGCATGGGAAGGGTCTAGCGGTGGCAAGGTACAAAAGGCAAGAAATAGATCGATCTCTTCCTGAATAATTTTGCCTTGGCTGTATAGGGCTGAGAACAAAGTGTTAAATGCCCGTTGTTTGTCTGTTTCCGAGGTAGCCCATGTGCCCTCTTTGGTCCTGATTCTGGTAATATTGGTGCGGGAGATACGCATACGGAGTCGACGGGCCAGTAGGGAGCCAACCTTTTTACCCTCTTTGTAATATTTTTGCTTCAGGGTAAGGAGGGAGTGTTCAGCCTTGTTTACTTGGATCGCTTTTAGTTGGCCGCGGAGGGAGGCCAGTTGTTTTTGACGTTGCTGCAATAACGTTGTGTGATCCTGCTGCTCCAGCGCCCTGAAATCTCTGGCTAGGCCGTCCTCTACCAGGCGGGATTCCCCTGTTCGGGTGATTGATATGGAGGTGTTGATAACTCAAATGGTTGCCTTAAAGGCATCCGATAGGGTATGGCTGTTTGTATCATGGAGATCATTCGTTTTGAAATGCGCTTGAAATGCCTGCCTCATTTCTGCTACATTGACCTGATCCCATATAATGTGCGGGGGGAGCCTCCAATGTAGCACAGAGCAGAGTGGCGCTCCTATGCTATGATCTCCAGATGAGTATGGTCTGATATAGAGATGTCTGATATAGTCGCCAATTCCAGCGACTGAATGAGTGTCGCCATGTATCGCCAAGCGTCTAAAAGGCCCAATGTTGTGATAACCTGCTTTAGCGCTGCAGACATTGCCCTCATGTCCTGGAAGGAGGTCGCACTACGATCTAGACTAGGTAACAAATGTTCCCCAATGGGCCCATCTCCTTGGAGGGAAGCTCTTTGAGTAGGTTCCTAAGATATTTGTCTTGGGAGTCATTGAGGGCATAGATGTTGATCAGTGTGAGGGACCTGACATTGAGTAGTAGCTTGAGCTTCACATGCTGCCCCTCTTTGTCCCGCCCTATTCGTGTCCCCTGCAAGTGTAAACCCACTTTCAAAAGGATAGCTACCCCTGCTGTTTTAAATAACGAGGACACCCAAATTTGAGTCTGGTATTTGGGATGTGCCATGCGCTGTATATCTGCACGTAGGAGAGGAGTCTCCTGGAGGAAGACCATGTCAGGGTCCTGGATCCGTAGGTAATGCCATACCTGCTGCCGCTTGTTAGGGGCATTTAGCCCTTTCATGTTAAGCATGAGACATTTATCCTAAGCCAGATCTATTTATGCGTGAAAAAATGTGCAGCCATATGTATGGTCCTCCCATCTGCTAGAGGTGAAACACTTATCTCGTCTGGGGGTGCCCGATCCCAGGATGTGGGAAATATAAGGAGTGGCAGTTAGAACTAGGAGTTTTACTGCCAAGGGAAAGAACTGTCCCATGTGTTTCACCCAGTGTAAAATGTGTCTCCATTGATGAAAAGTGGGGCGATGGGAAGGTGTGCTCTCCACTACCTCGGGGTGTTCAAACAGGAGGAAAATCAGCAAGTATTACAAGAATAAGGCCAACTGGGCCATAATAGTCCATCCCAGTCCTGGAGCGTCTGTTCGGTATATACCCGGGAGACTCTGAGGAAGTCACTCCTCCTGGGGACCAGTTGAATGGTGGGGGTGCCACGGTGATCCTGCTGCTAGCCGTTGTCTCCCCACCCGGTGGCCGGCCCAAACCTCAGAATCAAAGTAGGGGTGAAAGCTTGCCCGGGGCCCCTCTAGAACGAAACATAGCATGGAGTTGGCCGGGAAGAGGAACGCAGAACGTGCGTGGAAGGCAGCAAGTCTTAAGTGAACCCCTTCCTTGATGACATGTTGGAGGTCACAAAATAGTGAACAGTTGGCATGGGGGTTTGAGGCGTGCGGATGCAATGCTGCTATGTTCCATGGGTGTCTAAGATACTGGGCTTCCGTACTTAAGATGCACTGGGGAAGGGCGAATTTGAGGCTCGTGGAGAGTGAGCTGGGGACTGGGCGCCATCCTTAGACTTGAGGTGTTGTATGTCTTGCTTGGCCTGTAGTGACAGTTCACTTGCTTTCTGTGCGCTATTTCGAGGACGAGTAACAGTTTACCATTCCAGCTGCAACAGTGACCTAGAATGGGCGAGGCCAGAGTTCAGGCTGCAGGACGGGACTCCGTCTTGAAGTGGAGTAGCTGCTGTACCACCCTTAGGGATCTGAGAGACTTGCGATTGCCCTCCCATGTGAAAATCAAGGCAAATGGATGACCCCACTGATATTTAATTTTCAAGTCTCTCAATTTGTCTGTGACTAGTTTGAATTCTCTGTGCTGTCGCAGTGTAACAGGAGCATGGTCTTAGAACATTTTAATGCAACATGCACCATAGGTTAGGTCTGTCTTCTCTCTGTCAGCGCGTAGGATTGCTGCCTCCTCAGTGGAGAATGTCTGGGACAAGGCTGCATTTTCCACAGGGACTGCTACCTGGTGTGCCCTGTCCAGCACATCGTCATCGCCCCTGACCGCCTGAAGGAGCTCTGCCGTGTAGGCCATTATGTCCTGCCCCTTCGCATCTGGGGACCCCCCTGATGCGGAGGTTGTTTCTCTGACTCCTGTTTTCCAGTTCCTCCTGTTAGATTTACAGTTCAATGTGCTTTTCTTCAAGAGCCGGCATTCTGCGCCCTAGATCTTCCTGGTACTCTATTCGCGTATCGAGTGTTTGCTCAAGGTCATCTACTCCAATTTCTGTTACATCGCGCCGGACATAGTGCAGAGATGCTTTGAACTCTGTTTTGAGTGAGCCAATTTCTGCCTTGATTTCTTGTAGAAAGTTAGTCATAAAGGCCTGCGTAAGGGGACTCTCCTCTGGACCCTCTGGGGAGGCCGCCATCGTGAGACCTGGCTGGGCCGCTGCAGCAGAAGGCGGCTTTGGTCACATTGTTACCGTTGTTTCCTTAGAGGAGCCTGGGGCTTTAGTGCGGGCATGTTTCTCCAGGAGCACCCCTTGTTCAGTGCGTCCCACCAAGTCCCAGGTTGCTGGCTCAGGGGGGGTAGTTGATATATTTTATTTATTTATTTTTAAAGTTTTTTTATAGAGCGCGAACCAGACCCAAGCTAGGCTATCAGAGCGCTTTACATAAGGCATAAGGTGAAACATTCAAAGGGGAACATTGCATACAAAGAAACATAGTCTGCAAGTAACAAGGAGTAGCAGCATTGAAAAAACTTGTTCTGAACAATAAAAGACCATTCGAGTTTGTGTGGGTCATAAGTTCTGAGCAGAAAATACAATTTAAGTTCATGTAGGTCTTAATTACGCGGAACCCGAGAATAGAAGTAGTTTGGGGATTGCCGATCTTGTTGTGGTTGTATTGATTTAAGGTATGAATTTGCTCATCAGGAATAATTTTGCTTCCTTTTGGAAGAGAGGGATAGGGGAGATTTTTAGGTCGACCTCTGCCAATGCGCTTGCGCATTGCAGATGTCTATCTATTGTAGCTGAAACAAAGTCTTTGAACCAAGCGCGGATTCGGATTACATGCAGTTCATGTGCCCGTGCTTCAGACCGGCCACAGCAATGCAGAGAGCTTCACCCTTCAAAGGAATGCTCTCCCCCGCCCCCATGCCTCTTCTCTCACCCTTTCCCTATCTCCCCCGCCCTCCCACCTTCAGCCTCTTCCTCTGCTAGACCTGCCCTCCCTCGCCATTGGCTTTTCCTTCCGTCCCCACTCTCTGCCTTGTTTTAGTTGCTATCATTTTAAGTAGTTAATGTTGAATACATCAGCAGCTGTTCAATTTGCCTACATGAAGATGAGTTTCTTGCTTGAAGTACTCAGTTTTAGACTAATATGTTTAGAATCAAAGCTTTATTGCTTACTAATTACCGTGGGTTTCTTTTTGTCACAAGTCCTGTGTTATTGTCAGTTTCAAGGCCACTTTTCACCCTCTTGGTTTGTCACAGCCCAGGCCTCACGAAAATACCTGCACTTGCAGCAGAACTAGAATCATTCACACGAATGAAGTTTTCATGAATGTAGCTGCTCTGAATTGAAAATGAAAGGAATGCAGGCGAATACTGAGGCAACTCTCTGGCGACCGTTAGTGAAGAAAGCCTTAAATGCCGATGTTTGTGAATTGTACTATTCACAATGAACATTTCAAGTAATGCTGGTATCGTGAATGAATATGTAAGCACATGACCCCCAGATAGGGAACCTAGTATTGAGACACTTACAAAGACAGTGAGACCTTAAAAAACATATGCATATTCACTCAGGATGAGAAAATATAAATAATTTGATTTTAATCTAGGCGTTAATGACTCTTTTCCTCTTGCCAAGTTCCCGCAGCGCAGCATATGCCAAAAACAACACCGCCGCAGCTGCAGTGAATAATTCACGTATTTCCAGCTATTTGAGCGTCCACAATACTGCAGAACAAGAACATCTGGGACCGCCGCCATTCTATCAATAATCCCCAAATTCTCCATGGACCACCCTCCGGCGTTTTTCACAAAGTAACTGCTCTTATTTCACACTCTCCAGTATCACCCGCTTTCACTTTCACGGCCGCGAGGCCGTGAGCTTTACTTCAAAGGGACCGCCAATGCTTGTTTGTGCTTTTCTGCCCTCTGTTAGACTCAGTTTTTGTGCCGTTCTGCCCAATGCAGTACATTACAGCACATCACTGCATGTCTTTTAATCATAGCAGCTTCTCTTTATGACCCCTTTTTTGGGAATCACCTGCCATTTCACTTCTGTTATCAGTTTAAAGATGGTATCACCATGCAGTCAGCAGGCTACTGCAGACCGACATGTACTACACCTTACACTCTGCCTGCACATCATAGTGCATTTCATAATCCCTGTACCTTACGCACTTCTTACATCTGCATGTGCTACCCTGTACAATCTCAGCCTTTCACAACTGGGTGCCTTTGACAATCCCAGTGTCGCACACACTGCTTGCATCGTTACATGATGACACACATTCCTCTCCCTGATCAACAGGATAACTCTACTGAAGCCAGAAGCTTGATGCCTGGTAGGCGCTACTAGGATGAATGGTAGTATTTCTGTATCTCTCTGTACCTCTGTGTTCGTGTTTTGAGTTTGTCTGCTTGTATGGAGGGGTGTCTCTTTGAGACTTAAGTGTGTGTTAGGTGTACAACACCTTAGTTGTTCCTTATAATGTAATATATCGTGAAGTGGTTACGTGACTTTGTGTGTGTGTGCATCATTTCGCCTTCGTGCTTATAGTGCCTCAAGCGGTCACTGAGAAAGGGATGCCAGCCAGATACTCACTGCTCAATATGCATCCCTTTCTCCACTCTACAGCACTGGTCTCTCCCAGGTCACGGTTTGCGTCCCTACTAAGGTCTATCTCGCACACTCTCATTGCAGGTCCCAGGGTTCAGTGGGAGGTGTAACAAAGCCAGAGGGATATGAGCACTTCTTGGCCCTTTCTGGCAGACAAAGCTGAATGTTGTCCAGTCACACAGCAGAAAATGGACTACCAGGGCTGGGCGCCCTAACCCGCCTCCCCCATAGCCTCCAAAGTACTTGCTGCCACTTGAAGCAGGTTTGCAAGAGAGCACACGCATAAAAGATGACACTGAGCGACAACTGAGCATGTGCACAGGCCACACACACTCGTCACACACACACACACCTTCTGCTCACACTCTGTGCGAATGCTTCCTACACACTAACCTGTGGATATGCATTATACTGCCCCGTCGGACAACACAGATCCACTGTACATGCAGTGTACTGAGTCTAGGGTGTTTCTGTTATCAGATTAAGGTTGGTATCACCATACATTCAGCAGGCCACTGCACCATCCGTACAGCGGGGGTCCTGGAGAGAAGCCAGTCTCTGGGGAAACCTCTGAGCAAATGGGTTTTCCCAACAAAAAAGCTGCACTGGAGTGGATGCTGCGTGTGTGCTGATAAAGGAGCACTCTAGTCCGTCCCTGCTTGTGCCCTGAAGGCACTGTAAAGTGTATGCTCCATCGGAGGAAAGAAATGCAGAAGACACACTACAATCGGTCTCCACAGGCTGAGGGAACTGCTGTATGGTGCCATGCTGAGCAAACAAAAGGCGCAATGGTGAAATATGAAAGTGGCCACCTGACAAGATTTAAAGACCTGTTCTCACTCGCGCTGGCAATGAAAAGGCAGGGTGAACAGCTGTGTGTAAGGACTGTGTGTGCATCACTGCTCGTTCTTGCGGCAATACTCCAAGGTGCCGCAAGAACACTTATGCCCTCTGTTAGACTCGTTTTTTGTGCCTTTCTGCCCTCTGTTAGACTCGGTTTTTGTGCCTTTCTGCCCTCTGCATCACCCCATCATCACTCAGCGCTACCCCAGCATCACTCAGCACCATCACAT
The DNA here is from genome assembly GCF_964263255.1 of Lissotriton vulgaris. Lineage (NCBI taxonomy): Eukaryota > Metazoa > Chordata > Amphibia > Caudata > Salamandridae > Lissotriton > Lissotriton vulgaris. Next base: position 518,226,116 of record NC_141689.1, read on the forward strand.
TATCACTCAGCACCATCACATTATCACTCAGCGCCACCACATTATCACTCAGCGCCACCACATTATCACTCAGCGCCACCACATTATCACTCAGCGCCACCACATTATCACTCAGCGCCACCACAGCACCACTCAGCGCCACCACAGCATCACTCAGCACCACTCAGCGCCACCGCAGCACCACTCAGCGCCACCGCAGCATCACTCAGCGCCACCGCAGCATCACTCAGCGCCACCGCAGCATCACTCCGCGCCACCGCAGCATCACTCAGCGCCACCGCAGCATCACTCAGCCCCACCGCAGCATCACTCAGCCCCACCGCAGCATCACTCAGCCCCACCGCAGCATCACTCAGCCCCACCGCAGCATCACTCAGCCCCACCGCAGCATCACTCAGCCCCACCGCAGCACCACTCAGCCCCACCGCAGCACCACTCAGCGCCACCGCACCACCACTCAGCGCCACCCCAGCATCACTCAGCGCCACCCCAGCATCACTCAGCGCCACCCCAGCATCACTCAGCGCCACCCCAGCATCACTCAGCGCCACCCAAGCATCACTCAGCGCCACCCCAGCATCACTCAGCGCCACCCCAGCATCACTCCGCGCCACCCCAGCATCACTCAGCACCACCCCAGCATCACTCAGCACCACCCCAGCACCACCCCAGCATCACTCAGCACCACCCCAGCATCACTCAGCACCACCCCAGCATCACTCAGCACCACCCCAGCATCACTCAGCACCACCCCAGCACCACCCCAGCACCACCCCAGCATCACCACAGCATCACCACAGCATCACCACAGCATCACCACAGCATCACCCCAGCACCACCCCAGCATCACCACAGCACCACCACAGCATCAATCTGCGCAACCATTCAACAACACCTGGTTCAAATATGTTCTCTCAATGTTTCAAGCGTTATTACAAATGTCACAAAAAGATGTTAATATTTCACTTCTGTTCTTGGATTTTCGTCACAATAAAATACACTGAACATAATCTTCACAAGTTATTTACAAAAGTTTAAGCTATTGCCATTATAAATTACAATCACTTTTATTTAAGTATTAATTTAAAAAAATTAAAAGCCATTGTAATTTGTAATATCAATACATCTAAGTCACGTAAATACAAAACATGATGCATTACAAATGCTATAGGTGTCACATTTGCGCAAGTTATAACTATTGGCATTGTAAATGACAAAGCTATTAATTTAGCTATTTTCAAAACCAACACATGAATAAAAAAATTGTCATTTACAAGACCAATAGCTCAAACTTTCCTAATGCGAGACCTATTGCATTGCAAATGCTTGTTCTGATGTGTGGTGGAAGGGAGTTCCAAATTCTTGGCGTTGCCCCAGAGAATGTTCTGTTGGAAGTTTTAGACTTTTTGAAACGTGAAGGTTTCAGAACTAGATTGTTAGCGCTCCTTGAATGTCTGTTTCCTCCAGATAGGGTAAGTTTTTGGGCTAGGTACTGGGGGGTGTTGTGGTGTAGCGCCTTGTGTGTGATGCAGGCCATTTTTAGGTGGATTCGAGCTTCGGATGATAGCCAGTTGAGTGCTTTCAGGTTTGCGAAATGTGGTCAACTTTCCTAGAGCCTGTTATGATGCAGCATTGAGACAGGCTTTTAGAGGGGGTGTTGAGAATTTGGGAAGCCCCGCGTGGGTGGTACATCCGTATTCAAGCCTAGAAATAACTACGGACTGGACTGCAGATTTTAGGTCCGAATTCTCGAGAAATTGTTTCATTTTTTTGAGATTGCTGAGATGGAAGCGGGCGTTTTTAGCCAATAAATTGATGTGGTTTTGCATGTTAAGGTTCTTATCCAGAGTGATTCCAAGTGATGTAGAGGAGTCCACTTCAGTTGGCTAGTTGGGCTTGTTCCCGTCAGGGTAAGGGGGTCTCCCAGAGCAGGAAGACTAGTAACAATGACCTAGTGTGGCCTGGCGTTGGTAGGCCCTGGGGTCACCAGGGTGTCAGGCGAGCTCACCTAAGGTTTACAGGGTAGGCTTGTGGGGGGGCACGCTCCCACCGCCCGACAAGACAGCTGATCCGCTCACTCCCACTCAGGGTAGGGGGGGGCCACCCCACAACCATGTCCTGGTCTCCCTCCTGCTGGCTGGAACCGCCTTAGCACTTGGGGCAGTTAGTTGGTAAGGGATTTCTCCCCCGGATAGCCACCTTAGGGTTGTCAAGGTGTACTTCTGGTTCGCTCTGTGGGGCTGCTGGCAAGGGCTCCGCCCTGTCCTGTTGGTGGAGAGATCAGGGCGCGGGCCCATCCTGCTGTCCGATTGCACAGTCGATTGATCTATCCCACCAAGCGCAATCAGTCGCTCCTCCGCCGCTCAAGCGCCTGCCCAAGCTCTAACATCTTTCTTTGTGTGATGCCTCTTGCAAGGCCCAGGCATTGGTGTGATGGCCGGTGGGCCCTCCTGTGAGACATGGCCGCCTCCCACTTCAGCTCACTTGTTGGCAGGCCCCTCCAGATACGGGTACCTGCTGCTCATTGTCACTCACCCCGGGGAGCTAGGGGATTCTTGTGGTTGTACCCCCCTGGGAGCTAGGGGATTCTTGAGGTTGTACCCCGGGGGTCACCGTGACGGTATGCTGTAGGTACAGGTCAGTTGGCTTCCATCTTTTATCCCCTGGCAGGGTTCCGGGTGGCAGGCGCCTATCAGGGCCAGGCGCAGTGTCGCTGGGGCCTCAAGATGGCGCGGCTGGCTCCGGCCGGCGGGGGTTCTTGCGGAAGTCGGGCCAGCCTCAAGGTGTTGTGCCCCAGCTTCAGTTTGTGGGGCGCGAGGGCCCAGTCAATGCCCCCAGGGGGAGGATGTGTTTGGCCGCCAGCCAGGCGTGGCCCGCACTGGCTCTGTCACATCCCAGATGGCCCACCCGGTTCCAACCAGGTACGGCGCTCGTGGTCACCGGCGTAGGGATGTTGGAGGGTCCACCCACGGCCCCCAGGCTCAGGGCCCACGCCCCTTCCCCAAAAGTCACCAATTTAGGCCTCCACAATGGTGCTTCGGGCCTGTGCCATACAGGCTGCTCCTTCCACGCCTGGGCCCAAGATGGCAGATCCAGCTGTTTCCCCTCGGCTGACCGCTACTATCCAGCCCCCATCTCAGGTCTGGGAGGTTGTCTGGGCCTTGATGCCAGGGCTAGTGAATCACTGCACTTTAGGTGGGAGTCCACCTCTGCTTTTGGGGGGCCTGTTGGAGATAGATTCATATGGCCGGCCGCGGGATAGCGGAGACACCGCAAGGTTCGTCCTACTCCATCGGAATCTTAGCCACGCCCTCCTTAATATTTTTTACTTGCCCAGCGACCAAAAGTGAGCAAACCGCTTACAAATACCAATAAGCATGTACAAGAAATTCCAAATTTGATTAATCTCTTCTTGATTCTGCTCTTCGGAACAGCTTGTGGAGCATCCAACTTACAACTTGTTGCCAAAGTGTTGCAGGCAATCCCGCACTAGCTTACATGAAATAGCCTTCTTTGTTATGGACAACCAACACTTGAGCCTGCAAAAGAGACTAACATAGGCACCAGCTGACACAATAGAATCATAACCACATAAAACATCCTGAGACCTCACATCTTTATGCAACACACCTCATTTTATTTTCAGTTGTAAGTGCAGTGCAGTCAATGTGACCAGAGTAAATTTGGTCTTATTTGGCAAGTAGGTCGTTTTTAACCCCTTCGCTGCTGGCCCGTTTCCGCCGCTGTGCGGTAAACAAACGAACAGGGCGGGGCCGTGACGAACCCCAGCCGTCATCAGCACACGAGCACGCAGGAGCGTGACGGCTGGGGTTCGTCACCAGCATACAAGGGGTTAAGTGATGGTAAAAAGTAAGTAAGACGAGTTAAATGTTATAGAAGTTTTGTGCATTTTGCAGTTAAAAGGTTCTAATATGAGCTCATATGTGAAGAATTTCACTCAAAAAAACAGCCCATAGGAAAAAACTAATGTCTACCTTGCACAACATTGAAAAGAGCTTTCATTGAAACTAAAAGTAGCATATCAATGATAAAACATAAACCGAACCGAATACATTGGTTACATTTTTGGTGACGTTATTTAGGTTTATGACTGGTTACTTGTATTTATGATCTAAAGTAGGTTCAGTAATGCATATAGATTGATGAGTAGACATGAGTTTCTTATTTATTTTCATGGCCCACCTGGGATTTATTTTGTATGGGGCAACGTCTTTTTCTGTAAATCTCTGTAGCGATCTTTCTTGTATCTGGTCAAATGAAATTGTACAACAAATCTGAACCAGTTCTCTTGAAGATTTGGGACTGTGCCTTAGAATTAAATCTTCACCAGTTAGTATCTTGATGGTCCAATTTGCTTTACAGACCAGGTGACCAGGGTTAGTCTGACAAGCTATTGATAGATATTTTTGTCTTTTTCTGTCTGACGTCACATTTTTCATAGGTGTTTATGTTTTTATTTTATGTCTAATATAAGTGAACTTAAAATAACAGTATGTGATGCTATGTTTTCCTCCACCGACAAATGCCTAGTAAAGGGTCAAAACACATTGGCTGTGACAGCCGTGCCATGTACCACACATCAGGCGTTAGACTATTGCACTTCAGTGCGTGGTACGAATCGCCGCACTGAAATACAATGTCACGCCTATGGCTCCTCATATGTCAAGCGTTGGTGGCTGCTACATTAATGCACCTAATGCAGCTGCAGTGACTGACAGCTTGTGTAGGCTGCTCCCGGCATGCCTGGGGGCTCTGGCTAAGCTACTAGAGCTCAGCCTGCAGAGTACTACATTGTAACAGTATGCCCCCGAGACATGCGTGACATTTATCATTAGTAATGCTAATCACTGACATCATGCCCAGCGTCCCTGTCAGAGTGTCAGTACACAGTGGCAAAACAGTTGTTTTTGAGTTTTTTGTTATTTGTTATAATTGATGAAAGTAGGTGGGTGCGTCTCCTCCTGCTGCCTTCTGCGGCGCGAGCGGGCTGCATCAGCAGTTCTTATAACGTTTTGGCGTGCTGCTGCACAGTGCAGCTTGGGGGCAGATTGCATCGCAGCTCGCCCCAACGCTTGCTGTGGTATCAGGATTATAATCTTGCTGAGAGAAAGTCCGTCACATGGGAGCAGTGCCTCTTAATGACTGGTAAGTCTGAAAAAAATCTAATGACACGTCAAGCCCATATCACATTGCATAATTGTTCATTGTTTTTGAAATGTGGCTGTGAGTTTTTCTGGGTAACCAGAGGGAAAGGGACTCTAAAAATGTAAAATAACAAGTTTTATCTTTCTAAAGGTCACAGTGGAGATGAGGTAGGAGAGCTGGGGATGGATGGTCGGGTGAGGGGGATACATTGTAAAAACTTTGTGATCAGCTCCAGTTTGGTGTTTGGCAGACAGCCCGCGAATCGCCTCAGGCCACCCCCTACCCTCTAAAGGACCCCCCCACCACACACCTCCCTGCCCACACTCAATCGCAGCTTAGGCATCCGTTACAGAGAGGAAGGAGTGCTTCTGATGGAGCAGAGACTGCCCAGCATTCTAGCACTTGCCTTAGACCTCTTCCGTAATGTGTTTTCATTGCCTAAGGCTCCATGAATCATCCCTAACAAATGCTTGCCTTCAACCACCTCCCTCTGACCTTAAGATGAAGAACTGGACCAGTACGCTAACAGGCCGAAGCAGAGAAAAGAGAGAGAGACAAAGCAAGTTCAGCAACTTCCCAGCTGGTTACAAATCTAATCTTAGGTGGTGGGAATCCTGGTGGGGGTACTTGACAGTCGTGCTGTGGCTTCTCACATCCTGTTTGGTACTGTCTGGTCCCACAGTGCCCTTCCATTTCTGGAGCTTTGCAGCAGTTACGATATTGTTGCTCAAATGGGTGTAATTACTCATAATATTTCCCTAGTTGTCATTGCTTGCTTTTGTTCACGAGGAAATGTCACACAGTCATTAAATGTCACTCATAATTACACTGAAAATATCACAAAAAGCAATCTGAAACCTTGGCAGCTATGCTGCGATGCGTTTGAAATAACAAAATAACTGCACATTGTTAAAGGCAAGAGTCTACTTTTTTCTCTGGAAAGGATTGTAAACTTGATTACCGGCAGTTTGTCGGACTGCTTTCTGGCATCTGGTCTGTTGGGGGGCAGAGCTTTCCTGATCAGTTTGCGAAGTTCTAATTAGTCTGTTTGGAACGCCCTTTGCCTCGGGAGGTTCTTCACTGATAAGAAACAGCAATGTAAATACAGGAGTTTATGGAGAATATATATATATATATATATATATATATATATATATATATATACACACACACACACTCTCATATCATTTATATAGCGCACTACTCACCCAGAGGGTCTCAAGGCGCTAGGGGAGGGGGGTCCGCTACTGCTCGAACAGCCAGGTCTTGAGTTGCTTCCTGAAGGCGAGGTGGTCCTGGGTCAGGCGGAGGTGGGTCGGTAGGGAGTTCCATGTCTTGGCGGCGAGGTAGGAGAAGGACCGTCCCCCTGTGGTGGCTCTTCGGATGTGGGGGACGGCGGCAAGGGCGTGGCCGGGCGATCGGAGCTGGCGTTTGGGAGCGTAGAAGTTGAGGCGGCTGTTGAGGTATCCTGGGCCTTGGCTGTGAAGGGCTTTGTGTGCGTGGGTGAGGAGTCTGAAGGTAATTCTCTTGTTTACCGGGAGCCAGTGCAGGTCTCTCAGGTGTCCGGAGATGTGGCTGCGACGGGGGATGTCCAGGATGAGTCGTGCTGAGGCGTTCTGGATCCGCTGGAGTCTCTTCTGGAGTTTGGCGGTTGTTCCGGCGTAGAGGGAGTTGCCGTAGTCCAGACGGCTGGTGACGAGGGCCTGGGTGACCGTCTTCCTGGTCTCGGTGGGGATCCACCGGAAGATCTTACGTAGCATGCGCAGGATGTTGAAGCACGATGAGGAGACGGCGTTGACTTGTCTGGTCATGGAGAGGGAGGAGTCCAGGATGAAGCCCAGGTTGCGTGCGTGGTCTGTTAGTTTGGGTGCGCTGCCTAGGGCGGGGGGCCACCAGGAGTCGTCCCAGGCGGAGGGTGAGGATCCCAGGATGAGGACTTCCGTCTTGTCAGAGTTCAGTTTCAGGCGGCTGTTCTTCATCCATTCGGCTACCTCTTTCATCCCTTTGTGAAGGTTGGCTCTGGCGGTGGCGGGGTCGTTGGTGAGGGAGAGGATCAGCTGGGTGTCGTCGGCGTAGGAGATGATGTTGAGGTTGTGATGGCGTGCGATGTCTGCGAGGGGGCTCATGTAGACGTTGAAGAGGGTTCGGCTGAGCGAGGAGCCTTGAACGCCGCAGATGACTTCGGTGGCTTCAGATCTGAACGGAGGGAGGCGGACTCTGTGTCCTTCCGGCGAGGAAGGAGATGATCCACTCCAGTGCCTTCTCCTGGACTCCGATGTTGCTGAGGCGCTGTACTAGGGTACGGTGGCAGACAGTGTCGAAGGCCGCGGAGAGGTCTAGGAGGATGAGGGCCGCTGTTTCTCCGTTGTCGAGCAGAGTTCGGATGTCATCGGTGGCTGCGATCAGGGCGGTCTCGGTGCTGTGGTTGGCCCGGAAGCCAGACTGCGAGGGGTCGAGGGAATCCGTTCGTCTCGAGGAAGGCGGCCAGCTGCTTGTTGACTGTCTTCTCGATTACTTTTGCAGGAAACGGGAGCAGCGAGATGGGGCGGTAGTTCTTGAGGTCGGTGGGGTCGGCTGATGGCTTCTTGAGTAGGGCGCTGAGTTCGGCGTGCTTCCAGCTCTCCGGGAAGGTAGCGGTGTCGAAGGAGGTGTTGATGATGTCTCGCAGGTGGGGTGCGATGACAGCGTCGGCCTTGTTGAAGACGTGGTGAGGGCATGGGTCAGTCGGGGATCCGGAGTGGATGGAGTTCATCGTGCGGACGGTGTCTTCGGTGGTGATGGGAGTCCAGGCGCGGAGGGTGGTGGTGGGGGGCGATGGTTCGGTCGTGGCGTGCGTCGGTTGAGTGCTGAAGCTGTTGTGTATGTCCGCGATCTTGTTGTGGAAGTAGGAGGCGAGGGAGTTGCAGAGGTCTTGCGAAGGGGTGATGTCGTTGTTTCCGGCGTTGGGGTTGGAGAGCTCTTTGACGATGTTGAAGAGTTCCTTGCTGTTGTGTGCGTTGTTGTCCAGTCGTTGCTTGAATGCGGTTTTCTTGGTGGCGTGGATGAGTTGGTGGTGCTTTCGGGTGGCGAGCTTGAGGGCAGCCATGTTGTCCGGAGTTGGGTCTCTGCGCCAGGTTCTCTCGAGTGCTCGGCAGTTCTTCTTGGAGTTCTTGAGTTAGTCGGTGAACCATGGGGCTTTCTTGCTACCGGGTCTGCTAGGTGGGGTCCTCAGGGGGGCGAGGTCGTCTGCGCAGTCGCTGATCCACTTCGTGAGGTTGGAGGCCGCCTGGCTTGGGTTCGTTGAGCTGGTGGGAGGGTTCATGCTCAGGGAGGTCGCGAGCTGGTCGGCTGTGATCTTGTTCCAGCTTCTGCGTGCAACCTGTTGCTGGTGGTGGTGGATTGTGGTCCTTCCGAAGCTGAAGTGGACGCAGCTGTGGTCCGTCCAGTGGAGTCCGGTGGCGTGGCTGAAGGCGATGTCCTTGCTGGATGAGAAGATGTGGTTGAGTGTGTGTCCGGCGTAGTGGGTCGGGGTGGTGACCAGCTGCTTGAGTCCCAGGTTTGCGAGGTTGTCCAGCAGGGTGATGGTGTTGTGGTCGTTGTTGTTCTCCAGGTGGAAGTTGAGGTCCCCGAGGAGGATGTAGTCAGCGGAGCAGAGGGCATGCGGGCTGATGAAGTCGGCGATGTCTTCGCTGAATTGTGTGCGTTGTCCCGGGGGTCTGTAGATGAGGGTGCCTCTGAGGGTGGTCTTGGGGTTGATGTGGACCTGGAAGTGCAGGTGCTCGGCGGGTGCGAGGCTGTCGTCGGTGTTGGTCGTGATGCGGATGGTGTTCCTGTGGATGATGGCGATGCCTCCTCCGGTGTGGTTGATGCGGTCCCTTCGGATGATCTTGTAGCTGTCTGGGATGGCGATGGCGATGTCGGGCGCTGAAGAGGCGTTCATCCAGGTTTCCGTGAGGAAGGCGACGTCTGGGGCTGTGGTGTTGAGCAGGTTCCAGAGCTCGACAGCGTGTCTGTGGACGGAGCGGGTGTTGAGCAGGATGCATTTCAGGTGGCTGCTGTTGTTGCTCGCCTTGGTCTTTGTTGGAGCTTGAGTAGTGCAGGTCCGGATGCAGGTGAACTTGCAGGAGGTGCAGCAGAAGGGTCCGTGGGTGTGTCTCGGGGTGGCTCAGTAGCAGCCCGGTAATCGGCCGGCGTTGAGTGCGTTGAGGGTGGCCGCGTCGTACGTCCGGCGGGTGGGCTGGTGTCTGCGGGGGCCCGGGGTCCTGGCGCTGGGCGTGGTCCAGGCATGGACGGGCGCAAATGGGCTTGCCTTTGGCACGCTTTCGGCGCACAATTGCCGCGCCCACGCCACTCTGCCATATTTGGAGAGTGGGGGGGGGGAGGGAGGGAGGGTCAGCTGGGAGGCGGGAGCGGGGTGGCGAATGGGAAGGGCGAGCGAGGGAAGGGGCGGGCCGCAGGGGGTCAGCGGTGGGGAGGTGGTGGGAAACGCAGCAGGGGCTGGGCGTCCTAATGAGGGGACCAGCGGCCGAGGAAAAAACACAGGGGGCAAGAGAAAATACGGCGGAAAACGCTGCACACTAACGGGAGAGCAAGCAGGTTACAAGGAGGCAAAAAGCGGCAAATGATAGAAAGAGGCAAAAGCAGTTTCCAAGGAGCAAAAAAGCGGTGAAAGGCAGGGGCGAGCAAGCGGGTTACAAGGTGGCACAGGAGAACCGCAATCCAGGTGGAGCAGAAGCGGTTCCGGCGGTCGGGGGCACAGCTGAGAGCAGTGGCGGCACTTGGGAGCGGGCTCACTCACGGGGAGTGTGCACGGTGGGGTGACCGGCCCAGAGGGACAAGGTCACTGCACCTCACTGGTCCAGTGGGAGCGAGGGTCAGCTGGACACACACAGACACACACACACCCCTGTCCATAGCTATGAAGATTCTTACCCAGCCGTTGTCAAGCAGTGTGTCATCAGTAGCAATTGCTGTTTGTTTTGGTGGATGAAAACCAATGAAGGACGCCTACATTAACAGAACCAAATTACTTGTAGAGATGGATACACTATTGGACGATCTTGATAAGGAAGAGAATCGAGCACCAGCTGGAATATGTAAAGCCAGATTGCAAAATCGATTGGAGAAAATTAAATACAAGATAAGATAAAAGGAAATAAATTCTAGAAAAATAGGAATACATACAGGGAAGAGTTTTTACGTTCGCTAAAAGATTTGATTATCTGAGCAAAGAGCTTCTTAAAGACACCAATTGATACAAGATTGGAACATGTACGCCAAATATTTCTTAGCAGAGGGCATGCACCAAACATATAAACAGTGATGGAGGGGCATGCTTGCAAATATTCTGAACCACTGGCGATAATGGTAAGGGTGGAAGCGGATCTGATGCAGACTGTTGATTCAGCAGGAAGCGCCGACAAATAGTCTTCGCAAGTAGAGAAAACTACTGTGAGGAAAGGAAGAATAGAAGGAAAAACTTGAGGGACAAAAGGAGAGTGACATATTTTGGGGGTTAACATCCATAGACTCACCCAGTACTCCCAAAGTCCATCTAACTCTTCCAATCACGGGCACGGCCAAACAGCTTGAAGTCAATCACAGTCAACCCCACAGCGAGTGCATGACGGGGAATCCAACAAATCCATCTTCCAAATCAATTGTTTCGTGAAAAGTGGAACATGTGCATAATTTTAAACTAGACGAGGTGTTGGTGTCTCAGTATAGCAGGTTCTCGAACTAGTCTGCCTTCTTCACAATGCTCACTTTCCAGCGGCCCAGCATCTTGCTCCCATGTCTTACTCAGTGTGGTGATTTGCCATGAGCTTTTATTGTCCAGTATATGCATATTAATGAAATGCCATGTTTGCCCACAGCCTCTAAGGTAATCTTAGCCTGCAGTGTGTTGAAGTCGGGGATGGACCCTAACTTCACTTTATAGTGCTCTAACGCGTGTCTTAATTGTATGTACCTGAAAAACTGTGTGGTGGTTCAATCAATCCCTTCTTCACACACAACTTTAGAGATGATGAGGTTCTATTGCCCTAATCCCTCCAACTCTGCTACCTCCATTTTTATCTTACTGTACCATAGTGGGGTTTTTCCCATGATCAGCCAATCCATTTCAGCGCCCAGTGACGGCAGCCCAGAAACGGACTTTGTGGGGGTCATTCAGCGTGTTGGTGTGCAAACATTGTACAGGTACCTTAACAGCCTGCGGCCTGACGGTAACTGCAAATTGCAACGGATGGATGGATCATCTTGTTCACTGAACAGCCAATCCTTTATAATAGGAACTGGACTCCCAACAGTATAGCCTTGTATCTGGCATACTGAGGCACACTTGAAACTTGGTTATTTCCCCTCCTACATGAACTTCTGAGACATGTCTCTTATCGAAGTCGTGCACCAGAGTTACCTCAGGGTAATTCTGGACCGCATTGAAGCTTTTGAGGTCCCGCCTAGCGTTGCAGAGCGCATGTGCTGCTCGCTTAGCGAGACATATTGGGGTAAAAGTATTTTAGGAGGACTTGTAATCCCGCCCATGCTTTCTATTGTGAAATGTCAATATTTATTTAAAACCCTGTGTTCTGATTGCTGTGCGGAGTTTTTCGTTACCACTCTGTGGCTTTTTTTGTACACGCCCTTGAGACAGTCTACGGCGTCTCTGAGTTTTATGGTTGTTCTGTTATCTAAGGAGGAGTGTCAAGGGAAGGTTCAGGGAGAGTTCTGCAAGTTGTCTGCTTTCCAGGCCGTCACGTATGTCTTATCTTTCCCTCCCCTCCCTCCTCCACCCATCCCACTCTTTCTGCTGTTCATCCCCCTCCCTCAAGTGCTGTGTGGGGCACAACGGCAACAGCTTGTTTTAAAGATGCACTGAGTACTTTATTTTCGTTCTGTGCTTTTATTTCTATGTTGTGTTTTTTCGTATTTAATGTGCCTTGCTTCGTATTAAACAGCTGCACGCGAGTAGTTTAGTTCGGGGTTGTTTTTCTGTGCTGTGGTGTTTTGTACTTATTTAATGTGGCTGGTTTCGGTTTCTGTTTAAGGCAATCGCGTGACGTTTTGAAAGGGCTTCAGCTCCTCGTGAACGTGTGCTTTCTGGGCACGCAGAAACATTTTTTTCAGTTGGTGTCTGCTTTCGCGTCTGTTTTCTTGTTACAGGAGATGCGTCGCAGAGCTTTTCACAGAACCGCCTCCCTTCCTCACACTATATGCACGGCACATCTCCCCTTTACACTACGCACCTCTTTTACACATACCACTCTCACACCACATGTGCGTCTTTCTTTCTCACTCACCTTGCCTCCATCCTAGCACCTTTCTAACTAACCCCACAACCTTGATGGCCGACCCCCGAGTTACGTGCCTCGTACACATTTCCCTTACACGCCCCTCATGCTAGTCATATCTCACCTTAGTTCCTTGCCTTGCTTGTCCCAGGCCTCTCTCCCCAAGCCTGTCGCCTCATGTCACACACCGCACCCTACTCCCTGCTTCAAGCATCTCTGCCCGTCGCATCACATCTCACTTTAGCTCCCTACCTCCCTCATTCTCTCGAACATGTCCTTTATACGTCACATCTCACTCTAGCCTCTCACATCTCATCCTACCTTCCTCGGACTCTTCCCCCCTCTGCCCCCACCTTCACATGACATCTCACACTAGCACGCTCAAAAACCCCTGCCCCTCACGTGTCACATCTCACACTATCTCCCTCACACACCCTGCCCCCTCACATGTCACATCTCACACTAGCTCCCTCACACACCCTGCCCCCTCACATGTCACATCTCCCACAGTTCCCTCACACACCCTGACACCCTCACACGTCGCATATCTCAGACCAGCTACCTCACACACCCCTGCCCCCTCACAAGACAACATCTCCCACTAGCTCCCTCACACACTCTCCCCCCCTCGCATGTCTCATATCTCACACTAACTCCCTCACACACCCTGCCCCCTCACATCTCCCCCTCGTCCTTGTTTATGAACCCTTCACCGCCGTGCCCTCTCCACACACCCTTCACATCACGTGTGACACATATCCCCCTGAGCCGCCTCCCAATCCTCTCTCCCTCAAGGCCCCATCATTCTCTCCCTCCCCCTCCACGCACGTACTCACGCACAGAAACCCAGAGATGGAAGGAACAACCTTCCAGATGGGGAGACCGAGAAAAAGGCGGGAAGGAATATACTGGCAGAGGAGATGAATTAAGGCTCAGGCAGCTGGGCCCTTGGCCTACAGGGGCAGGAGGGCAGGGGTGAGATGGCAGGGAGAGAAGGGGGCACGCGCGTCTTCTCTTTCCCTCCCCTCCCTCCTCCAACCCCACCCCACTCTTTCTGCTGTTTCTCCCCCTCCCTCAGGTGCTGTGTGGGGCGCGTTGGCAACAGCTTGTTTTAAAGATGCACTGAGTACTTTACTTTCGTTCTGCATTTTTATTTGTATGCTGTTTTTTCGTATTTAATATTTAATGTGCCTCGCTTCGTATTAAATAGCTGCATCCGAGTACTTTAGTTTAGTACTAGGTTGTTTTTCTGTGCCGTGAGTGACCTTATAGGGGGGATATACTTGGAAAAGAGAGAAATAAGTCAGTCAACTGGGCCTGGTGCAGGTGCTCACACGGGGAGGGAGGCAACAACATTTCAGAAGGGTTAGGGATGGGGAGGGTAAGAAACAAGGGAAAGAAGCATTTGCAATGCAATAGGTCTTGCATTTACGCAAGTTTGAGCTATTGGCATTGTAAATGACAATGCCTTTTATTTATGTTTTAAAAACAAAAATAATAGCTCAAACTCTCGTAAATGCGAGACCTATTGCATTACAAATGCTTGTTGGTAAAGCAGTAAGTTTGGCATCTGACACACTGTCATTAACGGTAATTGGAAAGGAATCCCAAAAGGAGGTCCCTTTGCAGATAACCAATTGGTGAGGATGGATTGAGTTTACAGTTAAGTGTTGGATTTGGTAAAATGTGTATGCCTAAGTAATTGAAATTCTGGGTTACTCTACTTAGTGGTGAGACCCAGTCTACCACTGGGTCTATTTCTCATATTGGAAATTGAACCGGCTATCCCAGTTTACTAGGAGATCTGAAGCTTCTCCAGAAAGATGTAAGATTTGCACTAAATTATCTCCTGTCTATCAGGTATAGGGAAGGAACAGCAAAAGGTCATCTGCATATAAGGGCCAATCTTCCTCCTTCTAGCCAACCCAATTGAGGCACTCGACTCAGCCAACATTTTTAATCCACCTTGCCAGTGGCTTAATCACCAGTTCAAAGAGAGGCTACTGCGGTCATCCTCGTCTCATACCCTGTAAACATGTAAAGCCTCTTGACAGCAGGCCATTGACTCCAGTTCTGGGCCATAGGCCCTGATGAAGCATGCATACATAAGCTAATAACAAGCATTGGCATAGCGAATAGGTCTCACCTTTGGGACCTTATGTGTTTATCCAGAACTTTTGGCTATGTTGTAGAGCATTGTGGCTGCTGTACGTCATGTTGAAAAGTTATAATAGAAAGTGTTAAGCATCTGTGTTACCTTTATACAAACCAAGACGACATTACATACAACCGAACAACCTGATTAAAAAATGATTTTAACATATAAAATGTCTTCTAGTTTTTTTGTACTTGCACTGCTGGCAACTTCTTCCTGCCTGTTCTCATGCTTGTTTGTTATAATTGTTTTTGTTATGGGGGAGCGGGCCATAAATAACGGGGCAGTGGAGGATGAAAAAAGTAATTTAATTAGAACACGAGCAGCAGACAGACACAAGGGGAGAATCAACAGATGCTAGATTCCGAGGGCAGACTGACGTGATGCTTAGGTGATGTTTAGGTGATGCTTAGGTGATGAGCTGATGCAAAATGGTGGTTGTGAGTGATGTTTGGTGCTCAGGTGGTGCCACTATATGGTGTGGATTAAACATACGTTGTGGATTGTGGAGTTGAAATATGTTGTTTGGTGTGTAATTATGTGGTGTGTATTGGGAATATGTGGAGATTAATTGTGTGGCCTGGAACTGTGGTGTTGAGTGAAATTATGCTTAGTGAAATTGTCATGTGTGGAATGCATTTATGTTGATTGATGGTATGTGACATAGAGTGGATTGTATTTGTTACATTAAGTAGAGTGTAATTATGTGGTGTGTAATTATGTGGCACAGTGGTATTATGTGGAGTTTATTTATGCTGTATTGAATAGAGTGTAATTATGTGACGTGTAATTATGTGGTACTGAGTGCGATTATGTGGAGTGTATTATGTTGCATTGAGTAGAGTGTAAGTATGTGGCGCTTAATTATGTGGCACTGAGTGGCATTATTAGTATTATTATTATTATTATTATTATTATTATTTAGCTTATAAAGAGCCTGGTTACTTACTCTGCCTCCTTGATACATAGGGAGACAACATTCTCTGCTATCTTTTTTGTCCCCTAGATCAGGGGTGATTGAGGCCAGTTTCTTCTCAAAGATATCCTGGGTTAATGCGCCCCATTTCCGAACCATTCTGCGCTTAAACTAATTTCCCTGCTTGTATTCATAATCCTGAAAGGGAGAAAATAATGGTTGGACCAAACTACTTGGACCGGAAGCAGAGTTTCAGCCTCTGTTCTACTAGTAAAGATATTATCCAACGTATGACCCCCCTACTAGGCGTAGGAATATGGACCAATTGGTTAAGACTCATCGCCCATAGTCCTTGGGTCACCTCCACAGATCCTTTTCTTCCTTTACCTTCGAAGTGAAGATTCAGCTCACCCAAGAGGATGAAGTTGGGGTAACGGATAGCTTAGGAGGGCAGAATGTCCACGTGTTTTTCAATAAAAGCTCTTGGCGGACCAGCCGGTCTGTAGATAAGAAGTCCTATATTAGATTTGATACTAGTGATATTCAAGTTTAAAATAAGCTCCTCCCCCGCTTTACCGGATCTATCCACCCGAAGAATAGCATAGCCTTCAGGTAGTGAGTCAAGTATATCCGGGGCAGACAACTCATTAAGCCAGGTCTCGACTAAAAATAGCCCAGCTGATTTTTGGTCTATTGGTAGATCAAAAATTTCTAGACAGTGTTTGCTTAGCGATCTACAATTTAGAGAGAGAGAGAGAGAGAGCAGAGTAAGGGGGTATTAACAACTCTCTATGCTTCCCCACTTTCCCTTCCATACCTGGTGTTAACAGGAAGCCACAGTTCCTGCAACTCCCTCGCCATCAGCGGCCATCGAGTGAAGACAGCCTGTGTCTACTAAACCTTTAAGGGCAATCAGTTCCTCTGAAGAGGTTTAGTAGACACTACATAAATGTAATATGTGGTGAATTTTTATATTGCATTGAGTTGAGTGTAAATCCATATCTGTTTTCTATTCCTTTCGATACCTGTTTATACATACATTTTTCCCCCTTTCAATTTACTGTCCATCACTGTTTTGTCGTATTTATTTAACCCACTAAATTGGGGTGAGGATGTGGCCTCATGTCGAGAGCTGCCGACTTTGGAGCTGGGGAACGAGGTTTGAGCCTTGTGTAACCTAAATGGTGCTCGTGTAAAGCCCTCCAATACCTTGAGTCGATTTTGCTCTATTAAATCTACTAAAATCCACTTTAACTCTGCACCCTTTGACACTCCTGCGGACCTGGCCACTACGTGGTTCTGTGCTTTGGAGGTTACTGTTTTTGACAACATGTGTCTTGAATTGCCCTGTGCATATCTTTGGTCAGTCACATTGATTACTTGGAAGAAGTAGAGACATGTGCTGTAGCTAGACTGCGACCTATATTGGCTTGCTCTAGCACAAAGGACGTCATGTTTCACATTGGGATCACGTGCGTGGAAAACAAAGCAAATTCCCTGCAGGCCGGGATGGTGGGTAACCTTTACACAATGGAGGAAGTGAGGCTTACTACAGGATACTCTGTGTAGGTATGGATATTATCAGTAATACAATTCCAGGGTGAATAATGGACCCGCTGTAACCCAACACCAGACTTGAATGTAACTGATGAGGATAAATGTGCATAAACTACTTCCACACATGGTTAACAGTGCTATGCGGTAACTGGCCATTCGATGTCGCTGTTGCGTTGGATGTCAGCCCCTAACCTCTGAGCCAAGGAAGGCTGTATTTTATATTGTGTTTGATTGTAATTAAACATTTATGTAGCGTCTTCTACCCCTAGGTGATGTGTTGGCGCTGAAGCACTTGCCTTCTTGGGAAGCACTTTACAGCTTTAAATGTAGGTAGAGTTTCAACCCTCGGACAACAAGCGTAGATGTGAAAGCAACTGCGCTATAAAATAGTACCCGATCCACGACCAGCTGCCAGCCTGCGTGCTGCTGCTTGCTCCCGAGACCCCTAGGCAATGGGAGTGAACGTTTAGAGGAAAGGCGGGACATGCACCAGTCTTTGGCCAGTTGTGTGCTTTCATTATTGAAAACACAAACAAAGGCCAATGGCATGTGTGGGAGGAGTCCGACCCACACAGAGAAGTCTCTGGGAAGTCAGGAGTGATTCCAAGAGGCCCTCTCCTAGAGCAGCACATGAACGCTGCGCTAGGCTCGACCTACAAAATGGCAGAATTTCTCATAGAAATTTCCTCCATTGCGAGTCGAATTATATCCTCAAGTGGAAAAAGCACAGTGCCAGTGTTATAAAAGGCTTTTTGGACTCCCTAAATTCACATGTAATGGCTGAATTCGACTTGCTTTTTTGGTCTGGTGCAACAAAATTATGAATAGTAGGAGCACCCTGGTGAAATACTGGTTTAAGACACTTAAAGGCCACAAAGGATCATTAAAGGAGGTACTGAAAATAATTAAAGAGAGACCTAACTCATAGCAAAAGTATTTTCTTGATACTGCAGCAGAATTGGGCCGCTCTATAACCAGTTGGTCCCTAAAGGAAGTCAACTATGCAGCAATAAAGAAGCTGCTAAATAGTCAAATCCTCCAGCTATCCAGAAAAGATGTGGCCTGATTCAAGGCTATTGGTGTGCTGTTGTGCCTAATGAAGTCACATGATGCAAACAACATTAAGCCATTCCCAAATAGCGCCTTAGTAAAGAAATGTCTGAAAGAGATCCAATGGGCTCCTATAGTGGTATTACCCATAAAGAAATTAAACCCTGGCTGGAAATCCCTGCTGAAGAGTGTCAAATGCAGGATGTTTAACTTCAGATCAGAGTCCATGGAACATCTTATATACTGCTGTCTCGCCTTATTCCAATACCACCAGAATTTTTTTAAACTGATGTTCATAAGGCATGGGGTTTGAACATGCGCATATGCAGTTGCTTAGATTTTTTACTTGTTCAGTGCCCTCGGGCCTGGCTAAATTCTGCAAATTCATTTGAACGTCATGCGAAGGGACCTGAATCAAACAAAACTAGATGTAAATCGCTTCGCCGAAGTTGATCGATCCTAACCTCGATTAAAAATGGGAGCCCTTGCACTCTGCGCCATTTAGTGACGTCATTGTGCCTGTGCGGGGTGGCCAACCAGCCTAAAGAAAGCGTGACTCCCCCCTCCCCCGCACCCATCCAGCCAACCGGATGTACCGCCCCTGGAGTTCTAGGAGAGACCATTTGTCCCTCCCCCTGGGCGACCCCATTCAATAATTGCAAAAAACACAGTTGATGGACAGAATGTAGAACAATGTCATACATTCAGCCCAGATCCTTCACTGGCTATATGCAAATCAGCTCTGACCCTGTGCCTCATGGGAACAGTCCAGTCCGAGCTACCAAGCCATGTCTTTCCCAGACCGGAATCAAGCATCCAAGGACCGGTTTCTGGCTATCAGCCTTCTTCAGCCTGGATAGCTTGACTCCAGTGGTGTGGAGAGCCTGGGACTCACGTCTGAGTATACCCAGCACACTCTGGGTGAAAATTGCAAAAAACACAGTTGATGGACAGAATGTAGAACAATGTCATACATTCACCCCAGTACAAGGATCTGGGCCTAAATCCATCGTTTTTTTGCACTCCACACCACCCTGGGTTAGACACTGGCTATATGCAAATCAGCTCTAACCCTGTGCCTCATTCAAAAATGGAGCTGCCCCCTAAGGACCTTAAATTGACTGATCCCCAATCATGACCTTACCGCCTGACCAAGGAATAGCAATAAATACGATTGATGACCTACAAACAGGAAAAAAGTCCTAAGGAACAAAATAATCGTACCACACACCTGTTACATTTGGGGGAAAAACCATATTAACAACTTTATAATACAATAACCAACATCTCCTTTTAGGGGATGGTGGGTGGGGAAAAGGATTACAGCCTCCTAGAAGGCTGGGTAGGGCAGGCCTGGGAGCGCTGGAACAAGAGAACGCCTCCCATGCTCCTCGGCCTGTTAAACCCCATATTGGCCAGGCCGGTTCTAACCGGCCTGACCCCTGCTCCCCCTTGACCTAGAAGCGATCCAACTGCTTCCGGATCACTTGGGAGCCCTTTGGGCCAATCGATGATGAGGCGCGTCCACCGCGTCAAGATTATGCGGCGGGGCGCGCCCCATCATGGATAGCAGGCGAGGGGGGGTGGTGCCCCGCCATACCCGCGGCGGGGCAGATGACGGCCCCCGCCTTTCTCTATGGCCAGGGACTACCGAACATCCCCCTCCCCCGCCTTGTGTTCAACCAACATTTATTACAGATGGACATGAGAGGATTTTTTTGGAGGCGGGGGTCGTACAACCCCGGCCGTATTTATTAAAACATAAAATCAAAAAAAATTGAAAAACAATATTTACACATTGTTTACGCAGAAAACATAACATGACATTTGATTACAATTCATATGTACAGATATCAGATGGCTAACCTTAACATCCTTCTAATACAAAGTCTTTCCTATACGAGTCTAATATCTGAACCATAATCATACATTGTTTACTTTTCTGCGTATCCTATTTGGGCCTACAGCAAGGTCGCTAACCGGTGTCAGATCCTTATCAATGAGCCATGCCCTCCCGTAGGAGTGCGCATGCCCAGAGGGCCTGTTTACCGATAGGTTACCACCCCCCCCCCCCCCCCCCCCCCCCCGGTTACCCCCGTAGGCTCCCTGAACTAGATTGAAAAGGGGGGCCCTTGCACTCTGCGCCGTTTAGTGACGTCATTGTGCCCGTGCGGGGTGGCCAACCAGCCTAAAGAAAGCATGACTCTCCCCCCCCCCAAAACCCTTCCTCACACCCATCTAGCCAACGGGATGTACCGCCCCTGGAATTCTAGTTGAGACCACTTGTCTCTCCCCCGGGGCGACCCCGTTCAAGAATGGCGCCGCCCCCTAAGGACCTTAAATTGACTGCTCACCAATCATGACCTTACCGCCACAGGCCAGCATAGTTGCCAGACTATCTGCCCCCCCCCCCCCCCCCCCCCCCCATCCTCTTTAACTGAAAGGTCATGCCCAGCCCTGACACTCCCTAGCCAAGCGATTATATTTTCAAATAGGGTTTTATTACCTAATCTAGTCAGGTGGACCCAGTCTTTTAGGAAGCAATGTTTCCCCGCCCCCCCAATCCCCCCACCCCACCCCCCGACACACCCATGCGCTATGTAATATAACTGAGGGGACCTGAACTATTTCCCTATTTTATTGTTGATCCTCTTTACCGAGTGATTCAACGCTTTCACAGAATCTCCCCCCTCCCCCCTCCATTTGAATCTGGGTATCATCTGAGACCAAACTATGGTGCAGCCTTGGCATGCCTTAGCTAACCAGCCCACTTCTGAGATTATATCCTCCATCAGGACCCTTCTCCCCAAATTTAACAGATTGTTCCCACCCAAATGCAAGATAACTATTGTGGGTGGAGGACTGTGTCTACTCAACAGATCTGTAACAAAACCCCTAAACTGACTGAGGCAGAGGCCCCCTTTACCATGAAAAGAAACCTTGAAACCATCCCGCTCAGCTTTTTCTGTAATTACCTGAAAGAAAAACAGATTTCATGCGCCGTATATAAGAATGACCAATGACCCATACAACATGTGCTTCTTGTCCTGTCGATGTGGCCGCCGTTGTGAAGAATCTTGCTGGTGATGCGCCGATGGCAGTTTCTCCCCTGCGTGACCGGTTCGAGAAACTGAAATACAAACGAACAGAACAGCCATCAGTCTACAATTGCATTGCCACCCTCACAAAATGTGCAGCTGCACATAGCGCTTGTAACAATTAGAAGACCATCTTCCAATTCTTTTCACACTGTTGCTGTGCAACCCTCTAGCTGTTGCCTCTGTGGCAGCCCCTATTCTGAATGAATGAGTCCCGAAGTCCTTTGGATCTAAACCGCCATGGCCAATACCCTTTTAAATTGGAACCTGGTAAGTGGGGTACCGTCAGCATGCATTAGTAAGGTCCCCCCCACTGCACTATTCCTCTGTCGGAGGAAGGCTTCTAGTTGCATCACTGGGCAGCATGGATGATCTTGTGACCGGTGAAGTACTATCCCTTCACACCGGGCTTCCTAATCAGTTTTACATTTTTTAATGGTTATTAGCAGTGTTTTGCCCTTTATCCTCGCGTGCTCCAGCTGGAGCCCACCAAGCACATCTGATTTGTTGCACGCCACCAGTTCACCCACCCTAAATGCCCCATAAAAAGCCAGCGCAAAGGCGGCTCTAAACAGTAATGCCTCTCCTATTGAATTGCAAATGCTACCCAGGGCTGTTAGTAGTGATGTCAGCCGCTGTAAGCCAATCGGTTGTCTCGTGTCCGGGGCGGCCCCCTGGAGGCGTCGCCACCCCTTTAGTGCCTTTCTCACTATGAAACTATTCGTGGGGTCCCTGGTGTCCCTGATCTGTGCAAAGAAAGAAACCACTGCCACATGACACCTGGCTGTCGCTGCCGACCGCCCGTCTTTGTTCAATGCATCTAAATACTGGAGGAATGCCCCTGATTTATGCCAGCTATCCGCCCAATCCTGCCCCAAAAAAGTGCAGTAAGACCAAAGCGCCCCTTCGTAAGCCTTCCTGGTCCTGGGCGCTTTGCTAGCTGCCATTAGGTTCTGTAGCTGGGGGCACCAATCTGCCAGAGTGCTTCCGAGAAGTGTGTTGGTCTCGCCTCTGCAGACGGTAAGTGTTCCCTGAAAACCTGCATCTTGAAGCGAGAGAGTGCGTCAGCAGCATTATTCAGCACCCCCGGGACATTTTTAGCTTTAAACTGTACATTCAGCTTCATACATAACAGCACTATTTCCTTCAACAGGCGGAGGATCATTTTACACCGGGCAGCCTGTTGATTGATGCATTCCACATCTGTCATGTTGTCTGACCAGAGTGTCACAGATTGATTACGCAAATGATGAGGCCAAACAGTCAGTGCAACCCAGATGGGAAAGAGTTCCAGGAAACCTATGTTGGCTGTCAGACCACTCACCCCACCAAGCCGGCCACTGCTGAGCCACCCCTTCGTTCCAGAGTATGGCACCAAATCCCACACTGCCCGCAGCGTCAGTCCATAAAGCTAACTTCGTGTAAGTAGTGGGGGACCGAGCCACACTACCCTTCCGTTGAAACCCTCCAGAAATGCGATCCAAATCCGCATGTCCTGGTGAACCTCAGACAACAGTCTTGTGTGATGATGTTTGTCCTGCAGGCCTGTCATGGCCTGCAAGATGGAACGGGAGAATGGTTGTGTCATAGGTATTACCCTTAGCACAAAGTTCAACTGGCCAATTGTCTGTTGTAGCTGATGTAATGTTACTTTTATCTTTCGACAAACATTGCTGGAGTGCAGCTCTAAATTTCAATATTTTTTCTTTATGTAACCGAAAACATCCCTGTACAGAGTCCAACTCAATTACTAAAAATTCTATTGTGGTTGCTGGACCCACCGTCTTCCCTGGCGCCAGGGGGACCCCAAAAGCACGCAAAATTCCTGCAATGCCCAAGCGCATTCCCGGGAGCCCACCGACCCCAGAAAGAGAAAGTCATCAAGATAGTGCATGGCATATTGGTGCCCCGTTGCCTGTCTCAAAACCCATTCCAAAAATTAAATGAATTTTTCAAAGTAAGCGCAGGAAACAGAACACCCCATGGGCATGCACATATCCATGTAGAATTTGCCCTGAAAGTAGAAGCCTAGAAGGTGGTGATCTAAAGAATGTACAGGCAGTAGCCGTAGGGCGGATTCAATATCTGATTTGGCTAGCAAGGCCCCTGGTCCCAGAACCCTTAGCATATCAACTGCCTGGTCAAGAGGCATCTTTCACTCTACAAATCTCTTCGTAGATGGCGTCATTTAATGAATTGCCTCTAGGGGCTGACAGATTATGAATCAACCTGAACTCCCCTTCCTCTTTCTTTGGGACCACCCCCAGAGGCGAGCAGACAAAGTTGGGCCTAGGGATGTGATCAAAAGGACCCGCTATTCTACCTAGGCGCAGTTCTTTTGCAATTTTCACTGTTGCTACCCCGGGTTGGACCTTACAGACAGCTGATTTTTACATTCTGGTGTCCCTGTGTAGTCAACTGCCAGAATACTAGAGCCATACAAAAAACCTATGGATATGATGTATATCCGAATAAAGTTATAAACTGAACTGAACTACAAAAACCTTCTTGTAAAATCCTAGCTGTAGCATGGTCTGGGTACCTGTTTAACCAAGGAGTCCTAGCCAGAATATCAATGGGTGAATGTGTTACCATTCGTACCTTCTCCTTATTCCTGTTTTTTCCTCCCCCTATTTCCTGAGAATGAGTTCCCTTTCTTGAGGCATTTTGCCTCTGGGTGAGAGGGGTGATTACATATGGAGCATGTGCGTCTAAATTTACAAGTGCCTTGGGCCCTGGTGCATGTCTGTCTATTAAAATCCCAGCATACCCCTTTCCGTCCCCCCACGTTCCCTGAACCAGTGGCTGTGCCCCCGGTTTGTGGTGGCCGAAAGGGCTGAGGTGCTTGGGAAGTGTGACCCTTGTTCCAGTTTTGCACTGCATTGCCCGGCTGTCCTGGGCTAAACTATCAAACCATGAGATTAAGTCAACCCAGTCCCAGGTAGGTGATGGGTCAAATTCCTTAGCCTTCCTGAAATTCATGTCATAGTCTTTCCAACCTACACTCCCATATTTGTCATTAGTCATAGTAGCCCTGCTCTGGTAACACGCCATCCCTGCCTGCAGATTAGGGGAACGCTCAGCTATTATGGCCATAAATACAGAGAAAGCCCTAATCCAGTTGTTCAAGGTCTCCTCCACCCTGAATTTCAACATTTCAACCCACCATTCACTAGGAAGCATCCAATCCTTCTACTTCCTGGCATACTCCATTTCCCTGTTATCCACAAGCAAGGAAAACAAATTGATATAAGCACCAGACCATATTAATTCCTTCACCTCGCGTTATACATGCCTTGCCAAATGCTCCCGCGCCCAGCAATGGCAATGCCACCTCCTTACCTGTTGCCCCAACTCCAGCTGTCTCCGTCACCTTGTCTTTTCCATTGCCGCTCTCTTGCACCGCTGGTTGGGGTAAATTAGATGTCCCTGGGTCTTCGCCTGGCACCTTGCTTGGGGCGGCAATAATCTTTGCCACCATCCTCGGTGCCTCAGCTAATAGGTCCTCCGCTACCTCTTTTGTACCCACTGAAGACGGTAACATTCCCCCCCTTCCTAACCAAGGGAGAACGGCCTCTATCTGAGCCACTAACTCTGGCGGTACCTGATTAACCCCTGTTGATGTTGGGACCGGAGTGGGGGCCCCTGGATCAAGAACAGGAACCACCGGGAATGATGCGGGGCTAGGTGTGGGCACCACAGGGATTATCATTGGGACCCCCGGGACTGCTGTGGGTGGCAGCGAACTTGGTGTAGGCACCGGCGGGGTAGGCGCAGGGATCAATGAGACACTTGCCGGGATCTCTGGTATAGGTGTAGGGCTCCCCGGTGTCACTGGAACTCCTGAGGGAACCTCCCCCGAAGGCATTTCCTCCAAAGTCTGGTTTGGTGTGGGCCCTTGAATTTTTTCCCTTCCTGGGTCTAGCCCGCCTGGGAAGTGAGTCTAATTCCCCTCTAGGTTTTGGGGTCACTATTGTTCGCTTGGGCCTACCTGCAGTCACACTCTGCCCATCTATCTTCTGCCTGAGCTCTGCCAGGCTATGCCCTATTTGCTCTACCTTCCCCCATCTCCTGTCCATTGTCGCCATCCTACGCATCATTGATTCGAACATAAGCTCCATGCAGGAACGCTTCGCACCATTACTAGCCATAGTTCCTGAGCCAACAATATCAAGGTAACTTACGCACTGATCAGCAATAACACCGCGAGCACAATGTTATTTGTTACCTAACTGGGACCTATTCAGATCCTTACTTGCGCATGTTGGGGGTACACAAACTGTCCGTAGGCACCACGGAACTGGGACCCGGCCCACACCAGCTAATCTGGGTGTTGGGCGAATAAACTCTAGCCCAGCGGCCCACAGAAGCAGTGAAATGCAGGCCTGTCTGGGACCCCTAAAAGCGATGTCCTCCGTGTCGCCTCCTGCTGACCTCGCGTGTTGAGTACCCCTGTGTGCACTCCAAAATAAAAGTTTTACAGGTTACCATATGCCTCTGGGCACACAAAAGTGGACACCGTTCATTAAAAATACGGTAAAGTTAGATACTTGATTTACACTTGATATTTATAGTATGCACTGGGGATACTTAGTGATTTGCCCAGAAACACAGGATGTCGGCGTTATTACTAAAATTGAAACACTCAGTATTGAAAAAGAGGGGGAACAAATTGCAGCAGCTACTTCACATAATTAGCAACTGTGGTGCTGCACTACGAATGGGCCCTCCTCCTACACCAAATTAAGGCACAATTTACACTGCATTAGCACTTGCATACTACAAAAACAGAAACCGGGACTGGCGGAGAGCGCGCTCAAACCCTGCTGTTAAGGGCAGCCTATACCCAGCAGGAAGCGGCACTCCAGCGGTGCTGCGGGGAGGAGCGTTCTCGCTCCAAATTCCCCCACCTTGTTACTCGCGCCACTGTTATAAATGAAAAAAACGGCAACTTCCACTGTGCGCTAACCTCTTAGTAAGCTTTGCGGCAATCTGCCTCCCTCCCGCAGCACGCCCGATTCCCCACAGTACCTAAGACGCGTGCTAGCGCCTAACCCAACTGTTTGCCGCACCACTCCCTGACCGAGGGACGATGGAAAACACGCCGGCTCCCGCTCTCGGCACACTGTTCAGCTGGCTCCCTTCCTCCCCTCTCGGTCCCGTTTAATACCGCACCGCACAACGTAATCTGCAGGGGAATACAAAAAAGAAAGAAGCCGGCCGCTGTCCTCAGAGTCTTCCTCCGGACCTCCTGAAGTGAAGCGTCTGGTTTCCGCGTCCCGCCACGACCTGCACAAAGAAAGCAAGCAAGAAAAAGATTACAGCCTCCTAGAAGGCTGGGTAGGGCAGGTCTGGGAGCGCGGGAACAAGAGAATGCCTCCTGTGCTCCCCGGCCTTTAAAACCCCATATTGGCCAGGCCGGTTCTAACCGGCTTGACCCCTGCACCCCCTTGACCCGGAAGAGATCCAACCACTTCCGTATCACTTGGGAGCCCTTTGGGCCAATCGATGATGAGGCGCGCCCACCGCGTCATGATGACGTGGCGGGGCGTGCCCCATCATGGATAGCAGGCGAGGGGGGGGGGGGGGGCCGCCATACTGGGCCCCGCCTTTCTCTTCTCATGCCAGGTTGAACTGCTGAGTTTAACTTGGGGATTACTAGTTTAAAAATCATTCTGACAGACCCTATATTGGCACCTTAGGCTGTAAGATATACATCAGTTGTAATTGGGGACTAATCGTTTAAACACTGTTCACAATTTTGGTGATCGATACTGCACAAGTACTGCCCAACAAAGCTTAAGACGTGAGGGGTGAGCACGGTTTTTAATGTTTTTTTGCTTTTTCTAATAGATTATGCTTTAAGGTCCATTGACTTATACAGGTTTCCCTCTGGCCGGATTGTCACTTGTATAAGTGGAGTTCCAGGGGTAGAATTTTCCCTCAAAAGTCGAAATATGGAGAGCCAAGGACATACTTGATTGCCGGAATAGGGGCAAGTAGCTTGCTGTATCTTTAAACACAGTTATTGTTTACAAAATATGCGAGGCCCCTTTTAATTGTCCTTTTATGCTACAGGTTTGCAATTTGCTTTGATGAGTAATTATGCAATAAAAAAATATTCATTCCTCCTTTAGTGGCTGCATCTTAAGACTGTGTGTGTAGCACGTGTGAGAGACTGCTCGCTTCTGGTTTTAAGGCTGGTATAATTCCGTCATTTTAGCGGGCAAACAGCTCGATGCTCAGCCTCCCCCCCCCCCCAATGTTTTATTATTATGTATTACTGCATTACTAGATGTTGCCATGGGCAGCCAGTTACAGTACTATGTAAAGATTGCGCTTTTATTGTTTCTGCGCGGATATGCGATACTACCGCTTTTTATTTTAATGGGGTGTGACTATTGCAGCATACTTTTATAAGCAAGGTAACCATTCTACATATAGTTTAGTGCCGATTATTAAGAGAGGGTATCTAGGTAGACTTTCAAGAACGTGTCCCCCGCGTGGAGGGACCCGTGTTGGGAGCTGTTCTGAGAGGTCACGTCATGTGGAGAACGTCATTCCGATAGGTCTGATGCCGCATTTCTGCCTCGCTCCTGGTGGTGCTGAGCTCATTGTTTTTACACAAGGACAGCGAGTGTTTCTCGAAATGAATTGCAAGTCCGTGCCATTCATTGAAAGTCGCACTTTTCGTTGAGAAGAGATGAAAGAGAATGGCTGTTATCTGGATGTGTAACGCTGCTGTACTTTCTACGTGTTAGGAAAGCTGTTTAAATTAATGTGATCCATCATTTAACACGCACCGTTTTCTTGTTTTAGTGGTGGAAGATGACGAAGATGATTTTCTTACGCCTCACCCAGATGGGGATTTTTTACACAACACTAATGGCAGTAAAGACAAATGTAAGTATTTGCTCTTTTCCATTTATGTGCAATAATTGTATGTTCTCTGTGTAGATACGCAATTTAAGTACAGCGGTGTGCTGCGCTAGTGCACAACTATAGGAAGTTTAGTTTATCGGATGCTATTTTTCTTTGCTTTTTGGGTTTGACATCACATTATTTTAACAGAAAATGCTTTCTACGACGTGACAAGCAGAAGGCTAGCGATGAGTTGTTTCCAGTCAAATGTGTGTTAAATCACTGCACCTCTGTTTGTACATTCTCCGGGAGTGTCGCCATCTGGGGCCGGTTACCAGTCTGCACTCAAAGGGTCAATCACTGCGATCATAGACATGTCTCCGGATGCAGACACCTCTCACAAGCCACCTGCTACTTTTACTGACCCAGAATTATGATGATTGTTAGATTCGTTACTTTACTGGTCAGTATTTTCTGGGTTCCTTTACAATGCACATTTTCATTTCTAAAATCTGTCGCGTATAGTTGCCTAAAGATCCTAATTATGGCACAGAGAGGAAAGGTCTTTAACAAGGAATTGGAGGTGCTATAGAGTTTCATTTTTTAAAAATTGATTTCCTGATCTTTTTATTTTCAAATTTGGTATATTGATTTTTTTAATTTAAATGTCGTCCATTCATACTTTACGCCTGAAATGGTTGTTCTTGCAGTTGCATTTAGAAACAAACTGCTAATACTTAATCTACCATTCTCCGGCTTGCAGCTGTGAAGTACTATCGTGTTGTGCTGTCTAGGGGAGAGTTTGTCCAAGTTTATTCTGTATCCTGCGTCCATTGTTATTTTGTTCACCTTATGCAAGTTCTATTCTATATCCTGCATCCATTGGTATTTTGTTCACCTTATGCAAGTTCTGATCTCTGTTTTTATGTGTAGTGTTTTGTTACTAGCCCCAATGTACCCCAATATAGGCCTAGGTAGTTGCACAACCTTTTACCTACATTTGTCTTACCTTGCTCTACATAACTGCTCTGGCGCTGACCTTTTACCTAGTTAGGTGCCGAATAAATGTCATGTGGTTTTCTTCCATAACTAGCCTCATTTATTGTGCATGAGGGTTCTTAGTATCACAGCAGGATTAACATCTTCTGCATAATAACTGTACAAAAGTCACCACTGTAGTCGTCCTTGGCCGATATGCCCACAGTACCCTGACACATCTAGGTAGAACCCCTGAGGGTACCTCTCTAGTATATAAGTAGCTCATCTTCGCTGGGCAAACCATAGGAGAAACTTTCATGCTAACACGAGACACTAAAGTCCCTGCACGCAGACACCCCAGCATGCAGTGGTTTGACATCCCTTGCGGGCTGTTCAACTCGAGAACAAGATGGAGTCCTTCATTCTCCCCATCAGGTAATGTGCTTGGATCTTTCCTGTGGGGATTCTTGGCTACACACCTACATACATGCTAGGTACACTTAGGTACATCTATTTAGGGTTTGCATCGTAGGAGTACTTATGATTACTATTATGTATCTATATGCTGGCATATATTCACTGTTTTAGCACTATGGTAGAATGTTACCTTTTATTTTCTCTGTTGGTGCTTATAATCGCATATCTGTTTATGTCTAATGGTTGTTGCAGCACACATTTTATACTAGAATGACACTGGCTCAATAAATGCTTATTGAAAACGTCCCTACAGTTTATTCTGTGCATCTCTCGGAGACAAAGTGAGCATGTGTGACTGAGCGAAAAGTACTGTACTGTTTCCATAATCCCTGAGGGGGCAGGGTTGTCATGTTGGATAGTTGCCAGAAACTATTTGCACCTTGGTAAGGTTGTGTGACTTATAGTGGTACTTTGAAGTAGCTCGTATACAGACTAACCTATTTGGGGGTGTCTGGAATCAGTCTGAACACCAATCCTTCAGTTTCAGTTGTCTAAACGAACAGATCATTTATAGATGTGTAGGAACTACACAACAGTTTAGTATGTGTCTTAGGTAAGAGGAGGACTGGGGCCAGGTTTCAGTCTCCCATGTAGGGAAGATATTGAGAATAATGTTCTTGTATTGCATGAAATCTCAGGATTCACAACCTAGTCAGGCTGCTGTGGACTAAGGAGGTCTGTCATAATTTTTCTGACGTAGTTCAGAAACATTTCAGCCCAGATGGTTAAACACATGCAACCTGTGCAAAAACGGCCTTGTTCTCTGCTTCTGCCCACTTTTAGTTCCCTCTGCCACATCTAAAGTTGTGGCTTCTTCACTGATTTCCATGATTTGTCGCTTGGCAAGCAGTAGCTCTACATCCATGAATATTCTCCAGGTTTGTCTTGGACGATCTTTTGTTTAAAGCCAGCATGTAGACTTCCAATTATACCTGTGAGTTATGAGGTAAAGTCTGTAGCTCTTTCCCAGTATTCTTCCTACGTTGGCCAATCCAAAATCATGTGTTTGAGGCCCACATCAATAGCTTCATACCTTGGGTAAGTGTCTGCTGAAGTCTCGTTTATCTTTTGTAGGCGTTGTGCTGCTAGATAAGCTCTGTGCAATACATTGAATTGAATTTATTTAGATCTTGTGTTTCTTGCACTTTCGCTGGGAACATTATGACCGTGGCCCATTGACCATGTCAGCAGTCTTTCTAGGTCAGCTTCCTCCTTTCTCTGTGTTGTGAGGTCCAATGTTGTCAGGTCCATAATCCTGCAGTGCAGGTTAGTTACTGCTTTCAGTGTGCTTCCATCTGTTAAAAGCCGGTCATGTTGTGTGGGTCATGGGTCTGTTGTGTCATTGCACCATCGCTCAGAAATTGACTAACTGGTAGTGTGCTGTCTTGTCTTATATCATTAAATGTTAGGCATTTGCTCTCAGCACACAGATCACCCATCTTGAGTATATTCTCCCTCTTCCGGTATTTGCAATTGTCTCTTATGGAACTTGGGGTGCAATGAGTATGCGTCTGCAGTTTTTGTGCTGGTGAAACATTTCTTCCAACATTGCTTGGCTGTGTCCAGTAGCTTTGAATGAATTTCTGTCTTGTTTTATAGATCGTTACACTAGGGTGAGGGAGGTAGAGGATAAATGGCTAGGTCCGTCCTCCTTAGTTACACATACAAAGAAAACCGACGGTTTCCCCACGGTGACATGCTTCATCATTGGGGCCATCCCAATTCTCCACGAACTGGGGCGTGCTGCGACTTGCGGAAATATGTAGGAACACTTTTAGTGGAAGACTATGTGTGGTGCAGTGCAGTGTGGTGGAGTGGGTGAAAGTGATTTAAAAATACCTTGATGCGGTCCGGCGGGGAGAGGATTAGGTGTAAGACAAACAATTTAATGAGAGGGTCCAAGGGCGAGATTAACGACTCACATTAGGTACATGCCCCAAAACAGTCTCTCAATACACAAAAGAGTACCTAAAGGTCGAAATTACCACTCTACTGTAGATACAGACCCACCCTTGGACATCGCAAGCAAGTAACGGCAACGTTACTATCGCAAATAACAGGATTATTGGATTAATATTGTCAGCCCTCGGAGGCTGGGATCGTCGAGGGAGAGGACCGATTCGCCCCCGCCTTCACCGGACACTCGGCTGCCCCGGCCATCGGCGGTGCCTGGGTCGACCGTCTGGCTGCCTGGAGTCTGCTGTGGCTCGGTCTGAAGCCTGCTGGAGGTCCCTGGTCTCCCCCCCACCCCCCCGGACCGTCGCTGGAGACACCTGGTCGCCCCCTGGGGACGTTTGCTGGAGAGAGTCGAGACACCCTCCCCTCTGTGTACGGACCCAGGGCTGCCCTTGCCATCGGCGGTGCCCGGGACAGATTCCGTATATACTGGAGCCAGCGGGAGTTGAGCCGAGGGGGAGCGTTGGCGGCCGGAGTGGAGCCCCGAGGAACACGGCGAGGCAAGCTGGAGGCAAGCAGTGTCGCCTACTGAGGCGGGAGGGGCTGCGGCTCGGGAGTTTCTGTCTGCCCTGCGGACAGCAGCAGGAATCCCCCTGCGGCTGTGAATCCCGGCGGTCCCCCCTGCTGCTGCCGGGACCTGGAGAGAGGACCTGCGGACCCTGGAGGGTTAGCTGCAGCACTCATCGGAGGGGGCTACCTGGCTCCGGAGGATCGATCGAAGAGCCTGCCCCCACCTGCAGCTGGCGGCGGGAGCAGGAGGCGAGTAGGAGTGTTGCCCCGCTGCCCTGGGAGCTGCCGTGGTGGAGCGAGGTAAGCGGGAAACGGGTGTCGTCGCCCCCATCTGCGGTCTGGCTGAGGGAGCGGGAGCCGAGTGGGAGTGTTGCCTCGTTGCCCAGGGAGCTGCCGGGGTGGAGCGAGGAAACCAAGCTGGAAACAAGCGTCTTCGCCTGTCGAGGCGGGAAGGGCCGTGGATCAAGAGCTCTTACCGCCCTGCGGGCGGCAGCGGACCGGGTGACCTACAGACGCTGGCGGGGATCGAGGCTCCCCAGGCGTGCATGGAGGTTTGATGGAGCATGATATTTTCATCTCGCATTTCTGTTAGACCCTCGAGATCTACAAAACTCGATGTGTGCAGAACTTTGCTGTCGACATCGGTTTACCTACTAAACATACTTCTCTAAAGGTATTTACTGCATCACACTTTTAAATTATCCTTTATTCAAAATGGCTGAGTTCACTAACAGAAGCAATAAATCCCCTCCTGTACCTCGAGCCAGATGCCCACGAGGCTCCTCTTCATAACTCCTCCGCATAGGACCTCCAAAATAGAGATAAGACTCCCAGGGATTGCTCAAATAGAAACTGAAACTGCCCGGCCCTGCTCTCAAAGGAACAACAACAGACAGAGGACTACTGTCTCTATCGCCCTTACATGGAGGCCATTTTAGACTGGTCTCTCTCTCCCTGGCTGCCATCATGGACTAGTCATCCACACACCTTCCTGTGATAGAGTGTCTGCCTTCTATTACAGTATTACACTTCTAGTCGTTTTTTGTACATTCTTAATCATTGCACTTTTTATTATTATTGTTATTTTTCACTTGGTATGTTTTGATTGCTACCTCATATATTTTGGTTGCTCACTATTGCCACTTTTAATTCATATATCGTGTATTGTCACTGTTGATTCATGTATCTTGCACTTTTTATTATTATTATTGTTATTTTTCACTTGGTATGTTTTGATTGCTACCTCATATATTTTGGTTGCACACTACTGTCACTTTTGATTCATGTATCTTCAGTTTGCATCTGTATTTCGTTCACGACTGCATATAGATGTGTCGCATATTTGTAACCTGCACCCATTACACTTTTCATTCCCATATGCACTGATTACTACCTCATATATCTTGTACTGATTACTACCTCATTCACTTTGGCTGCTCATTAGTGTCAATCTTGTTCCATGTAATTTGTGATTTGCATTTGTATTTTGCTCCGGTATACCAATATTGTGCACCCCACATTTTGTTTGCATCTCTGTTTACATCTGTTTTTCATTTCTCCACTGCATATAGATCTGCCAAATTTTCGAAACTTGCACCCATTTCACTTTTCATTCCCATATGCACTGATTACTACCTCATATATCTTGCACTGATTACTACCTCTTATATTTTTGTTGCTCATTAGTGTCACTCTTGTTCCATGTAACTTGTGTTCTGCATTTGTATGCTGCTCCTGTATATCATTATTGTGCTCCCTACACTTTTGTTCAATCTCTAGTCCTGTATACTCCGATTGCTACCTCGTATACTTTGGCTGCTCACTAGGGGCACTCTGTTCCATGCAACTTGTTATTATTGCACACCCTCCCGCACCTACCTACACCGTCATCCCAACATGGAGCCCATTGGTAAGCACACACATAGAATCAATTACCCACCCTCACTCACCAAAAAAGCCGCTAAACGCTTTAAACACAACTTCCTAAGGTCCCACCCTGAAACCCCCTTTGCAGACACCTACTTCTCACCGGTCAATGGTCCCTTGAACATTGATTTCATCTTCCACACCACACGCAGAGCTCAATGGAGAAAAGTGTTCCTCGCCTTACTCACCATCTCCTCCACCAGGAAATCCGCGCACAGCCTAACTCTCTCCATCACACCATCCCAACTCTTTCCAGGCAGAGCCACCATCACTATTTACAATAACGGGATTATCCTATCTCAATCCACAGACAGGAACCTGGAACTACTAGGCAACTTGTTCCCCACTTTC
This sequence comes from Lissotriton vulgaris, assembly GCF_964263255.1. Lineage (NCBI taxonomy): Eukaryota > Metazoa > Chordata > Amphibia > Caudata > Salamandridae > Lissotriton > Lissotriton vulgaris. Next base: position 518,260,388 of record NC_141689.1, read on the forward strand.
AAAGAGCACCTCTCCAATTTGCGGACCAACACTCATATCTCCTCCAGTCCCACCAATCATGACCTCACAGCTCCCACCACCCACAACCCTTCTAACCTACTTCAGCGCAAGTTAACTACTACATACTCCTCAATCAGGGACAAATCTACCACCCCTGACCTCCCATCTCCCACCCACAACCCCTCTTTCCCAGCTCAACACCAGGCAGCTGCCACACACGCCTCAACCACAGACACAGATCGCTCCCACTCACACACCACGCACACCCCCACCCCTTCTACCAACCCTCGGACCTCCACACATATCATCAACACTCCTCTCACACCTACAGCTGGCATTCACACTCCGCTCACCCCTGACAGCACAGCTCCCACCCACAACACACCTAACCTAGTCCAGCACCAGAACAACACGCATATCGACAAATCCCCCCTTTATCCCCCCCATTCTCAGTCCCCATTACCCTCTAACCACCTATGCAGAACACACCCCCTCTCTTAATTTAACTCCCCCTCCCCACAACAGGACCATCTCCAATCCCATTTCCCCTCCTACTCTCAGCCCCCACTACCCTTCCTGCACCCCCACCACTACTATCAGTCTCCCATTCTACACCTCGACCCCCCCCCGCCTACCATCAATGCCCTCACTCATACCACAAACCTCCTCCCTACCTCATCCACACCCCTACCGCCCAAAACTTCTCTCCTCCCAAACACCATCCCTTACGCTAACACAACGCAGCCCGGCTCGAACACCAACCCACTCTCCCACCTGCACGCGAACTCCCTGATCAGTCATTCACCTCTGACTGCCACCCCCACCTCCACCACCTACCCCTCGATGGACAGCATCATGGCCACCCTCATACAGATCAAAGAAGAACTGCACATCATCAAAGAAATACTCTCCACACAACCCAAACACCCTTCACCCACCTCCACCTCCCCTCCCAAATTGTCCCCTACCTCTCCGGCTGACTCCCTCACACAACATGCCCTACACCGGGCGCCAATCACTGCTCATAGTCGCAGCAACTGCCCTCGTCCCCCCCGTCGCCCCTGCAACCCCTCACATAACTACACCTCCCCGCCCAACTTATCCTCCGCCCTTCCGATTAACTCTTTCACTCAACTCTCCCCCAACCGGACCTCAATCCCAGCTCGCAATCGCAACAACCGCCCTCGTCGCACCCACAACCCTACTTCTGACCTCGACACACTCACCATTCTCCGCTCCTATGACCCAGCCCCCCAAAATCACACATCCACCCCACACCTCACCATTCCCACGATACACTCAAATCCCCTTAGACCCCCCACACTAAACAGCAGATCCTCCATCCCCAATAACCTTAGAAAAATCCCTCCCTCTCTAGAACCACCTACCACCCTCAACACACCCCGTCTCAAATGCACTCTCCTCAACTGCAGATCGGCCTCGAAACATTCCGCCGCCATTGCTGATCTCCTATTGTCGCTGGACCTTGACCTAATCATCCTGACTGAAACCTGGCTAACTGAATCCTCGACACCTATAATGGACATTCTAGTTCCTCCAAACTATCACATTATCAGGCTCGACAGATCAGGCAAAATTGGTGGTGGAATCGCATGCAGCTACAGGAACAACCTCTCTGTTCTGAAAGTCAATTCCACCACCCTACCATCCCCAACATCCTGGGAATACATCTGCCTTGACATTATCAGTGAGGGCAAACCGATATGCTCTCTTCACAGCATCTACCACCCACCCAGGGACAACTTCCCCTTTTCCCAACAAATCATGGATATGATCTCAACCAATTCCGGACGGCAGCTCACCCAAATATAACTTGGTGACTTCAACCTCCACTGGAACGACCGCAATGACGCGGTAGTAAATATTCTTAAAAACTTCCTCGATGCCCTTAACCTTACCCAAATATGCAACAGCCCGACCCACGAGAAAGGTTCTATCCTTGACCTGATCATCTCCGAAGAGGAATCTATCCAACTCGAGTCCATCCAACCCTGTGACTGGTCAGATCATCATATTATCACATTCTTCATCAATGAAAAAGTTAAAGTTAACCCGGCTCAATTCTCCAAGCCCAAAGTCTGGAAAAGAGACATGAATTAACTCAACCCAAACTCCCTACCCCCTAACAGTTGCAATCTCCTACTTCCACCGACAGGCGATACGGACGTTCAAACCTTGACTGACCAGTATTTCAACGCTATGACCACGATAATTAATGAGGCTGCACCTATGCAGCTAAAAAGAGTCTCTACAAAAAGCTCCAATCCATGATACGACGGGAGTCTCAATGAGGATAGACGAGACATGCGAATGGCAGAGCGCACCTGGAGATCAGCTCCCTCTGCAATGCACCTAGAAGATCTGAAGAAAAAGAGAAACGCCTACTTCAGGAAAATAAAACGCTCAAAATCAGACTTCTTCAGCCTCCAGCTCGACCAAGCGAAAAACCGCCCGAGAAAACTGTTTGAGCTAATCAGATCACAATCCAAGGATCAACCCCAACCACTCAACACGGTGCGTGAGGCTCCCTCCTGTGAAGACTTCGCTGCTTTCTTCATCCAAAAAACTGACAACATAAAGAGCGATCTCCTCATTGACGCAAGCCTCTACTCCAAACCCCAGTGCCTAGCACCCATTGAACCAAAAAACAATGCTACATGGTCAACTTTTGGCACATACTCGGAAGAAGAAATTGGCAAACTGCTCAGCACCCTGAAACCATCCAATCACCTCACAGACCCCCTTCCTGCTGCCGCAGTAAAAAACTTTACCCCTTTGCTTCTCCCTCTCTGGACTAAAATTATCAACAGCTCTCTCCAACAAGGAAGCATACCTGACTCCCTCAAAGTTGGTCAAGTCACACCTCTACTAATGAAACCTACAGCCGACCCCTCTGATCTCAACAATTACCGTCCCATTACCAATATTCCCACTCTCGCCAAACTGCTGGAAAAATGCGCACAACTACAATTGACTAAACACATTGAACAATTTGATCTCCTCAACCCTCACCAGTCAGGCTTCCGAGCAGGACACAGTACAGAAACTGCTATGACTCACATAATTGACGACGCACTTCAAATGCTGGACCAAAACGACACCTGCCTCCTCATCCTTCTTGATCTCTCTTCAGCATTCGACACCGTTAAACATGAGAATTTACTAGATCTACTAAAGACAAGAATGGGTTTATCTGGAACTGTTCTCAAGTGGTTCACTTCCTTTCTTAACAACAGGTCGCAGAAATTCAAGAGCAACAACCTGATGTCCTCGCCAATACCTGTAACGCTAGGCGTCCCCCAAGGATCCTCTCTATCCCCAACTTTGTTCAACCTAGTCATGGAACCTCTCACCACCCTCCTACAAGCATCCAATGTACACTTTCACATGTACGCCGATGACACTCAACTTTATCTCAAATTACAATCCCCCAAAGACATCTTGCTCCTGAACTCAACGATCAGAGGCACCCAATCCTGGCTTGCCGACAATCATCTCAAACTCAATGCCCTGAAAACAGAGTTCCTTCTGATCTCACCACCAGCGAAGATCTCCACTACGCAAATTTGGCTTAAACACCTAACTGCACTCAATGTACAACCCACCATCGTGGACTCAGCAAAATCTTTGGGCATAACACTCGACACCAATCTCAACATGCAGCAACATATCAGCATGGCAACAAAGGGAGCGAACTTCCAGATCAATACCCTGAGGAAACTTAAACCCTTCCTCCCAGCCAAAGACTTCCAAACCGCAGTGCAAGCTCTAGTCATCCCTCGAATTGAATACGGCAGCACCGCCCTCTGCGGACTCCCCGTAACTACAACCGCACCACTGAGAGCTTCTCTAAACGCTGCAGCGAGACTCATCACTGGGTCAAAAAAGCACTCCCATATTACCCCTGACTTGAAATCCCTGAACTGGCTGCCTTTTGAAGCCAGAATACATCTGAAAATCGCCTGCATGACACACAAGGCGGTACACCTAAACTCACCCTGCTACCTCGCTCAGAAACTGACAATCTCGGGCGGAGCGAGAAACACTAGAGGCACAAACAATCTTCTGCTGAAACCTCGAAGATTCCGGAAGGAAAAAACATATAAGCGCTCCTTCTCAGGAATGGCGCCTAGGATCTGGAACTCACTCCCTCCCGAAACCAGGCTCATCTCCTCCACTACACTCTTTAAAAAAGAAGTAAAAGCTATCCTCATGGCTAAATACACTTGAACTATTATCTCGAACTCTCTTAATACTCTGCACCAATCTGTACTACATGCTTGACCCCTCTGCTTATTTGTATGAGTTGTCTTATTATTCACATGACTGGCTTTGCAGCCACCTATTTGTACTGTTCGATTTATTGATTTATATGTCTGACTTTGCTCCCTCATGTACCCCTCTGTGTAAAGCGCTCTGATATCTGCAAAGATCTTGTCCGCGCTATATAAAACTTTCAAAATAAATAAATAAAAAATAACACCATGCAGACAACAAAGTGGGAACAACCAGTGTGAACTAAGTGTGATAATAATCGAGTTGAAGCTCGAGGGCATAGGGAAAAATTCCCATCAGAAACCACACTGTACCGCCCTATTTTGCATCATTTGGGTACTCCTTGCCCAGGAGACATAACAGGACAAAACAAACGGCTAGTTGTTATCTTTGCCGTATTCAAATGTGCATAGAGTAAACTTATAAAGGGAGGTAGTGTAAAAGATTACCGTATTGGTGTGGCTAATGAAAAAGCAGTGTAAGTGAAAAAAGTGAATGGTGCAATACTTAAAATTGGATAGGCTAGGTGGATGTTAATGATTTATTGTTATCCCCCAGGCTTCCAACTCTAAAAACTCAGTGCAAACACAGATTTAACAAAATATCCGTGATCAGTAGTGGTCAACATGTTTCAGCATATCAACGAACATTTTTCATGCCTTCTTCAGGACCCGTTGTAACATAACTACTGCTTTTATGTGAAAAATAAAAACCATATCACCTGAAATGTCCAGGTTGGGAGTACAACCACATACTGTTGTCGCACCGCGTCAGGGACACGACATCCACAGGAGCGGATATATAAAACACATGACAAAACATTGTGTCAGTTACACCAAGATGGTCTCAAAATAATGTGAATACATCTCCATGACTTACAGTGTATAGGAATCACATGCTTTTCAATTTACATTAGTTATAAACCACTCACCCATTTGTTGTGGTTGTTGCGCTTCACCCCACCTGGCTACAGCTCAGGTTTAGAGGAGCACCGCTCTAAATTGAAAAGTGAAGGAGTAAAAACGAAAATGACATTCATGGCTTCTTGTATAAATCAGTAATTACATGCCAGGAAACTGTATGGCTAGATCGTTTCCATGTGCAACAATAAAAGTAATAGGATGTGGACTCATGATATAGCTCTAAATCCACATGTTCAGGGGGACATTGTCTTTACAAGTGGCCAAAATGAGTTAGCTTTTTAAATGTGGAGGTATATATACTTCAAAAGCCGAAATCGAAAGCCATCAAACATTTACATGAGCTCCCATGTCTGACAGATTATGTCTAACAATAGACTTTACCCACTTTCGTCTCCCTACAGTAGTGCCGATATTGTCTCTCTGCAAGTGCGCCGATGATAGGCATGCCAGATGGCTCAGTAGCGTAATATCATATGAGCCCAGTGTACCGCGTAAGCGTATTGATGGGGGTAAGACCCTCTCTAATGTCAATCGGCGAAGGAGTCGCACTCACCTGTCTGTCGGTGTCTCCCGGCAGTCTTCTGAACTGTCTGGGGGGGGCACCGAACGGCAACAGAGTGCCATATTTAACCCAGAAATGTACCGCACCCGTGATGTCGGTCACGTGACTCTAGGGGTGGACGGGAATTGTAGTCCATAATCTCCCGTATTTGTAGTTCTTTTGAATCAAAATGATCGAAGTAATTATTCTCTCTATCTTGTGAAAGTCACAAGAAAAGGTGTGCAGAAGAAAACGAGTCATATTTCTATTTATACACAATAGAACTCAAATAGCTCGCTCGCCATAATGGTGTTCCTAGTGCTAGCTCGATATTATGGGTGGCATAATTGTAGTTCTTTCAACTTAATATGGTTTTTATGTGTATTAGCGCTATAATGGGAGACTTCTGCTGTTTTTCTAAAAAATATATAAATTGTGTATAATAATTAAATCGATATAAATTTCGGTCCTTGCCACCCTTAGAGTGGGTCTGCTGCTTATTGACTCATCTTAGTTGACAGTGTGTTGTGTGTGGATTCATGTTGTAAATTGAAAATGAAGTGATCATATTTCAATTGCATGTGCTTCTTTTGGATGTTATTGGGATATTTATCACAGGACAATAAAAACATGACAAAATGTTCAAATCGGTCATGATGGTTTTAGAGATGTTTTGGAGAGACATCCACGGTATTGGCTCATTTAGTCCATCCTTATCACTGTTGAGCTTATAGACCCACTTTTGTTCAATTTTGAACAAAAAGCGGCCTATATCGGGGCACAGGTCAGGGATTCGAGGCTGGTCAAGTACAGTCCAATGAAAATCATTTGGGCCATGTCCCACTTCCAGAAAGTGTACAGTTAGGCGGGTGGCCTGTTTGCGACAGCGTACCGTGCTTTTATGTTCCTGTATTCTGGTCCATATCTTTCTCGTCGTCATGCCAACATACTTCTTCTGACATGGACATGTTATCAAGTAGATCAGATTTACGCTATTACAGTTTGTAAACTTGCGTTGTACCCAAGGTCTATTTGTACCTATATCAACTGTTGTGGATTTACAGGTTTGAGGGCATACAGAACACGCCCCACAAGGGTGATGACCCTGTATCGGTGGTAGATCCCACAGGGTACCCACTTGTCTAGGTTCCTTGTTCTTCGGGCGTGTATGGACCAATTGGTCCTTCAGACTTTGACCTCTCTTAAACGCAAACAAAGGTAACGGAATCTCGTCACCCCCTGTATTGAGTATAGACCAATGTTTCTTAATGATCTTTTGTACTTGATTAGATCTGGTATTGAAGGTATTTACAAACGTAATACGATCAGTTTTGTCCTTTGGTGGTTGTATTTCAAGGAGGGATTCTCTGTTGTTGTTTGACGCCCTCTTCTTGGACTGTCGGATTATCTTCTTTTGATACTTCTTTTCAAAGAGTTGTTTCTCCAGATTTCTTGAGTGGGTATTAAATGCTTCTTTGTTGGAGCAATTTCTCTGGACCCTGAGAAACTGACCAAATGGCAAGTTGTTTCTGAGAGCACGCGGATGACAGCTTTCATAACTGAGTAACGCATTCTTTGCTATTGGCTTGCGATAGAGCTCAGATTCAAGGCCATTCGCAGTCGCTAAGATCATTAAGTCCAGAAAAGCTAATCCAGTCTTACTGTGTTCCACAGTAAACTTGAGGTATGTATTCCGGGTATTTAGCCATTGGTGGAATGCCAACAGATCTTCTTCAGTCCCACGCCATACAACTAGAATATCATCTATATATCGCTTCCATACGTGGAGCGACAATAGATAAGGATTTGTAGGTGTTAGCACTACCTGTTGTTCGAAGTTGTGCACGTATAGATTAGCGAGGCTCGGTGCGAAGACAATGCCCATACTGGTTCCAGATGTTTGTAGGTAGGTAGTGTCTTCGAACCGGAAATAGTTTTCTTTCATCGCTATCTCAGCCAAGTCCATTATAAATGATACTGGCGTGATGGAATGATGGTCACTCTGTTCCAACAGTTGGCCCACAACTTCAAGAGTCTCTGTCTGGGGAATTGAAGTATACAATGACTCTACGTCAAAAGATACCAGAATATCAGTACTGACGTCGTATTGAATTTCAGGAAGGAGTCTCAGGACGTCCTTTGTATCCTGAAGGAACATCGGCATGGCCTTAACCATTGGGTTCAAAAAGGAGTCCACAAAAGTGGACAGAGGTTCCAAAAGGGAACCGATTCCAGAAATAATGGGCCGCCCCACAGGTGGTCTTTGGGGTTTGTGGACTTTTGGAAGGCAATAAAAGTATGGAATGGTAGGGTGAGTGGTTAGGAGGTACTGGCCCTCTTGTGGTGTAATCCACCCTTCAGATGTTGCTTCTTCCACCATGTGCCCAATCTTAGTTCTAAGTCGTTCAGTGGGATCTTCTGCAAGTGGGAGATATGATTTCCGATCACTTAATTGCCTCAAGCATTCATTCCGGTAGGTGTCGATATCAAGTATAACAGTTGCCCCACCCTTATCGGCTGGTTTTATTATTATTTTCTCATTTGATGTTAATGAGCGCAAGGCCAACTGTTCTTTCTTAGGAAGATTGATGAAAGACTTTTTCTCTGTTTGGTAGAGAAGATGTATATCATTCTCTACTGCCTCTTCAAATGTCAATACCTTGGCGGGTAGACCAGCGCTAGGTGGATTGAATGTTGAGGGTTTCTTCAGTCCGGTGTTCTTTTCTTCAGTCCGTATATCAGTATTTAATTGTTTCGAAAAGAAGTAGTGTAGCCTGATTTTTCTAAAGAGCTTAGCAAGTTCTATTTGTGCTACAAAGGGATCACCTTTCTGAGTTGCAACAAACCCTAAGCCCTTATTTAGCAGACTTTCCTCATCTTCGGATAGTACATGAGAACTCAAGTTCATCACAAGGCCGTCACATTGCTCGTCCCTGCTGTTTCTTGGGGGACTTTCTTCCCGCTGCGTAGGTCCATCGTGGGTTGTGGTGTATTGCCCCAGTGGACCTGTTGTGGTGTTCCTTGTCTCCTCCTGCCTCGTCTCGTGCCAAACCCTAAAAAAGGGGGGTACATTCCTGGGCCTTGTTGCATCTGGGGGGACAGAAGGGACCCATCTGTGGGGGATATGATGGTCCATACATCCACGGGTCTCCTTGCCACCAGGGTTGATAGTAATTCTGGGTCTGAGTATGGTAACCACCCCTCCAATTTCTGCGATTTCCACGACCCCTCTGGGTGGTGTTGGTGGATCCACTCTGCGATGTATCTGAATCACTAGAGGTACCATCCGAGCTCGATGTAGCATACATTGAACCACCTCTTCGGCCATTACGATTGAAAGTGGGTGCAGTGTAAGAATCGCTCATATAAGGGTAAACTTTTTCTGAGGAGAATTTTGCTAAATCTTTTTTAATTTTTTCTAATTTGGCAAATAGGATAGTATCTATGTAATCCTTATTATTTTTGTCGCTCTCATCTTGGCCTTTCTTAAATATTGAACTCTTTATTGTTGTCTTGATCTGACCTTCTAGTACCTGGATTTCAATAAGTATCTTATCTGCCACTCTCTTTGCAGTCTTAATAATAAGGACTAGCCAGGGATCTACCACCGATACAGGGTCATCACCCTTGTGGGGCATGTTCTGTATGCCCTCAAACCTGTAAATCCACAACAGTTGATATAGGTACAAATAGACCTTAGGTACAACGCAAGTTTACGAACTGTAATAGCTTAAATCTGATCTACTTGATAACATGTCCATGTCAGAAGAAGTATGTTGGCATGACGACGAGAAAGATACGGACCAGAATACAGGAACATAAAAGTACGGTACGCTGTCGCAAACAGGCCACCCGCCTAACTGCACACTTTCTGGAAGTGGGACATGGCCCAAATGATTTTCATTGGACTGTGCTTGACCAGCCTCGAATCCCTGACCTGTGCCCCGATATAGGCCGCTTTTTGTTAAAAATTGAACAAAAGTGGGTCTATAAGCTCAACAGTGATAAGGATGGACTAAATGAGCCAATACCGTGGATGTCTCTCTTAAACATCTCTAAAACCATCATGACCGTTTTGAACATTTTGTCATGTTTTTATTATCCTGTGATAAATATCCCAATACCATCCGAAAGAAGCACATGCAATTGAAATATGATCACTTCATTTTCAATTTACAACATGAATCCACACACAACACACTGTCAACTAAGATGAGTCAATAAGCAGCAGACCCACTCTAAGGGTGGCAAGGACCGATATTTATGTCGATTTAATTATTATACACAATTTATATATTTTTTAGAAAAACAGCAGAAGTCCCCCATTATAGCGCTAATACACATAAAAACCATATTAAGTTGAAAGAACTACAATTATGCCACCCATAATATCGAGCTAGCACTAGGAACACCATTATGGCGAGCGAGCTATTTGAGTTCTATTGTGTATAAATAGAAATATGACTTGTTGTTTTCTGCTGCACACCTTTTCTTGTGACTTTCACAAGATAGAGAGAATAATTACTTCGATCATTTCGATTCAAAAGAACTACAAATACGGGAGATTATGGACTACAATTCCCGTCCAACCCTAGAGTCACGTGACCGACATCACGGGTGCGGTACATTTCCGGGTTAAATATGGCACTCTGTTGCCGTTCGGTGCCCCCCCAGTCAGTTCAGAAGACTGCCGGGAGACACCGACGGACAGGTGAGTGCGACTCCTTCGCCGATTGACATTAGAGAGGGTCTTACCGCCATCAATACGCTTACGCGGTACACTTGGCTCATATGATATTACGCTCCTGAGCCATTTGGAATGCCTATCATCGGCGCACTTGCAGAGAGACAATATCGGCACTACTGTAGGGTGACGATAGTGGGTAAAGTCTATTGTTAGACATAATCTGTCAGACATGGGAGCTCATGTAAATGTTTGATGGCTTTCGATTTCGGCTTTTGAAGTATATATACCGCCACATTTAAAAAGCTAACTCATTTTGGCCACTTGTAAAGACAATGTCCCCCTGAACATGTGGATTTAGAGCTATATCATGAGTCCACATCCTATTACTTTTATTGTTGCACATGGAAACGATCTAGCCATACAGTTTCCTGGCATGTAATTACTGATTTATACAAGAAGCCATGAATGTCATTTTCATTTTTACTCCTTCACTTTTCAATTTAGAGCGATGCTCCTCTAAACCTGAGCTGTAGCCAGGTGGGGTGAAGCGCAACAACCACAACAAATGGGTGAGTGGTTTATAACTAATGTAAATTGAAAAGCATGTGATTCCTATACACTGTAAGTCATGGAGATGTATTCACATTATTTTGAGACCATCTTGGTGTAACTGACACAATGTTTTGTCATGTGTTTTATATATCCGCTCCTGTGGATGTCGTGTCCCTGACGCGGTGCGACAACAGTATGTGGTTGTACTCCCAACCTGGACATTTCAGGTGATATGGTTTTTATTTTTCACATAAAAGCAGTAGTTATGTTACAACGGGTCCTGAAGGCATGAAAAATGTTCGTTGATATGCTGAAACATGTTGACCACTACTGATCACGGATATTTTGTTAAATCTGTGTTTGCACTGTGTTTTTAGAGTTGGAAGCCTGGGGGATAACAATAAATCATTAACATCCACCTAGCCTATCCAATTTTAAGTATTGCACCATTCACTTTTTTCACTTACACTGCTTTTTCATTACCCACACCAATACGGTAATCTTTTACACTACCTCCCTTTATAAGTTTACTCTATGCACATTTGAATACGGCAAAGATAACAACTAGCCGTTTGTTTTGTCCTGTTATGTCTCCTGGGCAAGGAGTACCCAAATGATGCAAAATAGGGCGGTACAGTGTGGTTTCTGATGGGAATTTTTCCCTATGCCCTCGAGCTTCAACTCGATTATTATTACACTTAGTTCACACTGGTTGTTCCCACTTTGTTGTCTGCATGGTGTTGGGTCTGTATCTACAGTAGAGTGGTAATTTCGACCTTTAGGTACTCTTTTGTGTATTGAGAGGATTAGGTGCCCAGCACGGCATCCCGAGATAAAAAAAATTTCATAGGGAGAAGACCCCCCCCCCCTCTGCCCCCCCCCCTCCCAGAGTCCATGAAGCGCAACCTCACTAAAAACAAAATATACTACGTGACATAGAGATCGTATGTATAAATTACGCATGCTTTATTAGTAGCAGCATTTCCTTACAATTCTTTTCACTATCTTTATTTACCTATTTAATGTTTATTAGGAGTGGCATACATAGGGCTGGTCCCTGTGTGGTCCTGATGTAGAGCTAGGGGTAGGCTCGAAACATGTTGATCATACATTGAACTCCTACACATTACAGTTAAGTTTCCAAGTTTAACACCCCCTTTTTAGATATACCTTCCTAGGAGCGATAATAAAGTATTTAAGCCCACTAGCAAGGTATTTTTAAATCACTTTCACCCAATCCACCACAATTTGCACCACACATAGCCTTCCACTAAAAGTGCTCCTACGTATTTCTGCAAGTCTCAGCATGCCCCAGTTCGTAGAGAACTGGGATGGCCTTAATGATGAAGCATGTCACCGTGGGGAAACCCTGATAAGTGAGTGGACTCAAGAAGGAAATGTTTCTTTCTTTAAGGTTTTTCCTTATCACACTGATTAGGAGCCACTCCCTTTGACTAGGTCTCAAAACCCCTGACCTCTGGTTTTCTTTGTATTGTTTTATAGATCTACTGGTCTGGCCGCAAAATGGAGAAGGTTGTTGACCTATCTGGGTTCTTCTGCACTTGGGTTACTAAACAAGCCCAGTAATTGGGCCGATGGATAATAATTCTTACCGTTTGGGTGGGAGTGGCCCATTCCCTTCAAAGTTGGTAGCTGAATTTTGTTAGGTTTCCCTCTAAGATTTCTGCATTACCGTGGTGTAACTGAACTCCCAGTTACAAGAATAAGTGCAGTGTCAGAGGCAACTCAGGTAGGTTTAGAACCACCCATTGGATTTGTGATCAAAGTGGAAATGGGAATGTTTTTTCTCTGTTCACCTTTAAGTCAACATCTGGCTAAACTAGTCTAGCAACTGCAGCAGTGACATCAAGCCCATGTCTGCTGTTCGAAGGTACCAGAGGACATAATCTGCGTACAACACTATTATGTGGGTGTGCTCATATAACTTGATTCTTCTTGTTTGTTCCTCCCTCCTGACCATCAATGCCATGGACTCCCTCACTAGAGTCAAAAGAATTGTGGACAGAGGACAACCCTGCCTGCTCCCTCTCTGCACCCCCTTCCCCCCCGTCCAGGACTCAAAATGGATCACCATGTCTACAGCTACAAACAGATATTTCTAGTCAATAGTTTAATAATCTTCTTCTATGTCTGTGGCTAGCACCACCTTCAACAGGGGTTATCTTGGACATGGTATAAACGTTGATTGTTGGGTGATGTCCTGTATTTCGGTACAGCATGGCTATCCTTGTTGGTAACACTTCGCCAATTTGTTTACATTCTGATAGAGAGTTCTAGCTGCAGACTCCTCACGTTTTGAATATATCCCATGCTTCAGACTGGATCTGAAAAATGTCGGCAGTACCACTCCATGCTGGTAAGTGGCACAATACGGCTCCACAGTGATGCCGTTCCGCTCTGAAAACAATGTTCGGAGCCTATATAGGCACCACTCCCGCATGCTGACGTCTTTCTTCCTTTCTTTCCTCGCTACCGGACGTTTATCCGGAGCTACCTCTAGTCTCTGACACCCCTTTATCTCACAAATTTTACAGGTTTTAAACCCTGTATTGGCTGTTGGAACCAAATGTCTGTAACAAATCCTCATTAGGTTTGTCTTTGGTGCTGTGGTAGAGTCAGGACTTCAAGCCTTGTAGTGACGGTGAAATATTGATCCAGAAGGCCAAAAGGGACCGCTAGGCAAAACTCCTTGTTGCAACTAGTCCAAGTCGGTCTGAGCTAGTCTAGGAGTTTCAGGAGCTAAGGCCAATGAGCACTGCGCTCCAAATCTTTTGCTAAGTTGAAGAAAAAAACCTAAGAAATCTAAGTGGAACTCTGCCCTTTCCTGCCACTCACACTCCTGAGAAGGCACGAATATCGCCATATCCCTCCTTCTTGCTTCCAAAGTCTGTTGACGTCGGAGCTCATCTGGCAACTTATCCTGGCACAACCAGAGATTTCTGTGGCTGTGTGACATCGAGGAAGATCGAATAGTTTTGAAAGGCCATGCGCCAATTCCCTCTGGCACACCTGCCAGCCCCAAGGAGCCAAGATGCCCTCCATCCCGAATACCGCCAGTGGGTTCGCCCTAGGCGCTAGTTGGATCTTCCAAACCCATCACAGGCCTTTCCCGGCTCCCACATTAACTCTGCCTCCAGAGCTCTACGATTCATGCCGGTTCCCCTAGTGTCAAGGCCCATGCAGACCTCACTGACTCTGGAAGACTGCATGCCTATTGTGCCTTCTAGCTCCAAATTGGAGCCGCTCCAACTATGTCATGCTTTTACAAGGCAGATCTCATAAAGTGCAAACCTTGTTTGTGACAGATTCCAGTAATGACTATGATGAAGATGAATAGTGTCCAGATCCAGTCTGAGGTTTGGGCAATATTCAGTAGGTGAGGAATCTACTGTTAGATAGTGTCTACCAGAAAGAGCTTTACCAAAGTAGGTCACTATCTCCCACATCCACTTCTTTGGAGTCTGATTCAGTTGTGCCAGGTTCGCTGTCTTTTGTGGATGTCTGTAAATTCTCACGTACTAGCATTCACCTTTGTGGCACCCTTTGCACCCTTGCCACTGCAATTTGGATAGACTTTGCTCTGGGGATGTTTTTCAGTGTTAGCCTGTTCCGGCTTGAACGTTTGGGGGGGTGAGGGGGGTCTTCCACATGCTTGCCATCGTCCATTGCCCATTTGATAACCCATTCCCATGTTCTACTGGGCTCTATGAAGAAATGTGATTTGCCCACCATTCTTTATCTTCCAGTTGTCTAAAATTGCAGTATGTACTTAATCCCTGGGTATCTGAGTTTTCGCTTGAGCATAGTGAGCCACTTTTTTTATTATCCTTTATTACTGGCCCTTTTCTGGCTTCTTAGAGTGGCAAGTCATTGTCTCTATAATTTTGGAGCCTCACTCCTACTAGTCAGGGCTGCGAGCCTTGCCCCCGTCAGTTGAACGTCATTCTATGTGCCCTTTCAATAATGAAATGTTAGGAAAGTCTTTACTGGGCCACATTGTCAACTAGCCAGATTTCCAGTAAGAACAACATTTTAATGCCTTTGGTTGTTTTGGGCATAGCTACAATCCTTTGTTATTGAGCCTGGATTGTCCTACTGCATTATTTACTTTATATTTAAGGAATCAAACTCATTCTTGGAGGTCTGTTGCCTGCTTCTGTGTTTATTGGACTGCAGAATGTAGTTATACCAATTAATTCTCAGTGTTTGTAACTCCAACCCATTTTTTGTTAGTCTGGCCCTCAACAAGTTAAGGAAACCACTGCATATGTTTTCTTTTCCAATACATTTCTGGAATCTCTTATGCCGGAGAGTAGGTTTCTAGTTTATTGATGGTGCAAGCATCTCATACCTTTTGAGAAGAGGGAAAGTAGTCATTTTCAGATACATTGCTGCCTGTGTTAGTCGTTTTGGACCGCGGTTACAGCCGACCTGAATGATTGCTGGGGTGAGAGATCATCTGACTCTTCTTGTGTCCCCTGCATACGGAGTCTTTCAGGTTTGTGCCAGAGCAAAGTGTTTTGCTTTCATGCAGATGTTTGCATTCCAGCACTAAAATAGCCATTACAATCATTCAATGCTGCTATGTGCCTCCGGTGTCAGATTAACTTTTTTCAGCCCTCAAGTGTTTCAGTATCAACTGCGTTTTGTAGAACAACACCCCTGTTACTACAAGTATTTGTTCTCCACATTCCATATTCTCTTTTGCCGAAGGAGGAAGTCATTCTTTGTGGCATATTTGGATGTTTGAATTACTAGAGATTGGACTTGCACAGCTGAGTACGACCAAAACTTAAACAGTGATTGTTTGTGGCGTGCTGCCAGGGATAAACGCTGTCTGTACCGGCACAGCGTGGAACAGTAACACTAATACAAAGCTCCCCCCACTAGGAAGAAGACTCCCTGGTGCACAGCGCAAAGAGACACAAAGTGTCTTATGAACAGTTCATCCAATTAAATCCAAATATTAAATCCAATGTTCAGAGAGGTTCCATGATTGTTTAATTCACATCATTTGAACAGTTCATCAATGCTCTGAGGCAACGTATACATCATCCAACATAAAAGGTCATCCAGCAATTAATCCTCCCAATGCATTTCGGGCAGATGACTATCCCTTCCTCAGGGGACAGCTCTACAAACATAAAAGAAAAAATATCCTGATATCATAGAGGTTCAAATGATTTCTATCTATAGCATAAACAAGGTCTAAACATGGTGTGGTGAACCAGATGCGTGAAAAATAACAAGTCTTATCATGAACCATGAAAGACTGAATTGTGACAACAGTTGAAAAACCATCGTAAATGCCCATGAGACATATGTGGAAAAATAAACAAAATTAAAGCAAGCATCATGGTAAGCAACTGATATTGTGCAGAAACAGTAACCCGAAAGCTCAAGCCACCGATGTCATAAACCAGAACTGATTTAAAACGTGAAGAAGAAAACGGAGTGCCAGATAGTCTCAAATCACCAAGATTGCCCAAATATGTCGAATCATCAAGGGATTCAAATAAACCACAGTTCAGTACTCACGGAACGATTACATCCGTTGTTGGTGATTACGCCAAATCTTCAAATGAGCGCGTAAATATAAGTATCACATCATCAGCGTGAACGCTCTAAGTTTCAAAGTTAAGCAGGTCCCCCGTGCGGAGTACTTACGAGATAGTGAGTATGTGAAGAGCTTCTAGTGCACGCGGTGACCAGGAACCCAGAGTACGATGGCTCCCGGTGAGTATAAAAACAGCGTGTGACGCGAGCATGACAATAGAAAGTGGACTACGGGTGCAACGCTTGATGGGTGCCATCTTGGAGTAAGAAAGAGACGTGAACGCTTAAACAAAAGGCTGAAATAACAATTCAATACCCGGTGAACAACAAACGTGTAGGGTGCAATATACATAAAGCATCAAGGTATAAATTCATAGGAATGCCAGTATTATGTGATAAATAAACATAAACAGTAAAACCTGGAACGTGATATCATCAGGCATGTAGTCACGCTATTATTCATAAATGTTCACCACTGCCAATCAAGAAATTCACCATAATCATACAGGACATTATAAATCACAAGTAACACAGAAATTCCATCCGGTCATTTAAACCGTGTGGTTGCATCGTCGCCATGTAGCGGATCCAGAAATTTTCCCTTTTTAGAAGAGTCTGCTTGTTGTTGTGTGTAGGGGTCACTTGTTCCAATACAAGATATTTCAGCTGAGCTACTGAATGTTTTTGTTCAGCAAAATGTACGGCTATTGTGGATTTGGTGTTTCCAGTCCTTATATTGCTCTTATGCTCGAGTAAGCGGGTTCTGATTTTTCTTTCCGTGTGGCCAATGTAACATTTCCCACAGGGGCATTTCAACATGTAGATCAAGTTGTTAGAGTTACAGGTAGCATTCACTCGCAATTTGATGGGGTGACACTTCATGGGGTGATTGGTGATATTACCCTGAATACAGTTATTGCAATTGCTACAGTTGTAGCAGGGTCTGAGACCTTTGAAAGTTTCGGATTCAATCTGTACATTGGGTTTAGATTGGATCGCCTTGAGATTGCGACCCCTTGTGTAGGCAAACATCGGTGGTTGTGTGAAGATTCCTTGGAAATCAGGTTCCAGACTGAGTAAGGACCAATGTTTAGAAATGATGTTCCTAAACCGGTTACTCATGATGGAGTATTTAGAAACCACGACCATCCGGGGGTTGTCAGTTTTAACTCGTGTTTGTAAAAGGTCATCTCGATTCATTGTGCCTACAAGGTTGACGGCATTCTCCAAGGATTGTTGGGGATAACCCCGACTCTTGAACCTTTCCAACATATGGGTTATTTCTTCTTGACACACCTGCTCAGATGATACTATTCGTTTGACACGCATGAGTTGTGATAAGGGTAAATTGCGTTTCAACCCAGGTCTGTGAAAGCTTTGATGATGTAAAAGAGAATTTCGGTCAGTGGGTTTTCGAAATATAGTGGTTTCCCATTTTCCCGTATGTCGTTGAACCTCAACATCTAGAAAATGAATGCTTTGTCTGTCTAGGTTCCATGTGAATTGGATCCGATCATTGATTGAATTCCAAGTACTCAAAAAATCAGTCAATTCATTCTCAGTACCCTTCCACAGGATGAAGATATCATCGATGAATCTCAGATAGTTTCCCATGATTGTGCCACACTACCTGATTGAGAATGTGTTGTTCTTCGAAGGACTTCATAAAAATGTTAGCGTACGACGGAGCCGCACAATTTCCCATGGCCGTTCCACACAGTTGGTGAAACCATTTGTTGAACACTGTGAAATAACTGTGGTAAAGTGTAAATACCATGAGTTCCATCAATAAAAGTTTCAAGTCAGCATCAATGTCAGAATTAGATAATTCATGTTCAATTGCCATCATGCCCAGGTCATGAGGTATGGATGTATACAGTGAGCATACGTCCACTGTGCAAAGTATAAGATCTTGCTCATCCAATTTGTTGGTAGCTTCATGGAATTTGATCAGAAAGTCTGTAGTGTCTCTGACATGTGATCTGGTGTTGACCACAAAAGGTTGGAGGATAAATACCTCAAATTGCGAGTGAATGCTACCTGTAACTATAACAACTTGATCTACATGTTGAAATGCCCCTGTGGGAAATGTTACATTGGCCACACGGAAAGAAAAATCAGAACCCGCTTACTCGAGCATAAGAGCAATATAAGGACTGGAAACACCAAATCCACAATAGCCGTACATTTTGCTAAACAAAAACATTCAGTAGCTCAGCTGAAATTTCTTGTATTGGAACAAGTGACCCCTACACACAACAACAAGCAGACTCTTCTAAAAAGGGAAAATTTCTGGATCCGCTACATGGCGACGATGCAACCACACGATTGAAATGACCGGATGGAATTTCTGTGATACTTGTGATTTATAATGTCCTGTATGATTATGGTGAATTTCTTGATTGGCAGTGGTGAACATTTATGAATAATAGCGTGACTACATGCCTGATGATATCACGTTCCAGGTTTTACTGTTTATGTTTATTTATCACATAATGCTGGCATTCCTATGAATTTATACCTTGATGCTTTATGTATATTGCACCCTACACGTTTGTTGTTCACCGGGTATTGAATTGTCATTTCAGCCTTTTGTTTAAGCGTTCACATCTCTTTCTTACTCCAAGATGGCACCCATCAAGCGTTGCACCCGTAGTCCACTTTCTATTGTCATGCTCGCGTCACACGCTGTTTTTATACTCACCGGGAGCCATCGTACTCGGGGTTCCTGGTCACCGCGTTCACTAGAAGCCCTTCACATACTCACTATCTCGTAAGTACTCCACACGGGGGACCTGCTTAACTTTGAAACTTAGAGCGTTCACGCTGATGATGTGATACTTATATTTACGCGCTCATTTGCAGATTTGGCATAATCACCAACCACGGATGTAATCGTTCCGCGAGTACTGAACTGTGGTTTATTTTAATCCCTTGATGATTCGACATATTTGGGCAATCTTGGTGATTTGAGACTATCTGGCACTTCGTTTTCTTCTTCACGTTTTAAATCAGTTCTCGTTTATGGCATCGGTGGCTTGAGCCTTCGGGTTACTGTTTCTGCACAATATCAATTGCTTACCATGATGCTTGCTTTAATTTTGTTTATTTTTCCACATATGTCTCATGGGCATTTACGATGGTTTTTCAACTGTTGTCACAATTCAGTCTTTCATGGTTCATGATAAGACTTGTTATTTTTCACGCATCTGGTTCACCACACCATGTTTAGACCTTGTTTATGCTATAGATAGAAATCATTTGAACCTCTATGATATCAGGATATTTTTTCTTTTATGTTTGTAGAGCTGTCCCCTGAGGAAGGGCTAGTCATCTGCCCGAAATGCATTGGGAGGATTAATTGCTGGATGACCTTTTATGTTGGATGATGTATACGTTGCCTCAGAGCATTGATGAACTGTTCAAATGATGTGAATTAAACAATCATGGAACCTCTCTGAACATTGGATTTAATATTTGGATTTAATTGGATGAACTGTTCATAAGACACTTCGTGTCTCTTTGCGCTGTGCACCAGGGAGTCTTCTTCCTAGTGGGGGGAGCTTTGTATTAATATTTGGATGTTTCCCACAGGGGACTATTCGTAGACAGAAGCCTAATATTGCACCGGGGGAATAATTGCAACAATGATCCTACGTCCCTTCCCACAGCAGATCTTCAACCTCAGCTCAGACTCAGCTGCAGGTAGATCCTTGCTCCCCACCACATTTGGAGCTCCTAAGCTCTACATCAACCCTCCGGGTTGCTGCCTAGCAGGTCTTACGTCTGTGTGCATCTACTTTTTTTTAGATCAGTGTCGGCGTTTCTCCATGCAGACGCAGGCAGCAACCTGGCTCCGACCTTCCCTTTCAGCACCCTGGTCTTTTTCTCTCCTTCACTGCTTTTGTTTTTCTACTCCACAGCCTCAGGTGCTTGGTCCACACAACACTTTCTCGCTGATGCATTCCACCGCCCACTGCCTTCATCAAGTGTCTTGCAGGGCACTGTAATCCACTGCAGAGCCTTGCTGGTTCAGTCGCTTTACCATGCCTCAGCTGTGCAGCCTTTTTGGCTACCGGCATGCCTTACGGCACCATACTTTACACTGCCTGCAACATATAGTGCTTTTTCAGTTACTGTTTTTACAAATGTCCACTTTCCGGTCTGAAGGGCCTCATTCAGAGTCCTGGGTTTCCTAATAGGCAAGGATCGTTTAGGCTACTTATATTGGGACTGTTTGAGAGCTCACACAAGCATACCGACCTCCATAGATCACGCTCCTTGATCTACACTATAATAATAATAATAATAATCTTTATTCGGTTTTTTAGCATTTGCAAAACCATAAAAGATGTCATAGTATACAAACATTCACAGTAAAAAAGTACAGTTGAATATACAATTAAAAAGTGAAAATGCCAACAGTTTACGTGGAATATAAATTGGTCCTTTGTTTACAGGTTATTTCTGTGCCTCATGATGCACTTTAGAAAATTTAGTACATGGTACACAGTGCATTCAGAGTCCAAGGATTGAAGTGCCAGCATCGCTGGACGACATTGTCTGTAGCTCCATTTTTTTAGTAAAGGGATAAGCCATATTTTTCGATGGGTGTGGAAAAACTTGCAAAACAGTATTGTGTGCATGGTGGTCTGTTGGGAAAGATCGTCACATGGGCACGGGCCCATCTGAGTATTCCAGTTATTTTTTTCCGGAAATGTCACTAGTCTGAAGAAAAGGTTCATTCTATACCTTGTTAGGAGCATCTTTTCATATGCGGTGATCTCTAAGGTCAAATATAACTGAATTTTCGGAGACTGCTGTGTCATAATTGCGTGCAGAACAGATTTTTTTGCAATCAGCGAAGTCAGTCTCAGGGATTCCAAGTGGCTCAATGCGGTTTGTTTCAGTTCTTTTTTGGATATATCTTTTAGATTTTCTGGTTTATAGTAATATTGTTGTAGACCCAGGTCGGAAAAGAAATGTCTTACATAGGAGAGCCAAGCTATTTTGTGGGCGTGGTCCAACTCCATGGTATCCTGTAGGATGCTTTTGGTCAGGCTATTTTTTTCCGACAACCAGACTCGCCTCCAAAGCAAAAGAGGTTGAATTTTAATTAAATCTTCGATATATGAGATTCCCAGTTCTATGTGTGAGGCATAAGTGGAGGTGCCTCGTGGAGTTGATAAAAGGAATCTCATGAAGATATTTTCCTCTTTTTGTATAGAGCCAGTGGGTGTATGTCCCCAGATCCCTGCACCGTATAGTGCGATGGCTTGGCATTTCGCAGCGTAAATCAGTAGCAGTTCTGCTGGAGGTCTTTTTCCGAGTTTATTTGAGAATTTCATCAACGCCATGATCGCTCGTTTAAATAGATGTCTCCTGGCCTCAACCGCCGCTTTCCAGTTTAGGGCGTCATCTATCATAATGCCTAAGTAGGGATATTGTGAGGTCTTTTCAATTTTTTGATCTTTCAAAAAGATGGACTTAGTTGCTTTTCTTGATCCGCCGACTACCATGACAAAAGTTTTTTTGACGTTAATGTGCAAGTCCAAGGCACCCATAAAATCTGCGTATTTAGATAAAGATTTCTGCAGTTCAATGGGGGTTCGAGCTAAAATGACTGCGTCGTCCGCATAAAGTAGCGCGGGGATCAGGCGATCTTTTGCTCTGGGGAGGTCCCTCCCCCCTCTCAACATGGTCTCTTCTAGGCCGTTGGTGTACAGAGAGAAGAGGAAGGGGGCCAGGACACAGCCTTGCCTCACTCCCCGCTCTACTCTGAATGGTGCCGTCAGTTCTCCTCTTGTCCCATACCTCACTCTCGCCGTGGCTTCACTGTAAAGCTCCCTTAAAAAGTCCAAGAGAGGAGGATCTACCCCCATTGCGCTCAACAGTGACCAAAGCTTAGCATGCGAAACACAATCGAATGCGGAGGACAGATCCACATATACCATATAGATGGCACCAGGTTTAGCGTGGGTGTATTTTGATGTTAACAGGCTTAGGTTTAGGGCCTGTTCGACGGTTCCAAAGCCCTCCCTGAACCCGAACTGTAGGTCCGAGAGGATTTTTTTGTCTTCTACCCATTGTTGTAGCTTTTCAAGAAGGACTCGGCCAACTACTTTGCCCAAGGAGTCGAGGAGCGAGATTGGTCGGTAACACTTAGTGTCTTGTCGATCCCCCTTCTTGAAGATTGGGACCATGATGGAAGATGACCATGAGTCTAACAGGCCGAGTTTCGTTGTTGCTATACAAACTCTTGTGATTATTGGTACCCAAAGGTCAGGAAGATGTTTAAATAGGTCGACTGGGACCCCGTCAGGGCCGGGGGCTTTCCCACTCTTGCTTAAGGATAGCGCCATTTCGAAGTCCTGCAGATCAACCTCCATTGATATAGGATAGACTACTGGATTGATGTTAGACTGGGGTTCTTCGCTAGTAGATGTCAGTTTGAAGATTTTCGAAAAGTGGTTCACCCACGTATCCTCGTCAATAGCCACGTCTATTTTTGGGCCGTTGGAGTCGGTTAGCGAGGGGGATTTGACTATTTTCCAGAATGCCTGACTCTTTCAGAAGTGCACTCTTGTGCAGAGCATTCCACAAGGATTGTTTTAATTCTTTTTTCCTTGTTTTTCTGGCAGTGTTATACTCCCGTCGAAGAGCTTGGATGTTTGTTTTGTCTCTGTTTGGATTTCCGAGAGCTTTCCTCAGATTGGTCTGCGCTTTGGTACAGTCTCGGTTGAACCAACCTATGGAGCTTTTCTTGTTTTGATTAGGTGTTTTAGTTAGCAATTTTTTGGCTTGTTCTATTATTGCATTGAAGTTTTCCAAGATTTGATTCGGCTCCGCGTGAGGGTCGAGACCGATCAAAATATTATTATAGGCAGATGTTACTAACCGTTTTGTGAGAATATTGGGGTCCACTTTTTCCCATTTTATTGTAAATCCGTTGCTTTTACCCAGTTCTAGCCTATTCTGTGTTAGCGTGTTTGCTATGGTTGCCATCAATGTTCTTGGTTGGTTTGTTTGAAGGTTTAGGCTTAGAGCGGAGTGATCACTGAGATTGTTTTCCAAAATTTTAATGTTATTGATTTGATCTTTCAAGCCTTCTGCGACTATTACATAGTCCACGGTAGTCTCGTGGCCCCTTCCTCTGTAGGTGGGTTCTAATTTATTGTTTGACTGTTGGATGGGGTTTATGATTTGCAAATCCAGATCGGAAAGTATTTTGTTCATGGCTAGCCCCACTCCTGAATGGATAAAGTGGACTAGGGAGTTGTCATATTCGTCCACCATTCCACAGGTGTCATTGTTGGGGCAGGGATGTAGGTTAAAGTCTCCTCCCCAGATTATATGGGCATTTTCCATTTTCTGTTTGGGGTGGCAATGTTCGGTTATTTTTTCTTGAATTAGGGAAAGAACGTTCAAGAAGTTATCATCCTCTAGGTTGTTATATATGTTGATTATTGTGATGAAAAGTTTTTTCCTAATTATGAAAGTGAGGATCTGGAAGTTCGATAATAGATCTACCTTGATGATCTTCATGTCAGAGATTGTATTTGCCAGGTAGATTACCAGTCCCCCTTTAGGTCTACCTGAAATGCTGGGAAGGGCGGTAGATGTGAATGTCCTGTACCCCGCAAGGTGAAGGGGCGTCGTTGCCCAGGTTTCTTGTAAGCAGATGATTTGAGTGTCCTTCAAGAAACCGGCGGCCGAACCGTCCTCGATTTTGTTTCGGAGACCAGCCACATTCCAAAAGATCACAGAAAGCTGAGTGGATGTGTTATCTAAGGCTGTGTTTTTCATTTGTGGAGGGGCTGAGATAGAAATGGAAGGTGCCAAGGTTATTTGTGAGGGCTCCGGGGATTTGATTATTGGTCAATCGACCATTTCCAGGCCGCTAAACCGGTTCGTGGTCGGTATGCCTAGCCAGTTTTGCCCATTGATGGTATCTCTATAGTTGGGTCCGTATAGTTGGTGGGGTGGTCTCTCCCACTGCTCCCAGTTTCTAAATCTATTTTGTGGGCCCATAATCTGCCATGGGACTTCTCTCTGCTGGTGATTCTGGTTTACTGACCACCAGGAGTTATCGGGGTCGCTATGTCGCGGTGGTAGTTTTGGACCAGCGACATCTAACTCCCACGGCTGCGGGATTGGTTTCCACCAGATGTTATCAGTGTCACGTATATAATTGTTGTTATTATACCTTTTTGGGTAGAAGTAAGACAGAGGTCTTGTTGCGATCCCCCCTGAGGTGTTATTATATTCCCAGGAGCAGATGTACTCCGCTATGCTGGGGTCCTCAAACGTGATTACTATGCAATCTCCCCGGATAGTTTTTTTTCTATGGCCTACCCACGAGGTCCGGCATACTGATGCTATTCTGCTTTTCCAGGGTGGCGGGACGGGGCGGTTTGTATTCAGCCAGTACTGGACTTTGTTCTTTAATGACCAGTTGGGTTCCGTCCCCTCACCTGTAAGTTCGGGGACCCCCGTCATGACTACCACGTATGGAGATGCCTCAGGTGGCATGTTTAAGGTAGGTCTTTGATCAGTAGTCCCTCTCGGGGCTCCTCTTGTTTTTGGTGGATTTGTGTTTGTTGTGGCGGGGGTTTTAGGAGCAGGTGTGTTTATGATTGGGGTATTTACTGTTGATGTCGATTGGGAGTTAGTTTGTGGGGAATGGTCAGGGGCTTGGGAATTGGTTTTTGTGCAGTGGGAGGGTTTGCTACTGTAGCGAGTTTTACTGTAGTTTGTTTTTTGGTCTGTGGGGGAGGTAGGGATACAGGTTTCTTAAGTACAGGAAGTGTGGTCGTGGAATTTGGGGCTGGTTTTGAATGGGGTTGTGGGGGTATAGGTTTAAGAGAGCCGAAATTTTTTGTTAATTGACTCTCGATATTGCTAAGTCTGGATTCTAGAGGGCGAATGTAGGAATTTAGGAGGGAGGCTATCTCCTTGATTAGCCTCGCTGATTCTCTTTCTCTACCTGATTGTTGTGGGCTTGGGGGATCTGGGATTGAGGAATCTTGAAGGTCATGTGGTAAGTGATGTATTATTACGACATTATTGGTTGGGGGGGGCAGAATGATGGGGTAGCACTGCCGGGTTTGTGTCACCAACCAAAACTATGTGCTCGGTCGCTTTGGTGTTTTCAGTGTGCTCTGGGTTTTTCCTAGCATTCCTTTTCTTTATAGCTCCCTCCCGCCTCCCTCTCATTTGCCTTATTTCTTCAGGAGTTGGGTCAGGGAAAATATCAGGGTTTTTTTCTAGGTCGCTTTCTGTAAAAGTTACAGAGAGTTGGGAGGCTGAAAGATCTACATTATTTGGAAGACTAAGTCTATTTGCGGTCACCGAGGTTTGGGTTGGCGCTGACTGTACTTCTGGGGTTCTTGCGGATGCTAGTAATCCCATTGAAGATCGACGTGCGATTGCAAGTTCGGTTGAAACTCTCCCCTCGATTAGACTTATGCTTTGGTCAATGAATGTGTTTGCTTTGGCCAGAAAGTCATCCATTGGACCTAACAGTTTTTCTCCTATCCCGTTCTTTTTAACTTTTTTCTGCTTGCTAGATCTCGTATTCATTTTCCAATGATTGATTGTTAGGAGATCTTTCTGTGTTGACTGTCGGGTTATAGGAGAAGTCAGGGAAATGATAGATACCTGTATTAGGGCAACCAGGATGTAGTGCTTAGGGGGGTGGGCCGGACCGGACTCTCACGTTCTCGAACGGCCTCAAACGGCCCGCTCTTTGCCCGGTCTTCGCCCCGGGCTGCGACCCGCGCGCGTCCCGCGATGCGCTTTCCAGATAGTGCTTTTTGGGAGTGGCGGGTTGTGAGGGCGTGGCACTGTGAGGGGGTGCAGCTCTCACGGGAAGAGGACCAGCTGGAGCTGTTGTATGCTGGTCCTCGCAGTCCCGGGGCCGGCGCCTCGTCCTCCTCTGCGGCCTCGCGGTGATGAGACTCCCAGCAGCGCAGACAAAGGTGTTGTTAGCTACTCCTGTAGCAGGGGCGATAGTTACAGGGCTCCAGACGATCAGAGGCAGCAAAGTCTATTCCACGAGTGTCACCCGCGAAGCGGGTGCCGCGAGAAGTTGTAGGGCTTGGCTGGGGGCGTGGCACTGTGAGGGGGCGCGGCTCTCACGGGAAGAGGACCAGCTGGAGCTGTTGTATGCTGGTCCTCGCAGTCCCGGGGCCGGCGCCTCGTCCTCCTCTGCAGCCTCGCGGTGATGACAGACTCCCAGCAGCGCAGTCAAAGGTGTTGTTAGCTACTCCTGTAGCAGGGGCGATAGTTACAGGGCTCCAGACGATCAGAGGCAGCAAAGTCTATTCCACGAGTGATCTACACTAGATTGGAATCACAGACAATACTCAGATGGTTGGCATCCTTTCTCACAGGACACACCCAGAGAGTCCACCTTCCTCCCTTCACCTCTCAACCCAAGCACATTATCTATGGCATTCCTCAAGGCTCATCACTCAGTCCAACCCTCTTACACATCTACTTGACCCCACTCGCAGACATCATCAGATGACATATCAACATCATCTCCCTAGTATGATACACATCTCGTCCGCTCGCTCTCAATGGACCCCACCTCAGCAAAGACTTACTTCCACACCTGTATGAAGAATGTCACAGCATGGATGAAAGACCACTCCCTGCAGCTCAACATGGACCAACCCCCACGCAGAAAGATTACGCCTACAACCTCTGCATCATCCTAGACAGCAAACTCTTCGTGAAAAGTAGGTCAAAGCAGCCTGCCTTCACATAATCCACATGCTAAGAATAGTATTCAGGTGGCTCCCCATCAGCACCAGAAAAGCTGTGACACAGGCCCTCATAACCAGCCAACTAGAATATGGCAACTCGCTCTATGCGGACACCACCACTGAACTCCTGCAGAGACTTAAGAAAATCCAGTACGCAGCAGCCAGACTGACCCTTAACCTGCCCAAGAGGATACACATCACCAAGCAAATGATGGACCTCCACTGGCTCCAGAAGAGATGCCATTTCAAGCTTTTGACCCATTTCTACAAAGCCCTTAATGACACAGGACCAGCCTACATGAACCACTGCCTGAACTTTCACCGACAAACCAGGAATCTCTGCTCCTTACTCCTCACCCTTGCATAGATATCACGTATCCGACGCGCCCGACGACGCTCCATTTCCCACATCTCCGCCAAAGTCCGGAATGCCCTCCCCCTTCACCTCTGCACTCTCGCTGACCCACTTCAGGAAGAGACTCAAGACCTAGCTCTTCGACTGATACCTGCAGCACAGCGCCTTGATACTGTCTGGGGTGATTAGCTGCGCTATACTAGTACGACTTGATTAATAAGCAATCTGCCATTCCCCACATCCCAACTTTCAACCCACCCCCACTTTGTTAAACAATAAAGTAGTGTATTTTAAGTGAAACATTATTTCAATATATCGCATTTAGTAGAATAAAAGTTTCAGTCACATCAGTTATTCCAGGTAGACCATGTAAACGATTTACTATGTAATCTCATATAATGATGTCCTGTTAGCAGCCTTTATTCTCAACATCAGCAGTGATACTTAATCCACCATTAATTCCAGAGATCAGCAGCTGCACTTAAGTTCACTACACAAGCCCATTTGGATAATTCAGTTATCCTTATTTCTACTCCTAAAATCCAAACTACCAGCACATTTGTTATTTTGTCTTTAGGTCTCAGGTTCTGTAGGCTGAAGTTTGCATTGCTCTGACACCTTTCACAGGAGCCTTCAGTTGGACTTTTACCGGCAATTCCACCCTCAATGCTGTCTGCGCCACTCAAACGTACTTCCAGTTCCATACTGAATTTGGTGCAGACTTCTGCTTCAGTGCCAACCACTTCTCCAGTTACCTTTGCCTTGCCGCTGGTGTTAATGCCAGAGGAGTATTTGCAGCCGACTGTGCTTTCTGATGGCGAGCAGAATCTCGGCTGAGGCCTCTACTAACTACCACGGAGCCCAGCTGGACAATCCTTCTGATTAGGATGCCTTCCCCTTACCATGTGGTGGGGCTCAGATTTCACATAATCTTTACATCACTGACTTGAATAGGGACAATTTTGATGAAGGGGATGGTTTTGTCCCCCTATTTGAAGAGGTAACTGGCATGAGAAATTACAGAATGCCTGTGACCTGGATCCCTCTGCTGATACTTGCTCTGTTTCTCCTTCTGACCCTGCCACCTAGGAAGGCGCGTCCTTTGCTGTCATAATGCATAATACTAGACCTACAAATTCTTACCATGGAGGTGAAAATTTGTTCTGACAGAGGTCCTCCGCCTGGCCAGGCCTTTACAGAACCTCTATTACCATTTAATGAGTCCCTTGTGGATACCCTTTTGGGCACTTGGGTGTAACCATGTTCGCGATCACCAGGTAATAGGCAGGCCATTTGGTGCCATAGACCAAACACAAGTGACTGTCTTTCTTACACAAAATCCCACACTAGCGAGTTTGGTGGTGCAAGTATTCATCTGTAAAGTTATTGACTTGCCAACCACCCTGCCTGGTCATGAGAATAGAGTCATTTTGCAAGTGCATCTTTTTCTCCACAATCCTTGCTTTGCACATAGTGAACACCAGCTGCCTCCTAAGCTGCTACTCCCATGCCCGATGAGACACTGTGGCCCAAGTCTTACTGGCAGTTTTGGACAACCTCTGGGTGTTCCTGACAAGAGCTATCCATGATGGCCTTGATTCAGTTAAAACTGTAGTTTGCTGGGGCTTAGACACGACTTGACTGTTTAGGTTGGCTTATTGATATAAGTGCTGGTACTTCGATGTCACATCTGGATAAGGACTATGAGTTTCTCGGAGGATGTCCAAGCATCCCTGATGAACATGCAACACTATCTTTTTTGGCAAAAAAGTGAACTTTGCCGTGAAACGGTTAAAAAAAGCATAGACACAGCATATTCATTGGACCGGTCTGCCCCCATCTACCCTGTTTTGGGGCTACGCTAGGGGTTACCAATACTGTCCACTAGGAACCCTGCCGCCAGCCCCGCAGGTGTCCCAGTCCTTCCGTGACCTGGTCAGCCGTTTGCAAAGACAATTCCTAGGACACCAGAGACAATGTGCAGCTCAGTTCCCACCCATCCAGCATCGGCAGCCAGAAAATCGCTTTAGAGTATCTTTTCCGACACACATCCACTCTGTCGGAGACTGGATTTGATATCTCCTGGAGTGGCGAGACATCACTTCATACTAGTGGGTCCTCCAAATGTATTAATCTGAGTTATGCCCTCCCATTTCTTTAAACCCAACCACAACTTCCACCACAATGTGGGCCGCTGAGGGAATATCACTTGTCTGTCTTGAAGCAGGCACTATTGACCAATGGACCTAGAGAGGGTTTCAGCATCGAAAGTACGGTCTGGGTATTACTGCTGGGATTTTTTGCCTCCTGCATCCTGCTGGTGATGAATGTCAAATGGTATTTTCGGGCTCTGCTTTGGTAGCAGACATCCCAGGAGGAATAGCATGAGGGAAAACGGTCAGATTGTATCCAGATTTCAGAGGAGACTGCAAAAGATCTGCAGCGGAGGACACTGAACCGTGATTAGGTTAGTGGCTTACCCCACTCAGTTTTGACTGTAGTCAGGAGGCATCACTACTTGTTTGGTGAGGCCATCTCAGAAGTGGAGATGAGTGGACTCTGGCCTCTGTGGATGGTCCACTCCACGTCAGTTTGTTGGTGGGGGAAATTTACTTGGTGTTGAAGGCCTTCCGCCCCACCTTCAGACAAAGGCTGATGCAAGGGCCTGCAGAAAGCACCATCCCCATGTGGTACTCCAACAAGCAGGGTGACGTGGGATCTTGTGCCAGCAGACTCAGTCTCTCCGGAAATGCCAGGACTGCCAGGGAATATCTGTGGTGGTGAACCAGCTAGCAGGACCTTTAAATCAGACTAAATCCGATGCTGGACTTACCATGAATGGCAGTTACTACTAGAGGTGGTGCCGGGTGATTTCCATCAATGGGTTGAATCCTGGCTCACTCTTTTCGCCACTGACTGCAACGGACATTGTTGGCACTTTTGCCCTTTGAAGTTCCCTCAAAGGCGCTCTCTCTCAGACCCATTCTGCCTAGAGTAGAGCGCAGGACTCCTGTATGCCTTTTTGCCTCTCCTGCCGTGAGTTCTGAGGAGGAGGAATGGCCAGGTCCAAGTCATCATAACAGCACCAGGTCTGGCCAGGAGAGCAGGGTACCCAGAACTACTAGGCATGAGCATCTATCCTCCGATCAAGCTGCTGCTTCTGGAGGATATTAAGCAGCAGCTGGGCAGGGTACTGTACCCTAGCTGGCACGGTCTGCATCTTCATGATTGGAGATTGATCAGTGGCAGTTGACCTCATTTGATCTTCCTCCTGATGTCGTTGATGTTACTTTGGCGACGAGACATCCCCTTGCAAAATCTGTGTTCTCCAGTCATTGGAACAAATTTGAAAGTTGGTGTAGCACCGGCCAAGTTGATCCACTGCAAGCCAAGTTGTCCGACATTTGTTTGTTTTGACCCTGGCCAAGTGAAGGCTTTTGGCACTGTTATTAGCTATCGGTTTTTGTGGTTTCTGGATCAGCCATTTTAGTATATATCACCTGCTATGATGGAATGTTTGGAGTGTCTAACACTTGTTTCCACCAACATCCTATGTTATATCATAGCTGTACTTAAACTTCATTCTCACTTGTTTGATGTGTATTCTGTATGAGCTGTTGCAAGTTGTTTACTATGGCTTCTGAAATCGAAAACCACCATTTTCCTTGCCATAGCATCAGTTGGGCATCTAACTGAGCTGCAGGCTCTTTTCATCTACCTACCTTTAAGAAAATTCTGCCCAGATTAGTTGGTGTTGAGGACCCAAGCTTCCTTTCTGCAGAAAGTGGCTGCTCTATTTCATGTCAGACAGGCTATCTTCTTTCTGCAATCCTTTGCTCCACCTCGTCTCTCTAAGAAGAGAGACTGCATTGTTTCAGCCCTATGAAGGCCCTACGCTTTATATAGATTTAACAAAATACCCTTGGTAGATGATCCGCTCCTTGTGGGGTTTTCCAGCCCAAAGAAGGGCAAGACCGTACAAAAACGGACCATTTCCCAATGGCTTTTTCTCTGCATAAAGATCTGCCACACACTGGCAAAATGCAGCCTCCAGAAGTCTTACAGGCTCGTTTCACCATAGCTATGGCTGCTACCACTGTGCTAGCATGTGGATTACCTGACCCGACCTTTGTTAGGTTGCAACTTGAATGTTGGTACATAAATTTATGAATGTATCTGAAGATGAGAGGAGCACTCTAATTTGCAGAATAAAGACTCAACTGCTTTTAGATTTTTATCTAACTTTGTACAAGCGTGCTGCCGAGGTGGCACGTTTGTCTTAACCGTGCCTAAACTTGAAAAACTTATCTTAAGTGTGAGGAACACTTAACCTCTGCGCACTGTTGCTATTGCGGTTCACTAAACAGAACAACGCTGTTTTATTAAACTTTGGATGTTATGTATTTGGATATGTGTATCTGCTCAATTATGTGTTGAATGTAAAAACACTCTATTTGAATTGTAAAGTGTTTGGATTGATTTTCAATTGAATGTTTCTTTGATAAAAAAATGTTTTGAAGCTCGCCGGAGCTAAAAATCACAATTGGTGAAGTGTTCATAAAAGTGTTTTTTAATAAAACAGCGGTGTTCTGTTTAGTGAACCGCAATAGCAACAGTGCGCAGAGGTTAAGTGTTCCTCACACTTAAGATAAGTTTTTCAAGTTTAGGCACGGTTAGGACAAACGTGCCACCTCGGCAGCACGCTTGTACAAAGTTAGATAAAAATCTAAAAGCAGTTGAGTCTTTATTCTGCAAATTAGAGTGCTCCTCTCATCTTCAGATACATTTTGAGATATTGTCTACACGGAGTTTGAGCACCAAATAATGGCTTTTGAACAAATTTCGAGTATCACAGATAATAGAGCAAAAACACTAGCATATACAAGTGAACAAGCTGATGACATCTATGCACTAATTCAGGATGTCAAATCTTCTAATGTACAGGGCAATACCATCATTCAACAGTTAAAACAACTTGAGTATCTGGCTAAACGCGAAGTAAATCAAAAGTTGCATGCATCAACCCTGGTGCAGTACCACAGGGTGAAAAGGATTCCACGCGGCCTAAGGATATCTATAAAACCAATGCTATATAGATTTCACCTTAACAAGGAGTTTATGGCGAGGTGGTACTCTATTTTAAACAAATGTTCCTTGGACTTGATTCTTTTACTGATAGAGGAACTGGCAAAGGTTATTCATGAATTATCCAATGAGATAGATGAGATTAAACACAACTTGGAGTCTCGGATGGATAAGGCAGATTGGGATAAATCACTTGAAGATATCAACACAAAACTAGACAAATATTCCAAAGAGCTACAGGAAGGCAAATTACGAAAGTTTAAACGAGATACGTTAGACTATAAACTAAACGAGGTCTATACATGGGCTGAAGTCTACGCCCTGCGAAGAACATACTCAAAGAAAAAAGTAGTCACTACATCGGAAGAAAGCCTAGTTTCTGATAGTGATTTGAATACCAACAGACCCTCCGCTCAGACCCAAATAGTTGAAGTTCAAACACCATCAAACTTAACCTCAACCAACTCATCAAAAACAGCAGGTACCAGCCAGTCTTTTTTAGCTCAGGCAGGGGATTCAAGTCAACCACCAGGGAAACAACAAAAAAAACACCTGGACAAAAACAAGGAGAGGAGGTAGAAGGAGCTTGCACAAGGAGCATGAGATAAATTTGGTCTTGAACATTTCGAAAACCCAACTTACCAAAGAAGAACTAAGAGTTTTAAACAGAGGTTTAGGGTTTGTTCCCACGTATGATACCAACAAACTGGAGAGTGAGGTCGCTTTCTACAAATTTATGCGTGTTCTGAAACTCAAACATTTTTTTACCAATGCTGTTCCACCTCAAACTGACAAAGAGGAACCAGAATTCCTGGAATTTAGACCAAAATCAAGATTTCAGGCACCAACCTCACATAAAATTCTTGATGCGTTTGAAAATTCAGTCATTAATGATTTGGACAGTCTAAAAATGAGGAAATCCAAAAGGAAGAACCTATCTGTATACGATAGGTCCATTGTTAGAGGACTTCAAGAGAACCAAAGCATCTTAATACAGAAAGCGGACAAAGGTGGAGCTATAATAGTGGGCAGATACTTCCACCTATTTTGAGCTCGACAATGATCCAATTGGAGATTTACAAATCACTCTAAGTGAAATTCTGACAAAAGCCCATGAATTAGGCCATATTTCGGGTACGACCAAACTATTTCTTACAGTACAACATCCCAGAAGACCGCGCCTCTACATGCTCCCCAAGGTGCACAAAAATCTACAAAATCCACTCATGCATCCCATTGTGACTGGATGTGGTACAATTTTTGAGCCACTGGGTCAATACGTTGACAAATTCCTTCAGCCATTTGTTCAGAAATGGCCGTCGTATATAAAAGACACTAATGATTTCCTCCTGACGTTGAAAGAAATTCAGTTGACAAGTTTAACCTTGGTATGTACAATCGACGTGAAGTCGTTGTACACTTCTATTCCTCATCAATCCGGTTTGGAAGCCGTGGTGTGGGCCCTGCTACAACAACCATCCGTCAAAGCAGAGAGCGTTTTTATTTTGGAACTTTTGCATTTTTGTTCGTATCATAGTTATTTCCAATGGTCCTCCAGATTCTTTCTACAACAGAATGGGACATCCATGGGATTTGCCGGGGCCCCGGCATATGCCAATACCTTTATGGCAAAATTTGAAGCTGATTATATTTACAACAACAGTGTCTGGAATGAAAACGCGATTTTATATCGGAGGTTCATAGATGATATTTTTGTACTATAGTCCGGAACTAAGGAAAGTTTAGAATTTGAAATTGAAAGACTGAACTATTGTTTAGAGAACATTGAATTCACACATGCTATCAGTGACAAAGAATTGCCATTTCTCTTCCAGGGGATCCTCATCAATAGTCATAAGCATTAGAATATTCCCGCCCATGCGCGGGACCCCGGAAACACTATATTATATGTGCCCCACATATATATATACATATATATATATAAATAATATATATATAAAAACAAGCAATAGCAGCCAAATCACAGAGCTGAAAATGCTGTGAAGAATTTCCACCATACATGTATAATAAGCATTAGAAACATGAGAAACAACACCAAAGATTGTTTAGAAATTGTTTTAATGCTCAAAAAGCAGTAGAAATTCTTATAACTCACTGGAAGCATAGGAAGCTCCCAGGCTGCATTGCAAACACACAGTCTAAAAAGACTGAAAAGCTAACCTGTAGCTGAATAGCAATAAACTGACACCGTTTAAGGCACTCATGACCCCCTGTATCCCATCATGCCCCAGGGGTGACAGTTAGGTCAGTTGTTCTTTCCGGCTCCTTCAGTGAAGGACCCTGGTTACACAGATCCACTATTTTTTTTTGGTTTTTGACAGAAAAATTGCTTCTTTTTGACAACTTTTGCTCTTACTTCGACGTCTTACATCTAGTCAAGTAAGATACTGCTTGTTTTCAGCAGTTTGGTGAGCATTTACCTCTGAAAATGCCTTCACTCTTTGATAAATGCCCTTCTTGTGGCAACAAGAAGGCCAAATCAGACAGCCACGACGTCTGTATCCTTTGCCTGCCTGAAGATCATGATCCAGGCACCTGTCCTCATTGTGAGAACCTGTCAGGAAGGACTCTCAAGGACAGGGAGAGAATTCGAATTTATGGCCTGGCTCACAGAGCTTCGAGAGGGAGATCTCCAGTGAAGAAGGGCTCCAAGAAGACTCATGCCTCTTCAAAAAAGAAGTCTTTACACCCTTCAACTTCAGCGTCGAGCTCAGCGCTGAGAAAAGATCCACAGGTGGAGTTTTCCTCTTCGAAACTACCGTCGACGGCGGGCTCGCCGTCGAGAAGAAGACCAGGTACGTCGACTATGTCGAAGGAACCAGCTCCGTCGTCAAAATCCCCTCCGCCGTCGTCAACCGGGCGGCGATCGGCGTCGAGGAAGGCTACTCCGCCGCCGTCAACCGGGCGACGGTCGGCGTCGAGATCCATTACCCCTCCGCCGTCGTCAACCAGGCGACGACCGGCGTCGAGGGAGGTCACTTCGCCGTCGTCAACCAGGCGACGACCGGCGTCGAAGTGTGACCACTCCGCCGTCGACGGTGCTTTGTCGATCGGCGTCGAGGACGCTGTCTCCGTCAGTGCAGCAGCAGCTCTCGGCGTCGAGGGTGCCCAATACCCCTCCGCCATCGTCGCACAGGCATTCGACGTCGAGACCGCGATCTCAGTCGACGGCTGGCCATCCCCGTTCGACGTCGAGGCAGAAAGCTCCGTCGACGACAGGACGAGGTCGTTCGACGTCGAGAGAGAAGCTTCCGTCGACGACAGGACATCGTCGTTCGACATAGAGGCAGAGGTCCCCGTCGGCGGCCGGACACCGCCGTTCGACGTCGAAGCAGAGGGCTCCGTCGACGGCTACTCATCGCCGCTCGACGTCGAGAGACTACAGAACCTCTCATGGACATTCGAGGTCGAGATTGTTTGATCCTCCGACTCCTCGAAGGCGTTCGACTGCGAGAAAGGAACGCTCGACGTCGAGACACTCGGATACGATCATGGTGACAGAATCCGCTTCTCACCATTCATCTTATCGGTCCTCTGGCTCCTCTACTGAGCATTCAAGGTCCAGAAGCCCTATACACAGAACTCCGGAGCGTCGTCCAGATCCTTCGGCAGGGCGCATCAGGCTGTCACCTAGATGGTACAGATCCTTGGACCATTGGCGAGACGCTGGGCCTACCAAGCGTATGCAGGAGTATGCCAGTCAGACCACAGGTCTCCTCTCCAGGACCTGGTGGAGGAGCTGGACAAGCGTAGCCCTCCCAGGCGCACATCCCCTGTGGCGCTACCCTCCAAAGTGCCAAGAAGATCCCGTTCTCCTACAAGGGAACCTAGACTGGAAGGTCGGAGAAGGTCTCGATCTCCTACAAGGGAACCTAGACTGGAAGGTCGGAAAAGGTCTCGATCTCCTCGGGTCAGATCTCCCGTGCGATCGCCTGCCAGATGCCCCAGGGCATCCCGATCCCCAAGAAGGGAACATCGGACAAGAGATCGGGTCAGATGTCGCTCCCCTAGACGGGAGGAGCGTTCAAGGAGGTCGCGGGAGCGAAGACTCAGCACTCACCATAGACATAGACGTACTCCGTCTACTTCCTCAACTTCTTCTACCAGATCGTCCAAGAGGGACTACTCCCCGACTTTGACGGACAGTCCAACGTCCAGGTCCTCCCCAGTGGATGATATTGGCACGTATCTGGATGTTCTGCAGAGAGGTGCGCTTAAACTGAACAACGAAATGTCTGTCCCTCAAGTAACGACGACAGTCATTTTTGAAACCTTACACAAGAAGGCCATCTCCAGACCTCTGCTGCCTTTGGTTCCGGGGATTATGGACCCTGTCAAGGAGGTTTTCCTAACCCCAGCAGCAATCAGAGCAGTCCCGGCACGCATTCAGAAGAAGTACAAACCGGCAGCTTCTGACCCGGTGTTTGTGAAATCTGACCCTCCAGCAGACTCTGTCATCGTGGCAGCGGCGAGGAAGACACATGCGGTTGCTGGTTCATCTTCAGTCCCGCCAGATAAGGACAGCAAAACCCAAGACTCCTGGGGTCGGAAGGTTTGCAACTCTGCTGCTTCCACTCTTAAGGTCGCCAGTGCAGCTGCGCTCCTGGGTCGGTATGACAGAGCCTTATGGGACTCGATGGAAAGATTCAAAGCCAAGCTGCCGAAAGAGGACCAGCAAGACTTTGAAGAAACTGTTACGGAGGGATGTCTGGTGGCAAACCAGATGATAAGCACGGCCGCGGATGGGGCGGTGCTTTCGGCTCATTCCTATTCCCATGGAGTTTGTGCCAGAAGATCGGCCTGGTTGCGCCTTACATGTCTAAAACCGGATGCTCAGCATCGGATTCTAAATCTTCCCTTTTCGGGTTCCGCTCTCTTCGGTGAACATGCGGACGAAGAGATGACCCGATGACCCGAATGAAGACTGAGCTGGACACGGTGAAGGCGGTGGGCTTGGAGAAGAAAAAGGAATTCAAGCGCCGCTTCAAGACCAAGAGGGGGAGAGGGGCTCAACAGAGGGTTCAAACCCCTCAGTGGTCCCAAAACAAAACTCAAGGGAAACCCCAGTTTCGTGGCAAGCCCAGCAGAGGAAGGGGAGGTCACCAACAGTCCTCCAACACCACGAGAGGAGGAAAGGCCTGAACAGTGGCTTCCTCTGACGCCGTTACCCACTCCAGTGGGAGGAAGTGCTTCACAACACCTGGCAGAGTGGGTCAGCATCACAAGAGATCAGTGGGTGCTGAATATACTGCGCAATGGATACAGGATACGTTTCCGTGCTCTTCCAAAGAGCGTCCCTCCGAAGAGCTCTTGCCCTCACCAACTAAGCTTGCTCCGACGAGAGGTAAAAATCCTGCTGCAAAAAAGAGCGATAGAGGAAGTTCCTCTCGCTCTAAGAGGAAAAGGAGTTTACTCCAGATATTTCCTTGTCCCCAAAAAAGATCAGGAGGACAAGTTCAGACCCATACTCGACCTACGACTCCTAAACAAGGTTATCGTCAAGGAAAAGTTCCGCATGTTGGCGCTTCACCAAATATGTCCTCATCTGCAAGCCAGAGATTGGATGTGTTCGGTGGATCTACAAGATGCGTACTTTCACATCCCGATTGCGCAACAACATCGCAAGTACCTAAGGTTTGTTGTGGGAAACAAACATTACCAGTACAAGGTGTTACCCTTCGGTCTCAAGTCCGCACCACGAGTCTTCACCAAATGCATGGCAGTGGTGGCGGCTTTTCTTCACAAGAAGGGTCTCTTCATTTACCCATATCTGGACGACTGGCTCCTAAAGGGTCCATCTCTGGTACGGGTAACACAAGATCTGCATTTGTGCCTGCACCAGCTTCACAGGCTCGGCCTCCATGTGAACCTGGAGAAGTCAGTCCAGCGGCCTACGCAATCCATCCACTACCTAGGCTCCGTTCTGGACACAAGCGTGGGAAGAGCGTTTCCTTCGGAGGAGAGACTTTCTTCCATGAACCTGAAATGTGGGATTCTGCTAGAGTTCCATGGCGTCCTGCATCTTTCTCATCCCAAACGCCAGGCTGAGAATGCGTCCTCTACAACAGGCTCTGGAGGATCAGTGGGACCAGGCAACAGGACGTTGGGAGGACCGAATCCATCTTTCCCAGACGACAAAAGAGTCCATCAGATGGTGGACTCGGAGACACAATGTGATGGTGGGAGTGCCGTTTCACCAGCCCATTCCGTCCCAATCTATAGTAACGGATGCCTCCCTGCAAGGCTGGGGAGCACACATGGGTCCGCTTCAGATTCAGGGCCAGTGGTCTGCGCAGGAGCAGACATACCACATCAACATGCTGGAACTCAGAGCGGTATTCCTGGCTCTCAAAGCTTTCCTGCCAGCGATTACATCCAACTCAGTCCTGGTTCAGACGGACAATACGACAACCATGTTCTATCTGAACAAGCAGGGAGGCACAAAATCTCGCCCACTGTCTCGAGAAGCTCAGGCAATATGGCATTGGCTTCTCGCTCGAGGTCTCACAGTAGTGGCGGTGCATCTTCCGGGCGAGTTGAACGTCAAAGCAGACGCACTCAGCAGGCACTTCGAAGATCAGCCAGACTGGGTGCTAAGCGACGAAGTAGTGAAAGAGCTTTTTCGTTGCTGGGGACGTCCATCCATAGACTTGTTTGCAGACGACGAAAACACCAAGTGCCACGCCTTCGCGTCCAGGTTCCACAGGCCAGGGACGTAGGGGAACGCTCTTCTGTTGGATTGGGCAGGGATGTTCGCATACGCGTTTCCTCCCCTGGCTCTGATTCCGAGAGTGGTTTCCAAGCTACTCAGGACGAACATGGAAATGATCCTGATTGCTCCAGACTGGCCTCGGCAGTGGTGGTATCCGGACCTTCTACATCTGTCTGTGTGTCCACACAAACGACTCCCTTGCAGACCGGACCTGTTGAGCAAAATGAAAGGGAGGATAATGCATCCCAACCTCCCATCATTGAACCTAACAGCATGGCTCCTGAGGTCCTGCAATACGGACATTTGAACCTGCCTCCAGAATGCATGAACATTTTAAAGGAGGCTAAGAGACCGTCCACGAGAGCATCTTATGCCTTCAAGTGGAAAAGGTTTTACTTGTGGTGTAGGGATCATCATTTGGATCCGATTAAGGGGCAGGAGGACGTCATCTTACCGTACCTCCTTTCCCTCGCAACAGCTGGTTTAAAGTACGCTTCCATTAGAGTGCATTTGTCAGCTATTGTGGCTTACAGGAAGTCACCTGACCAGGTGTCTTTCTTTCAGGTTCCAGTGGTCAAGGATTTCCTCCAGGGATTGAAGAAAGTTTATCCCCCTGTGCGAAATCCTTCTCCTCCGTGGGAGTTAAACCTAGTTCTATCAAGGTTAATGTCTCCACCTTTCGAGCCCATCCACAAGGCTTCCTTACAACATCTCTCTTGGAAGGCAGCTTTTTTGGTGGCAATTACCTCTGCGCGCAGAGTCAGTGAGATACAAGCGCTCTGTGCAAAGGAACCTTATACTGTATTCCACCATAACAGAGTAGTCCTAAGGGCTCACCCATCCTTCTTGCCTAAGGTCATCTCTGATTTTCATATAAATCAGTCTATTTCCCTCCCTTCCTTTTTTCCAAATCCTACGACCCCAGCCGAGCGGTCACTTCACTCCTTCGATCTTAAAAGAGTGCTTAAGTTTTATTTGGAAAAGACTAAAGGGATTAGGAAAACGGACCAACTGTTTGTGAACTATGGTGCAATGAGAACTGGCTTTCCAGCAGCAAAGAGGTCCATTTCCAGGTGGATTGTCTCTTGCATTAAGTTGGCCTATCAACTAGCAGGAAAACCTTTGTTGATGTCTCCAAAAGCGCATTCCACTAGAGGGAAGGCGGCTACAGTGTCTTTCTTGCATGACGTTCCCATGTCGGAAATATGCAAGGCTGCAACCTGGAAATCAGTGCATACCTTTACGAGGCATTACTGCCTCGAATCTGATTCCAGGACCGATACTCAAGTAGGGCAAGCCTCCTTGAGGAATCTGTTTGGGTAGTCTGTTTGTCTACTCAAGCTTATTGATGAGATTTCTGTCTGATCTTTCCTTTGCCCGCAGGGATGAGGAGAGGCTCGCTATTCTATTCTAATGCTTATGACTATTGATGAGGATCCCCTGGAAGAGAAGGATTAGTTACTTACCTGTAATCCTAGTTCTCTTCCAGGGGTATCCTCATCAAAGTCATAAGCAACCCTCCCGCCTCCCCGGGCAAAGGATACTCTTTAATAAGGAGATATTGTTAACCTATGTGTTATTGGGTTTGTTTTCAGTCTCCGAAAAGAACAACTGACCTAACTGTCACCCCTGGGGCATGATGGGATACTGGGGGTCATGAGTGCCTTAAAGGCACGGTGTCAGTTTATTGCTATTCAGCTACAGGTTAGCTTTTCAGTCTTTTTAGACTGTGTGTTTTTTTATTCAAAGTTTTATATAGCGCGAACAAGATCCTTACAGATATCAGAGCGCTTCACAATGACATGGTAGGGGCAGTAGGAATGAACAGGGGTAATGGGAGTAATGTAGTAGTCACTAACAAGAAAGGATAATAATAACATACATAAAACATATCAATATACAGTCAGGTAAACAGGTAGTATAAGACGGCACAAGTCATTGATCCCACTACAGAGGTGTTCAGGTACACTTTGGGTGTGTGGAAGGCTTATACCAGTGTTTTAGTATAGAGAGAGCACTGAGTGGGGGCAACCGGGAGGGTGAATCAGTGACCCAACGTGTATCATATATTGTAAGAAAGTAGCGTAGTAGTGTCTCCATCAAGTAGAGGTATAGTGCCAAAGGACAAGGTGAGTATTGACACAAGGCAATGCAGAGTCTCTGATCCAGCACCTATAAGGTTCAGGAGATCTTGGCCAGAAGGATGGTTTTCACCTCTTTCTTGAAGAGTGCAGTGGAGGAGATACGCCTGGTTTCAGGAGGGAGCGCATTCCAGATCCTGGGTGCCATTCCTGAGAAGGAGCACTTATAAGTTTTCTCTTTCCGGAATCTACGGGGTTTCAGGAGTAGATTTTTTGAGCTTCTATTGGATCTCGAACCTCCTGATATAGACAACTTTTGAGCGAGGTAGTTGGGTGCATTGTGGTGCACGGCCGCGTGTGTCATAACTGCAATTTTTAGTTGTATTCTGGCTTCAAAAGGCAGCCATTTTAGGGACTTTAAGTCTGGGGAAATATGCGAATGTTTTCTTGAGCCAGTAATGAGTCTTGCGGCAGCGTTCAGGGAGGCTCTTAAGGGTGCTGTTGTGGATAGCGGGAGTCCGCTGAGGGCCACAATTCCATAGTCTATTCGAGGGATGACTAACGCTTGTACAGCAGTTTGGAAGTCTTCAGTAGGGAGGAAGGGTTTAATTTTCCTCAGTGTGTTGATTTGGAAATTAGCTGCTTTTGTGGCTTTGCTGACGTGCTGCTGCATGTTGAGCTTGGCGTCTAGTGTGATGCCTAGGGATTTCGCCGAGTCCACGATGGTGGGTTGGACATTAAGTGCTGTCAGGTTGTTGAGCCATGTTTGGGTGGTGGAAATTTTCGCCGGGGGTGAGATGAGAAGGAACTCAGTTTTCAGAGCATTTAGTTTGAGGTGATTATCGGCTAGCCAGGATTGAGTGTTAATAAGCGTGGAATTCAGATGTTTGACATCTTCCGGAGATTGAAGCTTTAGGTACAGTTGTGTGTCGTCGGCGTACATATGGAATTGGACATTAGAAGCTTGGAGCAAGGTGGCGAGCGGTTCCATGACGAGGTTGAATAATGTGGGGGAGAGGGAGGATCCTTGTGGAACACCTAGATCGGCAGGCACAGGTGAAGATAGCACATTGTCGATCTTGAACTTCTGAGACCGGTTGTGAAGGAAGGACGAAAACCATTTGAGAACCGTTCCCGATAGACCCATTCTAGTGCTTAGCAGCTCCAGCAAGTTCTCATGTTTGACCGTGTCAAAAGCTGACGAGAGGTCAAGAAGGATGAGGAGGCAGGACTCATTGCGATCAAGAATTTGGAGGGCGTCATCAATTATGTGTGTCATAGCTGTTTCCGTGCTATGTTTCGCTCGGAAGCCTGATTGATGAGAGTTGAGGAGGTCAAATTGGTCAATGTGTCTTGTTAGTTGGAGTTGGACACATTTCTCCAGCAGTTTGGCCAGGGTGGGGATATTGGTGATGGGCCGGTAATTGTTTAGGTCAGACGGATCAGCTGTAGGTTTCTTGAGTATAGGCGTGACTTGCCCCACCTTGAGGGAGTCTGGAATGAGGCCTTGTTGCAGGGAGCAGTTGATGATTTTGGTCCAGAGAGGGAGGAGCAAGGGGATGAAGTCTTTTACAGCATTAGCAGGTAGAGGGTCTGTGAGGTGATTAGAGGGCTTCAAGGTGCAGAGCAGTTTGTGTATTGTTTCTTCCGAGTAGGTATCGAAGTATAGCCAGGATGCCATGTTTTTAGGTTGAGTGTTAGCCATTCTTGTGTGGTTGGGGAATCTGCTTACATCCATGATGAGGTCATTTCTTATGTTGTCAGTCTTTAGCTTAAAGAAAGCAGAGAAGTCTTCACAGTGTGGGGTGTCGCTTGTTGTGCTATTTGATTGTAAGGGTTGTGCCTTTGTTTGGGTCTTGATTAGTTCGAACAGTTTTCTTGGCCTGTTTTTTGCTTGGTCCAACTGGCGGCTGAAGAAGTCCAACTTTGTGCGCTTTATTTTCCTAAAGTAGGCATTTCTCTTGTTTTTAAGCCTTTTGAGGTGCAGTGCTGAGGGGTCCGCTCTCCAGGTGCGCTCTGCCATTCGCATCGAACGCCTGTCGTCATTGAGTCTGTCGTCATACCAGGGGTTTGAAGTTTTGGTGGAGACTCTTTTCAGTTGCAGTGGAGCGACTTCATTGACAAATGTATTCATAGATTCAAGGTAGTGGTCAGTCAGTGATTGAACATCCGAGGCACCTGAAGGGGGAAGGAGGAGATTGCCGATGTGGGGAGGCAGAGTAGAGGGGTTGAGATTCTTCATGTCCCTTTTCCATGTTTTGGATTTGATTGGTTGAGCCGGGTTAGGTTTAACTTTTTCATTGATAAAGAAGGTGATAATGTGGTGATCTGACCAGTCGCAGGGTGTAATCATCTCCAGTTGTGTAGAATTCTCTTTGGCAATGATGAGATCAAGTATCGAGCCTTTGTCGTGTGTTGGTCTATCGCATATTTGGGTGAGGTCAAGCGCATTAAGGAAAGTTTTGAGACTATTCACTACTGTGTCTTTCTGATCGTTCCAGTGGAGATTGAAGTCACCCAGGTAGACTTGGGTGGTCTGCCGACCGGCATTGGAAGTGATCATGTCCATGAGTTGTTGGGTGAATATGAGATTGTCACCAGGCGGGTGATAGATGAGATGTAAAGCACAAACTTGTTTGCCCTCGCTGGTGATGTCGAGGCAGAGCAGTTCACAGGAGGAGAGGGAGGGGGAGGTGACTTTAGTAACGGAGAGGTTGCTTCTAAAAATGCATGCAATTCCCCCGCCCGTCTTGTCCGAGGACCTGTCTAGCCTAATGATGTGATAGTTGGGGGGACTAGTATGTCCATAATCGGGGTAGAGGCTTCAGTGAGCCAAGTTTCTGTTAGGAAGGCTAGGTCCAGATCCCTAGCTGAGACGAGATCAGCGATGTCGGAGGAGTGTCTCTGGGCCGACCTGCAATGCAGCCTGGGAGCTTCCTATGCTTCCAGTGAGTTATAAGAATTTCTACTGCTTTTTGAGCATTAAAACAATTTCTAAACAATCTTTGGTGTTGTTTCTCATGTTTCTAATGCTTATTATACATGTATGGTGGAAATTCTTCACAGCATTTTCAGCTCTAA
This sequence comes from Lissotriton vulgaris, assembly GCF_964263255.1. Lineage (NCBI taxonomy): Eukaryota > Metazoa > Chordata > Amphibia > Caudata > Salamandridae > Lissotriton > Lissotriton vulgaris. Next base: position 518,305,071 of record NC_141689.1, read on the forward strand.
TGTGATTTGGCTGCTATTGCTTGTTTTTATATATATATTATTTATATATATATATATATATATTTACACCAAACTCCCACCAACGTGGGAAACGGAGTCGCACACCAACGGATTATCAAACAGGTATTTTATTCTCTTGACGGGTGAAATGCCTGACGCGTTTCGTCCAACATTGGACTTTCTCAAAGGTCACCCCTTACACCATCGCTGCTGCCAGTCCACAAGCAATTGCCAAAGTTCCTTTTATTGACCCCCAGTGGTCAAGACCTTCAATGGTCATTACGTAGTTTAAAGGCATGCTGGATCTTGTAGTTCTGTTGGCAGCAGTAGTTCATCTGCCCTCCATTAGGCGGTGTTTTTAATGTTGTATATTCCGTTTGGAAGTGTCTGTCTGTTCCGTATGCTGTTGGCAAACCATTTTGAAGTCCGCCTACAGAGTCATACCGATGCCGGTCATCGGTGGCAGCCGCTTTCCCCTTCTCGTGCGTCACGACCAGGAAGGAGTGGTTCAGGTCGGGAAAGCCTCTGGCGCGCTTGCTGACTGTGCGTCCTCCCGCGGCAGAACCACACCGCCGAATATTTACACCAAACTCCCACCAACGTGGGAAACGGAGTCGCACACCAACGGATTATCAAACAGGTATTTTATTCTCTTGACGGGTGAAATGCCTGACGCGTTTCGTCCAACATTGGACTTTCTCAAAGGTCACCCCTTACACCATCGCTGCTGCCAGTCCACAAGCAATTGCCAAAGTTCCTTTTATTGACCCCCAGTGGTCAAGACCTTCAATGGTCATTACGTAGTTTAAAGGCATGCTGGATCTTGTAGTTCTGTTGGCAGCAGTAGTTCATCTGCCCTCCATTAGGCGGTGTTTTTAATGTTGTATATTCCGTTTGGAAGTGTCTGTCTGTTCCGTATGCTGTTGGCAAACCATTTTGAAGTCCGCCTACAGAGTCATACCGATGCCGGTCATCGGTGGCAGCCGCTTTCCCCTTCTCGTGCGTCACGACCAGGAAGGAGTGGTTCAGGTCGGGAAAGCCTCTGGCGCGCTTGCTGACTGTGCGTCCTCCCGCGGCAGAACCACACCGCCGAATATTTACACCAAACTCCCACCAACGTGGGAAACGGAGTCGCACACCAACGGATTATCAAACAGGTATTTTATTCTCTTGACGGGTGAAATGCCTGACGCGTTTCGTCCAACATTGGACTTTCTCAAAGGTCACCCCTTACACCATCGCTGCTGCCAGTCCACAAGCAATTGCCAAAGTTCCTTTTATTGACCCCCAGTGATCAAGACCTTCAATGGTCATTACGTAGTTTAAAGGCATATATATATATATGTGGGGCACATATAATATAGTGTTTCCGGGGTCACCGCGCATGGGCGGGAATATTCTAATGCTTATGACTTTGATGAGGATACCCCTGGAAGAGAACTAGGATTACAGGTAAGTAACTAATCCTTCTAGATGTCATGATCAAAATTCAAGATTTGCAAATTGAAACCAACGTATTCAGAAAAGACACAGACGTGAATAATTCATTACTTTTTCAAAGCTTCCATCCGCAAAATCTAAAAAATAATTTGCCTGTTTCACAGTATATGCGGATAAAAAGAATATGTTCACAAGAGGAGGAATTTAAAAAGAATCTCACTCTACAACATCAAAGATATAAAGAAAGAGGATATCCTGATGACATTATGTTAAAAGCTAAAAATCGGATAGAGACATACAGCAGGGATAATCTTCTAACACAAAAACCCAAGAAAACAATGGATAGACATGTTTTTGTTTCAAAATTTTCAACATCATCACAGAAATTGAAAAACATCATAAATAAACATTGGGATCTTTTAAAGAATGAAGCGGATTTCAATGGGATCTTCGCCAACAAGCCCATTTTTGCCTACATGAGATCAAAGAACCTCAAAGAATTATTGATAACTCCCACAAGAGAAACAGAAGTGACCCACAGAGGAATGAGGAAATGCCACAATTGTGTTCATTGTTCAAATGTAATTGAAGGGAAGACGTTGTGTCACCCGCAAACAGGAAAGGAAGTGCAACTACACTATAACGGGGATTGTAATTCCACAAATTTAATATACTACATAAAGTGTCCCTGTGGAAAAATCTATACAGGTAAAACAGAGAGAAAACTAAAAACAAGGATATCAGAACATAAGAGCACAATAAGAAATAAAAATGTGAAGAGTAATTTGGCGAAACACTGGAATGAGAATAATCACAGCATAGCCCAAATCAGGTTTTCCATTTTGGAAGTTGTGAAACCATACGAGGGGGTAGATCTAACCAGATCCCTCCTCCAAAGAGAAATACACTGGATAAGGTACCTTGTCACACAAGAACCAAAGGGATTGAATGATAAAGTTGATCTATCGTGTTTTATATGAGACTTTTTCACCTTTAATCTGCATAGGATTGAAGCATGCATTTGGTAATTGTGTCATTCTGTATATATTGGTTAGTACTTCGAGTAAGCTGGCAACATTATTTTCTTTACACTCACCAAGTGAGTTCTTTTGAGCACATCTATTCACACTTTTCATTAACACCACGCCGAATAAACCCCTTTTAAGATGGCGCCCGCGGTTTTGTTTGTTTTTTCAGTCTGTTGTTAGTTTCTAGTATTCTCCGTGGTTTAGTAATGAGCACCGTAGCGGCTGGTTGTGGCGGCTGGTAGTGAACCCAGCACAAGACTTCGTTGCAGGAACGGGAGAGTGAGTTTCCATACGGAACTGTTGTCTTCACTGAGAGGTGAGCGTTGGGCACATTCTGTTTAGATATGTGATTAGTAGAGTAGCGCTGAGGGGTTACAGAACCCGGTTTATAGTGCAGGATTGGGAGAGCGAGTTTGTATTAGGAACTGTTCTTCTCATTAGAAGTGGGCGTTAGGCGCATTCTGTTTGGTCATTGGATTCTGTAGCGTTGAGGGGTCAGAGAACCCGGATTAAAGTTAGACTTTGGTTATACATTCACAGTAGGAGGGTGAGGCACGAGGGTACAGAAGAACCGTTTCTTAGCATATAGAGTTGACTCAAAGGTAAGGAGACTCGATTGGTTTTACATTGTGTAAATATATTGAAGCACACAAGCTGGAGCGTGTGTTTATAATGACTTGATCTCTCCACGATTTAGATTGGATGAGTCTGCTTCGCAGCAACATCAGGGAGTTTGTTCCCATTTCATATATTTTTTTCACATACACAGTGGTGTTGGTACTTGGGTTTCATTAGTCTTAAAGGTTGCCTACTAAACCATTGTATATACTCAAGCTCTGTACCATATGAGATTTTTGATGTTCTGTAGATACTTTTCAGTTTATTAATTGATAATTACTTCAGTCCACAGGCCCCTGACGAAGAGCTCATAGAGCTTGACATGCATTGGGCATGAAAGACAAGTCGTCTACACCAAAGTTTTGAATTTCGTTTCTTTGGATGTTATGTATTTGGATATGTGTATCTGCTCAATTATGTGTTGAATGTAAAAACACTCTATTAGAATTGTAAAGTGTTAGGATTGATTTTCAATTGAATGTTTCTTTGATAAAAAAAAATTTTGAAGCTCGCCGGAGCTAAAAATCACAAGTGGTGAAGTGTTCATAAAAGTGTTTTTTAATAAAACAGCTGTGTTCTGTTTAGTGAACCGCAATAGCAACAGTGCGCAGAGGTTAAGTGTTCCTCACACTTAAGATAAGTACATAAATTTATGAGGCACTACTGCCTCAAAATTCGACTCCGTCAAGACGGGTGTTTTATCTGCTCCTGAGCCAGTTCAGACTTGGGGAGGTACTGCTATAGTATTTATTCACAAGATGAGGGACTTGTGGCTAAAAGTATCCAACAGAAGATTCGTTACTTGCCTTTGGTAACAATCTTTCTGGTGGATACTATATCTAACCGCACATGCCTCACTGACCCTTCTACGGTCCTATTCTGTGAAATGGAATTTCCCATTTAAAAAGGTTCCAATGTGGAGATCTGCACACTGGTCATGCAATCTACTGATGAGTTCTGCATCTGAAGGTGTGGACACCATAAGAAAGCAACTGATGTTAGCGCACAGGTGTGTGGTGCTTGTATGTGACTCTGCAGGGCTTCACAACACCACCACCCACCAGCATGCAGTAATACTGCTTTACAGATATGAATCCAGTTTGACGCCTGGGAAATATTCACCAGTTGATGTATCTGCGGTTAGATAAAGTACCAATCTGAAAGATTGTTACTGAAGATAATTCTTTTTTTCATTTGAACCACTGGTCCCAGTGCCGCAAGGCCCCCAGGGATCCAGGCTAGGATCCGGATCGGCGCTGGTCGACCCTACAACACCTCTTCTGGCGTCTAATCCATTGATGACACCTCTGCCCCTTCCGATGCCAGTTGTTGTCTACAACTGACGTCGACCCCCATTGTTCCACCCTGGTGTTCCCTATCGCTCTGAGGGGCAACCAGAGGAGGCTGAGGAGGACTGGGAGAGGTCTGTGGACGCTCTGGCGAACTATTTGGAAAGAACCGGACTAGAGAGAGGAGTTGGGTGAGTTGAAGCCAGTGGTCTGAACACTTTTGTGGGGCGGCTGAGGACTTAAACCTCGAGCTTCCCATGGTGGCAGTCAGGACTAACCACCTGACCGAGGTGCTTTAACCGGCAGCAGCCTCTTCGGAGCCCCTGCTGCCGGTCAATGAGGCCCTTACGGACATCCTCTGGGCACTTGGTCATATACCAGCACTGATTTCCTGATGCCACCCCATTTTCCTCTCCCAACACCCTACCCCTGAGAGCTTGGTGGTCCAAGTCTCTACTTGCAAGGGCGCATTCCCTACCGCTCAACCTGACTGGGAATCCAAGCAGCTGGAACACTTGGGGAAGAGGTTTTCTTCCGCCAGCTTAGGACTGCAGTCGGTGAACACCACATGTCTCTTGGGCCGTTACACCCACTCTGTGTGGGATACGGTCGCGCAGGTGCTGCCACAGTGCCTGGAGGAGGCCCAGGCCGTGCTCTCATTTGCAGTTGCTGAGGGTAGAGATGCAGCGAAGTTCGCCATACGATGGGGCTGGACACCACCGACTCGCTAGGTAGGACAATTTCAACGTCAGCCCTGAGATGCTACACCTGGCTGAGGTCCACTGGCTTTTCGGGCGATGTCCAGTTGACCCTTTTGGACATGCCCTTTGATGGCCTTCGCTTGTTTAGCGACAAAGCGGACAACGTGCTCGCGTGCTTTAAGGATTCTAGGGCTAAGGCAAGATCCTTGGGCCTCGCTACCACCTCTCGCGCTGCGCAATCTGCTTTTCGGCCCTTTTGTGGCTACGGAAGGGGTGCCCCACCACATTCCGCCCAGAGCCACAGGCCTGCGCAAACTGTTCAGCCTCTGTGTGATCAGGGACGTGGGACCCAGCATCGTGGGTCAGGGGGCCAGCTAGAAGCCAGGCCACCAATGCCCCCTCTGCAGCAGCCTCCAAACCTTCCTAGTCCGACCCTCCAGGGCCACCAGTTGCCAGTGGGCAGCAGGATTCGCCATCACCTCACCTCACCCACTGGCAGAACATCACGTTGGACAGGTGGGTTTTGCAGATAGTCCGATGGGGCTACTCCCTCATCTTCAAGACTACCGCTCCATCCATGCCACCTACATTCCATTGCATGTCGGAGGATCACTTGGCCCTTCTCCGTCAGAAAGTTACGGCTCTGTTGGCCAAGGGAGCCATTGAGCACGCACCTGTGCCAGAAGTAGGTCGTGGTTGCTACTAGTACTACTTTATGGTGCCCAAGAAGGACAAAGGCCTGCGTCCTTTCTTGGATCTCAGGGACGTCAACAGCTTCCTCTAAAAGGAGAAGTTCAAAATGTTGAAATTAGCTCAGATCCTGTCTGCCCTCGACCCTGGAGACTGGGTGGTAGCGTTGGACTTGCAGGATGCCTATTTCCACATTCCCATCCTGCTGGCCCACAGGCGTAACCTATAGTTCACGGTAGGCCACAAGCATTTTCAGTTTACCGTGCTCCCCTTTGGCCTTACCAGCGCTCCTCGGGTGTTCACGAAAGTGATGGCGGTGGTAGCAGCTCATCTGCACAGATCTGGCGTTCCAGTCTACCCCTATCTCAACGACTGGCTGCTGAAGGTGGGCTCGTCCGAGGCTGACTTCCTGCCTTCTCAGGGGTTCACTATCAACGTGCCGAAGTCGCACCTGATTCCCTCTCAGAATTTCCTTTTTATCGGAGCGGTTCTGGACACAACGCAGTTTCCGGCATATCCTCCCCAACAGCTAGTCTGGGATATTCGGGCTATGATTCTGATCTTTGAGCCTCGATCCCAGGTTTCGGTCAGAATGACCCTTAGGCTACTGGGCCTCATGGCTTCCTGCATCCTGCTGGTGGATCATGCCAGATGGCATTTGCGGGCTCTTCAGTGGGACCTGAAGTTCCAGTGGGCACAGCATCAGGGGAATCTTTCGGATTGCATCCAGATTTCGAAGGACACTGCACACCAGTTGCAGTGGTGGCCAACAAACCAGAATTGGGTCAACGGCAGATCCCTCTCCCTTACCCAACTAGAGTTCACTGTGGTGACAGATGTGTCACTCCTGTGATGGGGCGGCCACATGAGAGAGGCGGAGATCAGAGGCCTCTGGTCTCCGGCGGAGTCCAGGATCCACATCAAGCTTCTGGAGCTCCGGGCGATTTGTCTTGCCCTGAAAGCATTCCTTCTGTCAAAGGAAAAGTAGTGCAGGTGTTCACGGGCAACACCACCTCCATGTGGTACTCCGCCTTTGGACATAGCTGGAACACCAGGGCTTATCCCTGGTGGATCAACAGCTGGCAGGCTCACTGAACGCCAGGGCGGACAAACATGTGCATGAAGGATTACGAATGGCGTCCTCATCTGGAGGTGGTGCAAGGTCTCTTTTAGCAGTGGGTGGAGCCTTGGGTAGATCTATTCGCCGCCGAAGAGAACGTGCTATGTCACCAGTAATGCTCTAGGAACTTCCAAGGAGGCACTCGCTAAGCAAAGCTTTTAGTTTCGAGTGGAGTTGCGGTCTTCTGTACGCCTTTCCGTCTATACGACTTCTGCCCAAAATACTGAAAATCAAGAGCGACTGGGCCCAAGTCATTCTTGTGGCTACGGACTGAGCATGAAGAGTCAGGTATCCCAAGCTCTTGAACATGGCCATCGATCCTCCGATCAGACTGCCCCTTTGGGAGGATCTTCTGTCGCAGAAGCAGGGGATGGTCCTCCACCGGAACCTGTCTAGCCTCCACCTCCTTGCATGGAGATTGAGCAGCGGCAGTTGACAGCTTTCCACCTTCCTCCCGAAGTCTGTAACGTTATCTTGGCAGTCAGTCATCCCTTCACCAAAACTGTATACACCTGTAGGTGGAATAAATGTGTGGCATGGTGCACAGCAAAGGCTGTGGATCCCCTTTCTGCTCCTCTTTCAGAAGTACTCCGCTTCATTCTTTCCTTAGCCCTGCAGGGCTCTGCTCTGGGCACTCTCAAGGGCTATCCTTTGGCCATTTTGGCCTTTCTTAGTCTCCCAGATCAACCTTCTCTTTTCAAGTCCCCTATTGTAAATCGTTTCCTTAAGGGCATTACTCATTTATTTCCTCCTATTCCTTTTGTAATGCCCTAGTTTGACTTTAATCTTCTGCCTTACCTTATGTGCGCTCCTTTCGAGCCGCTACATTACTGACCTCTCAGACTTTTGACCTCAAAACTGCCTTTTTGTTTGCTATCACCTCTGCTTGCAGGGTCAGTGAGCTCAGGCTCTTTCTTCAAATCATCCTTTACTGGCTTTTTATCTGTACAAGGTTGTCCTTCGCACCAGGCCTTCCTTTCTTCCAAAAGTGTTTACCTCTTTCCACAAAGAAAAGGCCATCACTCTGCTCACCTTCTTCCCTCCCCAGCATCCTTCTAAAGAGGAGATGCTCCACCGTCTGGATCCAAAATGTGCGCTTTCCTTTTTTCCAAATCGCACAAGACCATTTCGGGTGGATGATCAACTGGGTGCCAAGAAAGGTCGCCAGGCAAAAACAAACTATCTCTCGATGGGTCGTCCTTTGCATTAAGATATGCTATTCCTTGGCGAAAAAGGAGCCTCCACCAGGGCGTCTCCAGCCACCACTGCTTTGGGATGTGGTGTCCCCCTAAATGACATCTGCCAGGCAGCCACGTGGGCCTCCCTGCACACACTCACTAAACATTACTGCCTGCACAGCCAAGTTCGTAGAGACGGCTTCTTTGGCCGTTAACTTCTCCAGGACTTTCTGATGTGAACTTAGTTTGCAGACCCACCTCCGGGTTTGATATTTCTTGGGTATCTATTCTAAGGTGAGGAATCCATAACTAATGGTCTCTATTAGAGCTGGGGGTCTCTAGTTGGCTGAGGTAGGCTCCTTAGTCCAAATAGGGACCCTTGCTAGTCCAAGGAGGGACACCCTCTTAGATAAACCCTGCTCACCCTCCGGTAGCTTTGCACGAGCAACTAGGCTCATCTACAGGGCAATGTGTAAAGTATTTGCAACCACACTCTCAGTAACACAGTGATAACACCGCAAATGGACAACACACTGTTTTTTATGAAAATAGTGGTATCTTTATCAAAAGGAATACGATGAAACCAAACAATAGAAATCCAACATATGCATATTCGTAATATTTCACTTTGCCGGTTATTAGGCCAGCAATCCCTTATAGGTTCTTGCAGTATTAATGAGCAGTGCACGATGATCTAATGCAGTCCTAATGCAATGCTATGCAGTTCGTAATGCAGTAATAAGACAGTCCTTAATGCACGTACTAATGCATTTTGTACGCAGAAATAATGCATTTCATAATGGAAGAATACAGCAATTTGTAATGCAAGAATAATGCAACTCGTAATGCAAGAATCAGGCAGTACGTAATGCAAGAATAATGCAACTCGTAATGCAAGAATAATGCAACTCGTATTGCAAGAATCAGGTTGTTTGTAATGCAAGGAATAATGCTGGACGTAATCTGTGCAGTCAACTCTGGCCCGACTAGGCCCCAACAACAGAGACAACGGTCATAAGGTTAAAGGGGCGGCCCCATTACTGCTGGGCAGGTATGGGCCACTCCGGGGACTCAGCACGTCTGACGCGGGGCAGCGTGAGAGAGCTCGGAGCACTCTTTACTCCTTCTGCACGCCTCCCCAGGCCACACACGCTTGCGGCTCCCAACCTGAGTCCAAGCCTTACCTGGGTGGGGGGGGCTCTCTCTCTCTCTATCTCTCCTTCTCTTTCTCTCTCTCTTTCTCTCTCTCTCTTTCTCTCTCTCTTTCTCTCTCTCTTTCACTCTCTCCCTCCCCCCCCCCCCCCCCCCCCCCCCCCCCCCCCCCCTCTCTCCAGCTCGTCGGACATCCTGCCTGGTGGCCTGATGACGTGACAGCTCCGTTGTTAGGCAGCGCTGTAGCCTGACAGGTTACGGCGCTGCCTTCTCCTACGTTGAATATCTTGGGCAGAATCCTCTCGGTGAACAACAATCACAATCCCTTTCACCTTGCAGCTCTTAGCTTCGCGAAATACTTTAGCACGCTGCGGCTCGAGACGTCGGCGGTGATCCACACTCACAGCTAAGTTGACTGCTCGGGCCACAAACAGCAATGCAGCAGCGAGGGCGATGTTTCACACTGCGGGGGCAATGCGATCACGGGGCACCGCGTAAACCGTACCACGGACCACACAGCAGTCTTCTAGAAATCCTGTAGCACGTCACGGTTCTTCTTTGTCAGAGGTTCCTTTTGATCACGAAGTAGGTTCAATCCTTTTTTTCAGTCTGAGTTCAGGCTCTCACATTTATACCCCTAAATGCCTCTGAAATCTGTGTTCAGGGGGCTCTGAGCCCAGTCCAAAACAGACCTGGGTGTCTTCCTGACAGTGCACTCCCTCTTCCTTTGATAGTGAGGGCCCCAGACACTCAGCAGGAGGTGGAGCCATCCTTTTGTGGCAGCCACACAGCCCTCTTCACATCCAGGGCGTCTACTCCCCCCTCCCCCCATCAAATGCAGGCCAGCCTGTTGCTGTCTCAGCTACCCCTCTCTGAGGTCAGGACACTCCGCTGACCCTGTCACATTCAAACCCAAATAGTCAATACACAAACGGGCACGGGCACACAGGATGGTGTAAAACAAGAAACCAGACACTTCTAAAAGCGTGGTTTCCAAGCACACAATTCAAAACCCATCTTCACAAAAAGATGTTATTAAATTATGAGTTCAGGCACACTAAAGTCCATGTATCCATCTTATGCCTATGGGAAGATATGCTGGAAACATGTGACCCAGTATTCCCCATTCTGTCCTAAGGGTAAAATAGACTTGCAACAGTGAACAAGCATTGGAAATGCAATAGGTCTCGCATTAGGAAAGTTTGAGCAATTGGTATTGTAAATGACACTTTTTTTTATTTATGTGTTGGTTTTGAAAGTAGCAAAAGTAATAGCTTTGTCAGTTACAATGTCAATAGTTTTAACTTTCGCAAATGTGACACCTATAGCATTTGTAATGCAAAGTGTGTTGTCTTTACGTGACTTAGATGTATTGATATTGCAAATAACAATGGCTTTTAATTTTGTAAATAATTAATACTTAAATAAAATTTATTGTAATTTATAAATGGCAATAGCTTAAACGTTTGTAATTTAATTTTGTGAAGATTATGTTCAGTGTATTTTATTGTGACGAAAATCCATGAACATTGCATTTGCACCTGGTGGTGGATGTGGTGGTGGATGTGGATGTGGTGGTGGTGGATGCGGTGGAAGTGGTGGTGGATGTGGTGGTGGTGGTGGTGGTGGATGTGGTGGTGGTGGTGGATGTGGCGGTGGTGGATGTGGTGGTGGTGGATGTGGCGGTGGTGGATGTGGCGGTGGTGGATGTGGCGGTGGATTTCATGGTGGATGTGGAGGTGATGGTGGAGGTGATGGTGGAGGTGATGGTGGATGTGGTGGTGGATGTGGTGGATGTGGTGGTGGATGTGGTGGTGGATGTGGTGGTGGATGTGGTGGTGGATGTGGTGGTGGATGTGGTGGTGGATGTGGTGGTGATGGTGGATGTGGTGGTGATGGTGGATGTGGTGGTGATGGTGGATGTGGTGGTGGATGTGGTGGTGGATGTGGTGGTGGATGCGGTGGTGGATGCGGTGGTGGATGCGGTGGTGGATGCGGTGGTGGATGCGGTGGATGGGGTGGTGGTTGTAGTGGATGTGGTGGTGGATGAAGTGGTGGTGGGTGTGGTGGTGGATGCGGTGGTGGTGGATGTGGTGGATGTGGTGGTGGTGGATGTGGCGGTGGATGTCACGGTGGATGTGGAGGTGGATGTCGTGGTGGATGTGGAGGTGATGGTGGAGATGATGATGGATGTGGTGGACAGTGCACACAGTCAGAGCAGCGTGCACCAAAAACAAACACAGCCCATACAAAACCGAAACAGCATGTATCAAATGCAGAGACGGTTCACACAGAACATGAGCACCGTGCACCTAAAGAACACACAGCCTATGCACAACTGAAGCAGCATGAGAGGAGAGGGCATTGGAAGTCGTGGGAGTGGGACATCTCTACGCATATGCCCTCTGCACAGCAACCCCACACAGGACAACGAGACAGTAAAGCCGAGGGACTCTGCAGTGGCACCTACGCCTCTTAATCACTTCACGAGTGCTTACCTGAAACTGATTTGGAGGCAGGTTTGGGAGTTTGTTCAACCGCTGTGTAAGAGATGGGTCTGCACTGTAAGAATGTCAGCTGTATCTGACCGTATACGTAATTACACTAATGATTTGGAAAGTAACTTACCAATTTATTTTTGTATTTATTTAATAGCGCAGCGCTAGTACTAGTCCCACTGGAGTGTGTTGGAGCGGCAGCGCTATGCATCAAACACACAGACATAGAGAATGAATTATGCAACCAAACGTGGTTGCCGTGATAAAAAATAAAGCGCCGTCCGTTTTTTAAATATGAATGCGTGCGGCAATATCAACCCTCTGAAGCATATGGCAGGCTGGAAGTGCTTGGCAGCCTATAATAATGAGCATGACTGGAAAAGAAGAAAGTTTACCGACTAGAATGCTCTGAATTTCCAGCGGCTCACAAAGGCAGGTGATTGTCATCACAGCACGGTCCTGCAAAGCTGGCAACTGATCCCTTGTTGTCTTCTGCGGAAAATACGTGCAAGCCTTTTTAAGGTGTGCATGCATGCAATGGCAGGGTGTAATGGAAATAAGCGGCGCCATGCTCAAATACAGCACGGACCCCGTGTTTAACAAGTATGAAAACAAGAATATTGAGAAAAGGAGAGGGGAGGACGGAGAGATGGGAAAAGAACGGAGAGAGAGGGATAGAGAGGAGGCGGCGAGGTAGCGAGACTTGGAAGTGTAGTTAGGACACTAATGGGGGTGGGGCAGTGGGGAGATTGTGACAGCAGCCTGGCGGCAGTGAAAGAAGTGTAATTAGGGGGAGGAGAAGTGAGGCCGGGTGTGCTGGAGAAGCAAGACGGAGGGAAGAGAGAGAAGGGGAGGGGGGAGGAGAAATGCGACACGGCGGGCAGGGGAGGGGGCGGAGCGGGGAGAGGGAACAGACGGAGGGAAGGCAGATAAGGGGAGGGGGGAGGAGAAATGCGACACGGCGGGCAGGGGAGGGGGCGGAGCGGGGAGAGGGTGTGAAAGCAGCAGGGGCCTGGAGTGCGGCTGAGGGAACTGATGTGCACGCGCTTTTAAGCTCAATGCGCATGCGCATTGAGCTTAAAAGTCACGGGCACTGCAAGGAATCGCCACGATTCCTTGCAAGTTAGTTAAAGAGTGGTTAAGCCCCCATAGTCTCGCAAGCTCGATGCGCATGCGCATCGACAGGCGAGACCTAAAAAGGAATGTATTATTTCACTGTCATGACATGGTACACACCTCAGTACATGTCCTACCTTTCACATACACTGCACCCTGCCAGTGCCCTATAGGGGTGTCCGATATGCATAAAAAGGAAAGGTAAGGCCTGGCAAGTGGGTTCACTTGTCAAGACAACAAGGCAGTCAACAAACTGTGCGCAGGCACTGCAGTGGCAGGCCTGAGATCTCTTTTTAAGGCTACTTGTGTGGGTGGCACAATTAGTGCTGCAGGCCCACTAGTAGCATTTGCATTACCAGCCCTGGCACACATAGTGCACTTTATTAGGGACTTTTCTAGCAAGACCAACATACCAATTATGGACATCCAATTACCAAAACACGTTATACAGGGAGCACTTGCACTTTAACACTGAACAGCAGTGGCAAAGAACCAAAAGCATCTAAATCAGCAAAACAAAATCCATCACAGCATCAAAAATGGAGGTAGAGACAAAAACCTGACTTTTTGCCTCTACCTCTCTTTTACTTGGTGGTAACCACGCCAAGAAATGCCAGGTCTAACAGTCTCTTTCAGATGAACAAGTTACTCACCTTCGGTATATTTGTAAGAGACATATATTAGTTATGGATTCCTCACCGCCCCACCCATCCTCCCCGTTCTGCGAACTGACTTCTAGGATAAGGGACTTCCTTTCGGGGCCCTAGTTTTGTACACCAGTGGTCAGTGTCTTGCATGGCTCTGCGCTTCTGGCGTGGAATGACGTGTAAAGAACTGACGTTAGCACGCAGGGGCGGCATCTAAGTAGATACTGCAACGTCATTCCGGCGATCACAATGCCAACGATTAACGCAGAGTCGACTGACGCCTCCTACCGACACGCAGGGGTACTGCCGAAGAAAAATACTCCGGATCCAGTCTGATGCCTGGGGATATTCTAAGGTAAGGAATCTATCACTAACTAATATCTTACAGATATATCGTTTCATAAGTAGTAACTTGTGCATTCTTCTGGTAGATTGGAAAGTTTCCTCATTTTAAAGGTATAGTCTGTACATTTTTAAGCATTTGTTTAACTGTTGCCTTAGAGCATTGGTTCAAAAATGATCTCAACTTCTGAATGGACTGTTATCTGATTTTGTAAAGATCACTATATTGCTATCCTAACACATGTGGTGAAAGACTGGTTTGTTATACCTCATCCATGGCAATGTCTTCTGTTTTCTTTGGAACTAGTTATTCCTTTGGAACAGATTACCTTTTTCTAGAGGTGCCGAAATATGTTTTCGAGTGAAGGTGCTGATACCAAAGTCTTGTTGCAAAAGTTCTGGGGATGTGAAAAACCTAACTGGTACATAAAGGGAGTGATCCAATGAATGTCGTAAAGTGTCCCTCCCATAACGCAAACATCTTCTCTCTTGGGTTGTTTGAACCCAGTTTGTTCCCATCAAACTTTAGAATTGAGAGTTTGTGGGCTCCATGTGTAGTTTGCCTGCCGATTGACTATTTGGAAATGCTTTATCGTTTTCTTTGTAAAGCACACAAATGTTTTTATTTATACTGGTTAGAAGATCATTGACATGGTTCTGCCTTTTGTCACACACAACTGTAATAAAGACAGACTGTTACCACATGTTCTAGTGGAAAAACAGGAAAAATATATAAACCTTTTTGTTAAAATAGTTGTCAGCAGTTTAGCAAATGTTGTTGACTAATGTTTGTCAGTCTGTGAAAACACTGCTAATGCTTCTGGGAGAAATACAAGTAAGTGGCTTTTTATTACTTGTTGTTCAGCTAAAATACAATGGTAGCTAAGGGTGCTGCAGCGCACCCCCATCCCTCCTACTGCCAGTTCCACTGATTCTGTCAATAGTAAATACTAAAGTATGTGTTTGTAGCATTCTTCATTAAGAAAAGTTTCTATACTAGAAGTGTTTCTGCTTACCTTTAAAAAAGTTAATAAAGTTTGATTTGTCAACTTTTTGTGGAGTGGCCCATACGTGCTCTGAATATATTCCTGCCATCTAGTGCTGGGCTTGGTTGTTACAAGGTTTTTTTGATTGAAAGTTTTTTCGAGCCATGTGACTCTTACCTTATTTGGCAATGCAACGAGGAAGAAGAGGAAAACGTGTAATACTAATGCACCCCTGCTCACCAACCCAGCACAGAGGTTACCAAGCTGGAAGAACCAGAAGAGGACTATGTTCTTTCCACCTGTTTATCCCACCACAGGACCTCAAACCAAGTCAATGACAACAGCCTTGAGTATGGCTTAACCTCAACTGAGGAAGAGCACATGCTGGAGTCCATCTCGGAGCCAGTATGAAATTCCATACATTTTAAGAACGCAACTACTAGCCCCCCTCCACACATCCCACCTCATCTACTGATCTGCCTCCACTTACACCATCCCCCCATCCACATTCTCCATCAGAGTCTCCACAGTACTAATCAGACATAGAGCTCCAGCTCATATACCTCACTAGAGGATTATGATGTCCTGTTCTACCCTCATCCCACAGAGGACCTGTGGGAGGAAGAATTATGATTTAGATCCTCCAGGGTATCAAGACCCAGAACCTATCCTGCTTAGAATCTCTCACCAAGATTACACTGTCCCGTACCATGGAGTCTTACAAAAAGCAGCGCTCTACCCCATGGTAGACATGCATGCTACCCCTGAGAAAGATACATTCTTGGTAGAAACATTATCCAAATTAGATCGTCTTGTACAGTTCTTATATGTGTTAAAAATGATGCATACACCTGCTACAAACACTTGTAAGGAGCCTGTCTGGATCGGGGTGGTTACTAGTGGAGACAAAGGTTAAACCTTCTCCCTCAGATCCCACTTACATTAAGGGCCACATTCCTCCAGATTCCCTCTAGTAGTGCATACCATTGTAAACTGACTTCTGAGCAAGCTACAGGCAAAGCCCTTATAGGTGTTGCAGGCAGGTGTCACTGTGGGGGTGCCACCCACTGGTGCATTGCTTACAATATGATAGGGACAGATTGGAAGAAATGGAGGGTTTGTTACAACACCTACCAGAGCAATTTAGGAAAAAGGAGGAGAAAGTTATATCAGAGGATGAGATGCTGCAGATACAGCATTTAGAGGATAAACACCTCTATCTTACACCGCGATTCAAGTCTTTACATTTCTGGCTTAAAGCTGGTGGTCTAACAACACCAAATTAATCTGCCCTTTGACAGCAAGCATCTCTTTAGCCCCAGTTCGATTAGATGCTAGAAATTTGTTCTGAAAAAAAACACAGATCGCTAAAGTGTGGAACCCCTGCAAACATTTACCAAGGGCTCCTTTCTTAGACCACAATATAGGTGGAAGCACAGATCCCTTCTTGTGACCAGCCTCAGTCAAACCAATAACTGCAGCAGTCTTGCCACCAGCAAGGATGAAGGGGTTTCACTCAAGGATGATTTCGGCAAAATAACTCCCATCAAGGGCAGGGACCAGAGGTACTCCCTTCAAGGGATCCTCCACCTCAAAGCTGGGGACAATTTAACTGAGACCAATAGGTTCTATGCATCGCCCAACACATGAATTGCATTAGATTGTTCTGAAAATGTACCTGCCTTGTTAACATAAGATTGTAAAAACTTGAGGGTAATATGGTCCGATTACTATGGGGTTGTCAGTGGGAGATCTGAGAGGTCAGTATTTGTATAGTGTATCACACTCAACCCCCATTTGTTACATTTCCTTATTAGCCAAGATGCCAAGTCTGGTATTTCCACCATAAAATAGTTTAGGTGTGATAGGCGAATGCTTAGGTATGTGAGACAGTCGTTGCCCTCCTCATTCTGTGTAAAGCTAGTTTGCCCATTTTCAGTCTTAGTTTAGAACTGCTCCATCCAAAGGATTTTGAAGAATTGAGTGCCTCAGTGCAGTTTTTTTTTAAAGAATGTATTTATTTTTCAATTTCATATTTGGTGAAATACATCCATCGTTTATATTGTGGTGTATATGAAGGAAGAACAAACTTTGTAGCCATCCCGCCCTTTCCAATGCAGTTATCGGAGACGTTTTTCCATCCCCAAAGGCCCATAGTAATAGACAGGGTGTTCAGTACGGGTAGTATTGCAAACTTCTATATTCTTATTTCTAAATTCTCCCCAGATCTTGTTGTATCTCCACTAGTCGGATCCATAGTCTACCTAAGCCTGCCCTCCTACAGCAGCCTTGAAATCTGCTATGGATTCACTCCAGGTCACCAGATCTTCTTTTGCATTTTCATCTACCATACTCCCACGTAACCTGACCTCATATACTACCACCTATTCTTTCACGTCTCTACCCCTTCCTTGCGCATTGGGACCCACAATGCCCATCCAAGCTATAGCCACCCGTGGTTTTGCCAACAATAGTGCCAGTTGCATGAGTCTCCATTGCATGACTCACTATTTTTCTGTTTTATTGTGGACGGCCCCCCTAGTGCGCACTTAAATTTTGTGGCCACAACCATTTTATTGCCTGTGCCCTACCCATAAAAGGGTGTAATTGTTACCATTTCTCAAAATCTAATTGTGTTGTTCAGTAATGGCATAATGTTATTGTTAGTTCTTCTCAGCAGGGGCCTAAAGGGAATAAGGCCCACATATCAGTCTTTTAGGCACCCATTTTATTGGAAAGTATGCAATACTGGTACGAGTAGTGGTCTGAGGCATTGGCATGGCTTCAAATTTGTCCAATTTTATTTTGTACCAGTACATTTTTGTAGCAGCAGTGCCAAAGCCCATAGGGATGTTAACGGTCTTGACATTATCATTAGAATATTATCCAAGTCCAAAAGGGCCTTAAATTGATCTAATTTTGAGGGGAGAGCCTTTATCATTTCTGTTTTCTAGATAGCTGTTTGTTCTTCCGGAAGGAGGGACCCCAGAGGGGTACAAAGGGCAGTCTCTTTTAATTTGCATAGGCTGTGGAATTGAAATCCATTTATAAAGAGCACGTACACCCAAGATCTGGCGCTTAAACAGAAATACAAACCATCCTGCAACAGCATTAAGACTCATTATGAAAACTGATTAACAAAACAGATTACTTTGTTAACAAGAGCCCTTTGCAATTAATCTGGGCTGAGGGTGAATGATACAGCAATTAGACCTTAAACATGTAGCCCTGTCTAAGCCTGAATCTATCTTGAGACAGAAGAGGTATTTCCATTCTGCCATGTTTAAAGCCTTTTCAGCATCACAGAAGAGGACAATATGCTCATCTGGCTGCTACTTATTCCCACAAAAAGAGTAATACTGTTCTTGAATGAATTGTAGACTAACATCCAGTTTTAAATCCTACCTGCGAGTAGTGGATAAGAGTCTGTTCACCAAAATAATCGCCAAACTAACATCTACCTTTAGAAGAGGTGTGCATTTAGGCCTGCTACAGTCTAATGGATATTTATCCGCATTAAAGAAGAGTGTAATTATAACCCTGTTGCAAATAGGACCTAGCATTTCAGTTTCACTTGCCTCTTGAAGGTGATGTGCAATATAGGGAGCATTTTGGGACTTGTTTCTTTTGCAGAATTCCCTGGGTAATCTTTCCTCCACCCTTGAATCTACAGGTAGGTAAGTGAGATTGCTTCCTCCACATAGTCTTGTATTGTTGTTTTGCACGTCTTTGTTTGAGCTGGCGGGCCAACATTCCTCCAGCCTTTTCTCCTAGCTCATAGTGTTGTCATTTTAATTTCACTTAAGATCTCTGCTGTAGTATTTTATAATGTATTAGGGCTGTGCTTTTCCTCAGCTGATGGAGACTTCTAGCTGCAGATTCCTTACCTTTGAATTTCCCAGGCGTCCGGCTGGAACTGAAAACTTTTTTGCTGAGCAATACCCCTTGTGCGTGCTGTCGGGTGGCTCCATTCGGCTCTGCGTGACTTCTTCGGCCACCCAGGCGCAAGGAGGACATCCGTTGTTTTCTTTCTGCGCCAGTTACGCTCCAATTGGGGAAGAGATCTCACTTTTTGACAAGTTTTTCCCCAACTTTCTGTCGAATTTGGAATGTATTCCACCCTCATGTACAAGGATGTCTTCGAGGAAGACAGGTTTAGCCATGCAGGTCCTGTCACTGCATGGTGTCTGTTACCGACCCCCACCTTGTGTGCCTCCGAAGGCCTTGCGGGAGCGGGCTATGAAGCTCCTTGTGGGTCAGCAGTCGACACCGTCCAGCGAGACTCCACGGAGGTTCCAGTCAAAATCAAAGAAGAGGAGGTCGTGGCACCGCTCTCAAAGTCCTCTTTGTCCCACTTGAGGTCTTCGGTACACTCTGGGAAGAGGCACTAGAAGAAGTCCAAGTGGACTTAATCTTCACCTCGGGTTGTCCGTCGATGAAAGAGTTAAGGATCACAGACTCTCTAGGCACGGTTCTGCAGAGCCAGAGCCAGGGTCAACTTCGTGCCTCCCTCCCTTTCTGGGAGCTGGAGTGACCCCTGCTTAAATTAAAGATTTTTACGAAGCTATGCGCCGCATATTGGTGTGGGCAGACCACTCTCTGGTGAGCTCCTGGGCCCCGCAGAGTCGGAAGAAGCCTTATCTGGCTCGATGCAGTCTGCTCCGGCCATGTCGCCGGTGGGCCTCGGGGATCTGATTCCCGATCCGGGTCAATGCAGGTCGTGCCATCGCGACCTACTTTGGCATCGGACCCGAAGCCGACCCCATCCTTATCTCAGATGACACGGAGTCAGAACGACATCGCTCAACGCTGATAATGGTGCAGATTGAACTCAGGGGTTCTATGTTGTCACCTGAATACTTTGAGGATGTGTTACGCTTGGGAGAGGAATGGGAGGGGTCTATGGGCCCTTTGGAACACCAGGATGACTCTGCAGATTAGTTGGACTGGTATGGGGAATTTGGAGAAGCCAGTAGGCTGGACACTTCTCCAGGTACTGGAATGCTCTCTCCGCCAACTGTGGCTATGGAGGAGGGGGCATCCTATGCCATGGTGGTTGAGGGCAGCTGGGGTCCTCAGACTAGAGCTGCTCTCCGAGCAGGTCAGGACTAATCTCGTGACTCAAGTGCTTCAACCTGGGGCATCCACTTCCGAACCCCTTTTGCCCTTTAAGGAAGCATAAACGGGTGACCTTCGAGGCACGTGGTCCAAGCCTAGAACAGGGGGTCCTGTGAATAGTACAATTGCACGCTGCCATCGCCGGGCGACCCAAAGTTCCTCAGCCAACATCCCACCCCTGAAAGTTTGGTGATGCAGACCTCTACATCACAGGGCACGTTCCCTTCCGCCCCTCCGGATACGGAATCCAAGAGGCTGGATTCATTTGGTAAGATGTTTTCTTCCTCCAGCTTGGCATTGTGGTCGGGGAATACTGTTGAAGGCATCCTCGCCCCAGCCTGTCGTTTCCCACCTTCAGACTACAGCAAATCTCCTGTAATTGCTGTGGTTGTCTATAAACGTGTCAAAGTTACACCTGACACCTTCTCAGATGCTCCCTTTCTTCAGAGCTGTTCTGGACACAATGCAGTTTCAGGCCTCTCCTCCCGAGCTGCGAGTCCAGGATATTGAGGTTATTATTAGGATGTTTCAACCTTTGTTCTGGATTCCGGTGAGACTGGCTCTGAGGCTGTTGGGCCTCATGGCCTACTTCATCCTGTTGGTAAAGCATGCCAGGTGCCGTGTGTGGGCTCTGCAGTGGGACCTGAAGTTCCAGTGGGCACAGCATCGAGGAACTCTCACAGACATGGTCCAGATCTCTGAAGGAACTGCGTGAGAGTGCTGGTTAACGAACCAAAATTAGATCAATGGCAGACCCCTCTCCCTTTCCCGAACAGATCTCAGTTGTTACAGATGCGTCACATCTGGAATGGGGCGGTCATCTGGCAGAGGTGGAGATCAGGGGACACTGGTCTCCCACTGAGTCTGGGCTCCACATAAATTTGTTGGAGCTTCGAGTGATTCAATTGGCATTGAAAGCATTTCTTCCCTCAGTCAAGTGAAAGTTAGTGCAGGTGTTCAGACAACACCACCGCCATGTGGTACTGCTACCAGCAGTGCGGGGTGGGTTTGTATACCCTTTGTCGTGAGGCCCTGTGTCTTTGGACATTGCTGAAACAGCACCCTGGTGGTTTTACACCTGGCAGGTTCTCTGAACACAAGGGCAAACAAACTCAGCCGTCGATGCCTAGCGGACGACGAATGGCGCCCCCAGTCTGAGTTGGCGCAAGGTCTCAACAGTGGGGAGATCCTTGGTTAGATTTGTTCGCCTCTGAAGAGAATGCGCAGTGTCCGCCATACTGCGCGCTGGAGTTTCCATGGTGGCTATCGCTCGATGACTCCTTTTGTTGTGAGTGGAGCTCAGGCCTGCTGTATGCCTTTCTGCCCATACCCATATTCAGGCCTGCCATGCCTTTCTGCACAGCGTGGTCCTGCCCAGAGTTCTGAAGAAGAACGGGAGCGACCAGGCCTAAGTCATCCTTGTGGCTCCTTACTGGGCAAGGAGAGTCTGGTATCCAAAGCTCCTGAAAATGAGCATCAATCCTCTTATCATGATTGTGAGAAGTTAGCCTGGCATATGATGTCCACTATTCTAGTGGGCACCTTGCACCAGTCTAAACGACCCTTATTGATGGTGGTTGTAAAGTTAACCTTATAGACAAGCTATCCTAATGGCAGCATGGACCTGCAGTCTTAGGCTAAACTCCAAAGAGCATGTGAAGCTGTTTTGTTTTACCACTTATACTCCCTTGAATACCAAATGAAAGGACACCACACAAGGTATATATCAAATATATATGTAGTTATTTCTAACACAACCCCTCGGAACTCTTTGAGGTCAGAGATCGAAGTACATCACAAGTTACTTAAATAGCATATGATAAGTTGCACAAATAGTTTTGCTCCAGGGGTCTCACAAACCATATACTAAAATAAGTGGTATAAGAGCCACTACAGAAAGAGTGAATAGGCCTAGAGCCTAGGGAATCGCTCGGGCTACACTAAACGACCAAAGGTTAGGAAGTAGGAGACCCACGGGAGACGCTTGCAGTGTCTAAACACAGTTGCGAGTTACCATTGACTTATAATGGGAACGTAAAAGTTACTAAGTTATAGATTTAGGGCACTTCCGTATGGACTATGACAAAACCACTTTACACTAGGACACTTTGATAGTCAATACCCACGGGAGCACCGGAGTACTCGAGTTACCTCACCCAGGGAAGCCGGGTGCATAGGTGTCTTTTGGTGTCGGGTTTCGTCGATGTTTTCAATGGCGATCTGCGAAGAAGTGCTGCAGGCGACAAGAGGGAAAGTGTCCGGGTAGATCCAAGGGTGGATCGAGGAACTGAAGAACCTGAATGTAGAGCGGACAGAGTCTGGGTCACTAGCCAGTGACCAGGAAGGAACCAAGCAATGTTGAGGAGATTTCAGGTGAAGAGGTGAAGCTAGTCTCTGCAGCCACGAGGACCAGGAGGAGTTGACGATGACCAGGAGCTGGATTCGAGCTGTCCCATGAAGGATCTAGTTGACTGGGGCGTCGGTATTCGGATTGGACCCAACAAGCCTTGGCAAACGCAACCCACGCAGGAAGTGAAGATTGGCTTAGAGTCAGACCTGCAAGGTCTGGGGAGCTTCTCCTTTGAAGGTAAGCTGGAGCAACCAGGCCAGCAGTGTGAATTTAAAAAAAAAGTCTTCAGAGGGCTAACTAGCCAGCGGGCTAGCAACCGGGAAGACGCGTCGAGCTGAAATGCAGGAGCAGGCCCCACGCGGCACTCGTGGAGTGTGGAGGGCTGAGCTTTGGTGCAAATGGCGCTCCGGTCTGGGGCTTCTCATACCCCAATGCACAACTGCGAGGGTACCTCGGGAGTCGAGCAGTTAGTAAAATGCAGGAAGTCCAGGGTGTCCGGTCCCATGTCTCTCGTGTCTGCCACGGGTCTCAGCTTTGCTGTGGATGTGGATCGGAGTCCGAGAAGTCTGGAAGTCCAGTTCCTGAGTCGCTGAGTCTTCGGGTTCCGGCAGGAGAATCGACAAAGCAAACCGGCAAGTTACTGGTGGTGCCTGTTTGCACAGGGTGGTCACTCCTTGTCCACAAGGGAGATGTCTTCAGTCTTCTAGTCGGTATAGAACGTCGAAGGTCCAAAGTTTCGTATCAGAGTTTCATTCCAGGATAATCTAAAAAGTCTGTAGACACAGCTCCTATCTTTATACTGATTTTAGGTGCTGGATTACCTGCTAAGTCCCTCCTATGGATGGACCTGGGAAGGGGGTGGTTACACCCTTTTCCCTTTGTCCAGTTTCGCGCCAGAGCGGGGCTGGAGTGCCCCAGCAACTGGTTTAAACCGGGCTATGCATGGAGCACCTTGTGTGCCCCAGGCAGTGTCTGGAAAAGCATCTTTCCATTCAACCCACCCTGCCCCAATACACTACAGGCTGTCTGGGGAGGTGCTAGCACCTCCCTCGACAGGAAGCCTATTGTCCAGGCCTCCCTTGCCGGATGTTTACCCCAGCAGCAGGAGGTCAGACTCGTGTCTGTGGCAGCAGCATCCATTTTGTGATGCTGAGGCTCTGTTTAACTTTCACTGGGTATAGCAGTAACTACATTTTTTTTCCCTCTAGAAGGGTGGAATGCTACCCCCGCTGCCAGAACTGGCGGGGGGTAGTATTCCAAAATGTTTGACACCTTACACGACATGTTTTAATAAAGCCAAACCAAAGTTAGCAGTAACCGTGAGGATTATACTGCAGTATATGGTATGGCTATATCATAGAACAGCTATAAGGAGATGGTTCTGAAAGCTGCAGAGGGGCTCAGCTCATGCTAGGGCACCCTCTCACATAAAACCAAGAACTCTGCCTCCAGGATTGCTAAAGCCTGCCATAGGGGTGACTTATAGGTTACTATGTGTCTATATATAAGGTAGATATAGATATACTATATCTAAGTAAGGGGTGATTACACCACCTTACCCAAGCTGAGTGATTAGCCTGTGGTGTCAGTTTGGATTGCCAGCCAGGGGTGGCATAATACATGCTGCAGCCCCTGGTAGGCCTTGGATGCACCCATGCCCTGGGTACCTATGGTACACTATACAGAGGCTCACAAAGGTGACCCAATACCCAATCAGGTATGTACCTAAAGTACATGGTATCAATTTAGAGAGGGAACAGCTGGGCTGTGGGTCTGAATAGCAGGCCCACAGCCACACTAAAGTCGAAAACCAGAGAATCACAGCAAAAAGTGGGGGTGACCATAGAAAGCAGACCCTACTCTCCTACAATGATGCTCCTTCGGGAGGATCTTCTGTCGCAGCAGCAGGGGAGGGTTCTCCACCTGAACCTGTCAACTCTGTGCCTCCATGCATGGCGTTTGAGCGGCGGCAGTTGATGGCTTTTGACCTTCCTCCCGAAGTATATAACGTTATTTTGGCTGCCAGGCGGCCCTCTACTAAGATGGTATACACCTGCTGTTGGCAGAACTTTGTATTATACTGTACGGAAAGGTCTATCGACCCTCTTTCTGCTTCTCTTCCCACTGTCCTTCTATTCATTCTAACCCTTGCCCAACAGGGCTCTGCTTTGTAAGCTCTCAAGGGTTATCTTTCTGCTCTGTCTGCTTTTTTTGTGTCGGCCAGACAAACCCTCTCCTTCAAGTCTCCAATTGTAAACAGGTTTTTAAAGAGGCTGACGCACTTGTTTCCGCCCACGCCCTTTGTTATGCTGCAGTGGGACCTTAATTTGGTCCTCACATACCTCATGCGTGCTCCCTTCGAGCCTTTACACAATTGTCCCCTCTGCCTGCTTACGATCAAGCCTGCCTTTTTGGTGGTGATTGCATCTGTCCAGAGAGTGAGTGAGTTACACGTGTTATCTTGAACTCCTCCTTACATGATGTCTTTTCCAGACAAAGTGGTGCTTTGCATCCGTGCATCATTCTTGGCAAAGGTTGAGACCCCATTCAATCTGGGTCAATCCATCATTCGGCCCACCTTCTCTGCTCCCCGCATACCTCTAAGGAAGAAGAGCGCCTCTACCGCTTGGACCCAAAAAGACTGTTGTCATTCTACCTTGACTGCACAAAAGAGTTCCTGTTGGACTACCAACTCTTTGTGGGCTACGTGGGAGCTAAGAAGGGGCGGGCAGTATAGAAAAGGACCATCTCTTGCTGGGTCGTTCTCTTTATTGGGATATGCTATGCCCTGGCCAAAAAACAGCCCCGTGAGGGATAAAGGGCCCATTCCACCAGGGGAAAGGCTCCCAACTACAGCCTTGGCTCAGGGTGTTCCAGTCCTTGTACAGTGCTGTAACTTTACCTGCATTCAGGGGGGTTAACTCACTCCATCAGACCAAAGTGAAATCCAAGCTAGTCACTCTAGTATAACAGTTCTTGAATGAGGAGAGGAGTAAATGATGGTATATTGTATTGGAGAGAAGAGGTTGGAATATCCCAGATCAGGGCCAGTGTAGTGTAGTATTTGCTCTGTAGAGTGTGATTCATGCGAGATAGTCCCTTTGATTTATGCTAGTGCATGGCACTCCCAACACAATGTTATACAAGAAAGCTTCAAACTGGCTGTTGTCTAAATATTCTGTCATTCTGTGAGGAAGTTTAAGTACCATGGTTAACGTTCTTGCTATAGTGCTTAGTACTATTCAGCTTAGTAACCACCCACTATGATATTTCATACATAATCACTCATTATTATTTCACTTCCCAGCTGCTTAATAATCTTCCTCTTAGCACCTTGCTAGGCCATGTCTGTTCCCAGGGCTTGTCATGTCTCTGTAGATGTTTAACTGACACTCTCCCATACACTTTATTTCTGTTAAAATGTTATCATGTTTACCTAAGTGTTCCTTTACATTGTCTTTGAAAACCATGTCTACAGTTAATATGCGTGTGACGTTATCCAGTTTACAAAATCACTTCATTACAGTCTTTAGTTTCAAAACACCATATGTGAATTCCCACACCCTGACACTTAATGTTTCTTAATATGTTTTTATGAAATGTGTAGTTCCAATGCTAATGCTCATATTGCACTATTTACCACAACTGCACTTTTTGCTATGAAGATGTATCACTCAGTTCAAAAACAAAGTTTATTTAGACCAGCTGGTCCTAAAACATTTAAAACCACATTAATATAAATCCTAAAATCACAATTCATAAATGAATACATCATAAAATTCATAAAGTAAAAACATTTGTCCTTCCGTCGATTCATCTGACATAAGCCACATTAAAAATGGTAGAGCACACATTTAAGTTCTATTCACATTTAAGGATTTCTTGAACTTTCTGAATGAACTTCCCTATGGCATAGGCTATATCTAAATTACTAATTTCTGTTAAAAGCTCTAATACTTGGACCCTATTGTTAATACTGTACTTCATAAAAATCTGACATAGGAACTCTTTCCGTATAAAACCTTCTGACAATCCAATAATAAATGTAAAATATCACATGTTCCAAGAATACAGGCACAGTTTCCCGTACTATCGATCATAGTTCTTTTTACCCTGTTGTTGGCATAGCAAAGGTTGACGCCAATTCTTAGCCTTAACAGGTAACCAACGACAGGGTAACCTTTTGATATAAGGGAAGTGTTGTTCATTTTGCCATGTAGTAGCCATAAAACATACCGATTTTTTTCACCAAGAGATATTCTTGGTCTTGGGCTCGAAACATTTCTTTCCCCAGGACTCTAAGTTCCCTCTTATCAACCTCTATTTGAAGAGTCAGGGGGCACAACTTGAGCTTCATCATTGTACAAGCTTTGGTTCTCTTTTCTCTTGTCCCTTTTGCCCACGTCAACTCACTCTTCACTATCTTGTTTCTGCACCATTGCGAGGTTTTATGTTCTTCTCCTGTTCCCTGATGTTGCCAGAATCTTAATAAGGCCATATAAGCCGTAATACCACATGAGACCTAATTCTAATCTCACTGCCTGCACCATTGAGGACTAAGGCAATGAAAATACATTTTTCAGAGTTTTTCCCTCCTCAGATATAACAGTTCAGCTCCATAAGGGAATTGTGGAGGTACCATGGCTGTATAGGCTTTCAAAACTGCTCCATCTGACTTTTCGCCATATACACCATTGAATTTTTTGTAATCCTCTAACCGTAGCTGATCTCAATTTTAATGCATATAGGTGGGTTTGCCAGTTCAGACTTGTCTCGAACCCATCCCCAGGTACCTATCACTCAATTTTCCTTGACCTTCTTCTCTCATTTATTACTCATTAACTTCTCTCTTAAACACCTCTATCAACGTGAGCACATCATATATCCCGCACAATGCACAATATGCAAGTGGTACTACTAAAAGAGTAGGCTCTCTGTATAGAAAGTCTTGACAGTATTGCAGTGAAATACTTGGCATGCACATTACGCCACAGATGAATGTTACTGTGATTTTTTGGTTTTGTTTTGTAGCCATTGCTGCACTTTCAGAATTTGTATTTTTTCTTTAAATTTCTGATTTGTTTTATTAGAATGTTACCTTTTTAAAATCAAGTCCAACCAAAACTTCACTTTAAATATTGTATTTCAGTAAATTTAAGACATTTAAAAAAAAAGTTTTTATCAAATGTCGTATCAAAGAATTTCTTGAATCTAATTTCCTAATTATGACCCACCTGGACTGCACGTAGACTTTTACTTTGCACTACAGGGGTCTGCCACACTTGCCTTGCATGCCATTTGATTGTGCGTTAAGGGTGTTGGCTACAGTTCCTGTCCTCTGGCCAGGACCCGTCCCCATTTTGTTAAAGTAACACTAGGTTTGAACCTTTTTCCAAGTATGCTTTTTTGAGGCTTTACACTAAGGCTGGCAAAAAATAAGTTTGTTGCTTTTGAATTACTAATTAAGGAGTGATTAGATGATGCGCACATTCTACTCTCTGGAGCAGGTTACTTTTTTACACTTTATGCAATATATTGCAAATTAGAATCTGGGGTCAGACACTTCATACTTGTCCCAGTTTTTTAGTAGCCACGTCCATTTCTTGAAACCCCTTTGCTGCTGCCTTCAGTAATCTGCTCTTGAAAATTCTGATGAGCCACACATTGCATTGCGGCGTTTTATCATCCCTGAAGCAACAAATTAATATAATTCAGGGTGTCTTCTTTGTGAAACTTAATCACAGAGGGTACAGGTCACCTTTCTTGCATTTAGTTTTTCTTCTCCCCTAGATCTGGTGAAAAAGCTAGGATTCCAAAGACTCATGTGGTGCATTAACAGCTGCTTTTTAGGGCTCTCGAAGCGAAAAGCCCCCTTACTAGCGTTTCAGAAATGGACCTGTACATTCCACAAATTCCACACACTCGTGCGTGTGTTTTGCTTTCCGGTCTGCTATTGGCCTCTATGTGTGTGTTTGTTTTAAAGGGAGCATACCATAGGTCAGAGGCGGGCGAATAGCTCCGCCCCTGGCCTATTGGTGTCTGTTACGCGCATTTCACGCAGCACTCGCGCACCAATGGCCATATATCATCAATTATCGCGGATGTCACGGCCGCCACGGTAATTGAAAATATAAGCTTGCAGTAGCGCGCGCACCACTCTCGAGCATCTTTTATTTTTTTGCATCCATTTCATGGCGACACTCTTTTGCCATCTCTGCCTCCGGATCCTCTCATGATATTCTCGTTTTCCTGCGGTACTGAATGTAATGCATTTCACAAATTCACCTTTAAACGTGCACTTTATTTTTCTTCAGTACCGTGAACTCATGTTTTCGAGGCGCAGGCCTCGGTGCGGTGACAAAGCAGTGATATTGCAGGACAAAAAACGTTTTGCGAGCACCCCCAGAAACAAAAGGTAGTACTCTGGTGGGAAATACTTCTGTAAAATGGTACTGCAAATGAGGGAAAGAGCAGAGATAGTGATCTAGAAGCCAGAGGCCACCTCGTCATTTCATTTAGGCATCTGGACTATGGGGAACAATTGCAGTGCAGAATTCAGACACCGGCGGGGTCGACACAAAACATACAACCTGTGATTTTAAGCTTGTTGAACTAGGTAGAGCCTGGCCCGGCGGGGGGGGGCATGCATGACACACCGTGCGCGTGACTCTTCGCCCACTTTAATTTTTAGTTTTTTTTCTCACTTTCAGAATCGCTTCGTCAACGGGCCCTTCGGCCCTCGATATCTTGCCCCCTCGATAGATGTCCTACCGCAGTGCAAATGCCCCTTGACCCCTTCAAGCCCTCCCTCCTTGATTAACCGCTGACAGCACCGTTGTCGGTTCCAGTCTGGTTTCCAGGAAAGGAGCGGGGTCACGTGACACAAACACCTCCGAGCCGGCTGAATGGGGAAGTGAGGAACAGAGAGGCAGGAAGATGCTGCAGGCAACAACCCACCGAGCTTCACCTCCCCAGGAAACTTTTACCAACTCCGGCAATTTATTCTGCCCTTGTCGTCTCCGTGCAACAGACCCGGGCCGGGTCCGATGGTGAGTTACTAGCAACTTCTCCATGTTTGTCTTTTAGGGAGTTCATTTTACTACAGAGGTTGTCCTAACCCTGCCATGTGTGTAGGAGAGAAGAAGGGGTCTGCGTAACCACCCTGACGGAGGGGGTAGTTCACATCTCTGTACCAGTCTTGGGTGTCGCCCAAAAAATGCCAGACAGTTTAATAGACAGAGACAGGTACAAGTAAACAGACCACAAACATGCCAAGTAAACACACAATTATTAGAATATCGTACTGCAAACTGTTACAATCTGAAGGACGTCGAGAAACGTGATACTTGGTATTATATGGCTAAAAATACATCCACATCCGCCAACTTTAAAAGTGCCAGAAATCAAAGTACATTGCAAAAAACACAGTTGATGGACAGAATGCAGAACAATGTCTTACATTCACCCCAGTACAAAGATCTGGGCCTACATCCATCGTTTTTTTGCACTCCACACCACCCTAGGTCAGTCAATGGCTATATGCAAATCAGCCTTGACCCTGTGCCTCATGGGAACAGTCCAGCCCAAACTACTGTTCCCATGAGGCACAGGGTCAAGGCTGATTTGCATATGGCCATTGTCTGACCTAGGGTGGTGTGGAGTGCAAAAAAACGATGGATTTAGGCCCAGATCTTTGTACTGGGGTGAATGTAAGACATTGTTCTGCATTCTGTCCATCAACTGTGTTTTTTGCAATTTTCACCCTGAGTGGGCTGGGTATGCTCAGACGTGAGTCCCAGGCTCTCCACATACACTGGAGTCAAGCTATCCAGGCTGAAGAAGGCTGATAGCCAGAAACCGGTCCTTGGATGCTTGATTCCGGTCTAGGAAGATGTTCCCATGAGGCACAGGGTCTAGGCTGATTTGCATATAGCCATTGTCTGACCTAGGGTGGTGTGGAGTGCAGAAAAACTCACACCCTCACCCTCAACCACCCTCACACACCCTCACCCTCACAACCATCACACACCCTCACACCCCCTCACCCTCACCCTCACCCTCACCCAACCTCACACCCCCTCACCCTCACACACCCTCACCCTCACACACCGTCACACCCACACCCCCTCACACCCACACCCCCTCACCCTCACACCCCCTCACCCCCACCCCCTCACCCTCACACCCCCTCACCCTCACACCCCCTCACCCTCACACCCCCTCACCCTCACACCCCCTCACCCTCACACCCCCTCACCCTCACACCTCCTCGCCCTCACACCCCCTCGCCCTCACACCCCCTCACCCTCACACCCCCTCACCCTCACACCCCCTCACCCTCACACGCCCTCACCCTCACACCCCCTCACCCCCCCTCACACCCTCACATCCCACACCCTCACATCCCACACCCTCACATCCCACACCCTCACACCCCACACCCTCACACCCCCACACCCTCACACACACCCTCACCCTCACACACCCTCACCCACCCTTTCACACTCACCCACCCTTTCACACTCTCACCCACCCTTTC
Source organism: Lissotriton vulgaris (assembly GCF_964263255.1). Lineage (NCBI taxonomy): Eukaryota > Metazoa > Chordata > Amphibia > Caudata > Salamandridae > Lissotriton > Lissotriton vulgaris. Next base: position 518,335,883 of record NC_141689.1, read on the forward strand.
ACACTCTCACCCACCCTTTCACACCCTCACCCGCCCTCTAACACCCTCACATTGCTGCACGCCTCACACTGCTGCATGCTGCACGCCACACACTACTGCACGCCACACACTGCTGCACGCCTCACGCTGCCGCCCGCCTCACACTGCCTCCCGCTGCCGCACGCCTCCCGCTGCCGCCCGCCTCCCACTGCCGCCCGCCTCCCACTGCCGCCCGCCTCACACTGCCGCCCACCTCACACTGCGACACGCCACACACTGCCGCCCGCCTCACACTGCTGCATGGTGCAGGCCACACACTGCTGCACGCTGCCTGGCCACACACTGCTGCACGCTGCCTGGCCTCACACTGCTGCACGCTGCCTGGTCACACACTGCTGCACGCAGCACGCTGCTGCACGCAGCACGCTGCTACACGCTGCCTGGCCCCACACTGCTGCCGCACGCTGCTGCCCGCCGCACGCTGCTGCCCGCCGCACACTGCTGCCCGCCGCACACTGCTGCCCGCCGCACACTGCTGCCCGCCACACACTGCTGCCCGCCACAGCACACACACTGCTGCCCGCCACAGGCCACACACTGCTGCCCGCCACAGGCCACACACTGCTGCCTGGCCACACACTGCTGCGTGGCCACACACTGCTGCGTGGCCACACACTGCTGCGTGGCCACACACTGCTGCGTGGCCACACACTGCTGCGTGGCCACACACTGCTGCCTGGCCACACACTGCTGCCTGGCCACACACTGCTGCCTGGCCACACACTGCTGCACGCCACACACTGCTGTACCCCACACACAAACATATTTTATTTGCAAAATGTGTTTTCTTTTTTGCAAACTGTAAATCAGTCACACGCATATTTTACGTACATACCCATTGCATAACTAAGATTTTCAAAAAAAGATGCAAAATACATACATCAATATTTATTATCTACTTCAACTCCATTATCTATAATTTAACTTTTTAATACACCTACGCATTACATGTGATTGTATTTCAGTATAATTGCAATTCCATAACTAGCACTAACAACATTGACATTTTCAATGCCAACTGCTCAAACTTTAATAATGCGAGACCTATTGCATTTCCAATGCTTGTTTAATGTAGTTGCCACGTTTCGACAGTTGAGGGCCTATGTTCTACGGGTGGGGTTGAGTAGTGATGTCTTGACTATGGCTGCTTTGTAACTGATGCGTAGTGTCAAAGTGAAGGGTGCAGCATTCTTCTGTGGCAGATGTGCTTTTCTGCAAATACAATTCAAAATGGTGGCAGAGGAAGGTTACAGTCCTAGTTTTTTGTATTAAGGGTGTGAAGGGTTTCTTGTTTACAACCAATCATATGTCTACCTTTTTTTTGTTTATGGACCTGCTGTGTTCCGCAGTTGCTGCTGATGCCAGAAGGTAACACTTCTGCCCTGAATATCCCTGCAATGATGAATAGTACCTTAAACCTCGGAATTTTTTACCTACACTGAGATGTTGTATGAAATCAAGTGTAATGGAAGTACAACAACCAAGTGAACTTGTGTTTAATTTCGGCACTTTTTAGCTATTCGGGTTTGTGATGCTGGTTAGGGATTCATCACTCGTGTGTCATCGCAGAGGCAGAAAATCCATAATCTGTACCATAAATCTAAAAACAAACACTACGGCCCTCTTAATTTTTTTAAGTTGTTTGGTATGAACATGAATTGTATAAGCTGAATGATAGTAAGGGTTATCCATGTACAAATAAAGTCACTGATGTAGAGTTAAATTTCATTTTTTGTGATGGTTTTAACCTTGTGTGATTTTTAATACCAGAGATTGGTATCCCATTTTTGAGTATCCACAGAGGATTTGCAGATTACTGTGGACCATAACAGATATTTTATTCTGTCCTCATTCAAATAGTTCAGGACTTCCTTGCTCAGACCATTACATTCCTTAAAGGGTGGCTGTTCAGCAGAGGAGATTGTGTAGTGTTTTGCTTTACTTTTATTTTTTAAGGGAACCAAAACTTTCCAGTTTTCTGGTGGCTAGAAAGAGATGAAAAATCCAGAAGACATGGCCAGAGGAAATGATCAGGAAGATGTTCAGACTGAGGAGTTCCATGTTGCCACCAAAATCCATGGTCTTTGTCTTTTTCATGTCTATTACCCCAAAAAGTAAAAATACAAAAAAAGGTTCTTTGCGGAACCACCTCTAGTAGTTACAAAATAAAATTACTATGTATGTGAGTGAGATCAAGTTAGAGTGAAAATGATGAATAGAAGGAGAGAAGAGTTAAAAACAGAGTTGAGAGTTTATGAAAGTTAGGAAGTGAGTAAAATGAGTGAAAGAAGTATGTGAGAAAGACATTAGCTGAGTGAGAAAGTAAGTGGATGTGTAGCAGGTAATAGCTAGCTATGAACAACACAACTGTCAGGATGCAATGGGCAGCCAATACCTGAAGTGCACACAATTTGGCCGTGCCTAGCAGAAGTTGGTGGCTTCCAGTTTGTTCCTGCTACCAACCCACCACTCACAGCCAACCCCTGGTGTACATGGCCAGCCTGCCCTGCAGCCAGACCCTGCACCTACCACTTCTCCAGTGTCTTTGCTCTGCACAGAACTCCTGCTGCACACAGCTGACCTGCCCTTTGGTCAGGCCCTGCACCCAACTATTCATTGGCAGCCAACCCCCACTGCTTACATGGATTGACTACAGAGCCTGACCTTGAGTCAGGCTTTTTTTTGTGGATTAATGGATTCTTATACCATATTACCAGGTCCTTGGACCAGTGTTCAATTAGAATCTGCGGATCTCAGGGGCCATGCTAGGGACCATCATTACAGCTTTGGAATCTTTGGAGCACCGGAATTTGTTTTTCATAATTTAAATATGGGGCATGGGGGCCTTACTTACCCTACCCACCGATATGCTATTTTTACACTTCTATCCTTACACTGGGTCCTAATCCTCACATCCTGTAATGCTGGCCGCCACATTTTTCTTGCTGGTTTGGTCAGCCAATTAAATAGCTTCAGTTCCGCAAACTTGGCTTAGTGTGTGTGGAACCAAAATGGACAACTGGAGCAAAAGCTTCTTCATCCAGTTGGATTTCAGTAGATTTTTTTTTATTTGTGCATCTTGGTGAAACTGGGGTCATGGAATTCTGCAAATTAACCATCCAGAAATTGGCTCACTGACAGACTATATTGTGTGAACAGAATATTGTGTCAAATATCGAGGACTAAAATATCAGGAACCTAATTGGAATTAGGCAAGTATAGATTTGCTATTTTTAACTCCACATCTACGTACCTTGACGGCATATATATTGTCACGGTACTTGTATCTGGATTTATGTAAGGTAAAACTTTGCTTACATATAGAAACTTACCTTCATTATATTTTTGTCCTCGTAATTCTTGAAATTATATTTTGTCCCACAATATTTTGGTTTCCGATATTCGGTCTAAACACCCTAGATAATATCTATGAAGTTTAAACTCTTCATGCTGAACCTTAGACATTGTATTTAACAATTTCTCCACCAAGACTGAGCAAAGAATGTTGGTTATTAAAATGGGAAATGTCACTTTTGGAAATCCCCACCCCCAAATCTCCCATTACCAATCCAAAGTGGATTTACTTTTTTTCTTTTGTTTGGGAAGTTGTGTGCAGATTTGTTGAACTGTATCAACGTTAAGAAAACAAAAAATGCATTTTCAATGAAAAGTGTATCTTAACTATAACTACAGATGTCATCATGATAATAGTAGTGGAGATACCATGACTCTAAAGAAGCAAAGACTCGAATGAATAGGTCATGATGCCCCTCCCATCTGAGAACGATGAGGAAAGGTAGAATGTTACACTATGCTCATCTGCATGTATGATTTATTCTAGTTTATTTTTCATGTGCAATAGTTATTCATTAGTCATTTGACCATAAGCAGAGAACAAAGGGCTAAATTGCATACATTTATATAAAACTGCATTATATAGGCCTCTTTTGATTTGACACTAGAATGTGATCTGTGGGGCTTTAAGCAGTGTTTTCTCAAGTTAGTTAAGCTGTAGTGTGGTAATAACGAATTTGACCTCTTTGTAGTAATAAGAGTAAAAGTGCAGAATTGAGAAGAACCGACTGGTAGGAGATTTCTTACTTCATTATCTAGTGGCAAATAAAGATTAGAGCATTCTTTCACAGCAGTAAGCAGGCTAAGTTAATACTGCATGACATTTACAAAACCTATTCAGATAAATGCAGTCTGCAGATCTTTGTATCGTTGGGTTCTGGTTTATTCTTGTTGTAGCCTGGGCTGTTATCTCAATACCTGCTAGCCTGCCTAGTGACTGTACTTTATAATTAATAAAATAAAATTACAAACGTACTTATTTTCAAGCATAAATATGCAATTTACAGAAATATTAATTGCAACCTTATATTCAACTTCTTACATTTAAGTCATGTAACATACCATTACTTTTAAGCTCAATACAAATTATATTATAACATGGTCTTCCCATTTTACCAGGCATCTATATTAACATTTTAGTACTAACCTATTCAGGCACTATTCTTGTGTCTTTGCACACACTGCCAAACTATCACCATTGTAGCTACCCAAAAAAACCTGTTGGAACCTTGTATACCTACCATTGAAATAAAAGGAGCAGAGAAAAAAAAACAGCACATCTTGTACCCTTCTACCTTTGCTCCTTTGTGGTAAAAATAGGAAGAAGAATTGATATACCACTTGAAAAGCAAACAATTGAGTTTAATTGTCACTGGGTGTAATTGTATATAGAGGGGTAGTAAATATAGTGGTTTGCCTCGTCTCTGTATTTTTCACTATCTGACTTCAATTTTTATTTACAGTAATTTCATCCCAGTGTAGAGTTGTGCTCTTCACATCGCACCACATACTCCATTTCCTCTTAAAATCTTGTTTTAGATTGGATTGTGTTGACCTAGTAGTTCTGAAGCTTGGGCGCAGAAATCCTTTAGATGCTCAATACATGTAGTTCTTGCCTTGGTGCACTGAAAGGTGCCAATCTTGATACAACAGCAGTGTTCCCCACAAATGAATTTTTCTGGTATCTGTAGGTAGTTTTTCTACTCCTTTTTGCAAATCTCAAACCCCACATAAGAGTTAATCTCCCTCTGCGCCTAGATTATGATTTGAATTTGGGGGTGGCAACTACATGCTGCAGTGTGTGATGAAAGGCAAGATGTTTATGGAGTGAGAACTACTTCCCCTGAATACAGCAGGCAGGTTATGCTGGAACATCCTTGGAGCATCAGATGCAAAAACAATGTGGTGGATGGAATGCTTGAATTAATCTCAGCCACTGACAATTGCTCAAGCCTTGTTCCATTCCATAATGTTCCTCCTACTGTGCCACTCAAGACAAAGTCCTTGCACTATAGCCTGGATACTGCTCGGTATGGGAACAGTCCATCCCAAACTGCCAGGGAGAGGCCCCCTCCACAAGGAACCACAAACGACTCCTGATTTATTTCAACCTATTTAGGTCTCATCATCGATGTATAGTTTGAGTCAGTTATGTAGCAGTGTAAGCCTGAACCCACAGCATACCTATAGCGGATTAAATGTTTGAATTACTTTCAGCCAATCGCAATCGCTTGGGTCTCATTCCAATCCATTATCCCCCGCCATGCCACTTTATACAAATTACATCCTTCACTTTATTTGTATTCTTCAGTGCAGTGCCCTAAGTGGGACTGGTTTGCCCAAATGTGGGTCCCGTGCACCCTGTGCCACTGGAGCATACTATGCCAAGGGCCACTGGAATTAAGAGGCAGGGGAGGGCAAAATTATGCGGCAGGGCTATTTAAATTAGGAAGCATGAAAAGGCAAATTATGCAACATAATGAAGCACCTTTTATGTGTGTTACTTCATTTCTTTGTCCTTTTTACACTTGTTAACATTGTCAAGTCGTAGCTTTTACCTCATTAGTAGCAATTTACCACTCGTATTGAGCAATAAGCAACAGAAAGGTGACCTGTCAACTTTTGTAAAGGACGTTCATCTGCCAGCAACTGGTGTCACTGCATTTGTATTAACATTTGAACTGGTTGAGCTAGAAACTATTTTTTGGGTTAAAATCTATCTGCAGACTATGCAGCAGGTGAATTATGTGGCACAATCGCTTAATTTCTGTGGTCCTGGCTTTACCTGAATGATGAGCCTCAATCAGGGTAAACTGGGTCTCCGCTGCTTGTTCTCCATTTCAGGGAGGGCGTTGCAGTGCTGGCTTGTTGCAAGGTGAAGACTGTTTTTCATATGGGTGGGTCCAAACTCAGGTCGTCTAGTTTTCAAAATAATGATGGTCTGGGATGCAACCCCGAGTAAATACCAGTGGCTGACGTCAATTAAATAATTACATCCATCACTTCTTTGTAAAATACTCCAGAACGTCTTTGGAGAGCACTGCAAGTACAGATGATAGATCACGTGGGTGGCCAGCATTCATCCTTGTCTGATCTACTTGCCTATCCCAAAGCTGCTCTTGCATTCTATTCTCTTTTCCTACTGTTCTTTACTGTAGCACTCTTGCCACTTTTTAATGCAAAAAATGCGTCCATTACTGATGTTGGAGCCAATGAAAAACTTGTGGCAACCCTCAGCAAAATCATGTTGAATTTTTTCAAGTTTCCTCGAAGTACATGCAACAGTGTAATTGTCCCTTATCTAAGGAGGACATTTTTTATGATCACTAGTCTGAGAATTTGTTCATTTCTTGCTAATCCCAGTCTGCATCGCGCTTGGACAACTGACCTATCATTAACACAAAGTTAAGAACTATAAGAAAGTAGCTTCTAAAAGGTTTTCCAGTTATCAAGCAGGTGGAGCAGTCTATAGTTTACGAGAAACATGTACATTTTCTTGTGAATTCGAAATACTTTCTTTCAAGAATTAGGAACGGCACCAGTCTTTCAAATATGATAAAATAATAAGCAGGCCAAGGCTGTAGACACAGTTGTCATAAAAAGTCCATTGAGACTATAACAGGCCTTTGCCTATTTCTTGTAGCTTAATTGTTTTTTAAACATTTTTCTTTCTAAAGTAGAGAGAATAATAACTGCATGGTGAATATTAACTTTAATAGGTTTGTTTATATTGTACAACACATGGACTCTGCTATGCATGGAAATAGTGTGCAAACAGCGGACATTGGCGACCTCATATCCTAGTTAAAATTAGTTGTTTTCTACAAGCCCATCTTGGTTTGCTTTCATAGGCCCATTTGTTGTAGCTTGATCTTTCATGGCTTTAAGCAGGATGGCCTTTGCTTCCTTACACTCTTTAGGAAACCATTACTATCGAGTTAGTTTGTTAGTGTCTTGAGTAAAGAAGAATGTCTTAAACCTGCTATTCTCTGCGGTATTTCATATTATTCACTAAATTTTAGGGACCTGTACTAAAATACAGTTGGAAAATACCAAGCATATGTAGTCTAGGCAAGATGTAGCAGGCCCACTGGAAAATCATCATAGTGGGTATGTCCGAGAGAAATGTCCTGCTTACTGCTCAGAGAATATTTATGTAAAACATTCTTTTTGGTCTTCTATATGAAAGTACTGTTTCTCTCTCAGAGGATCTCAATTGATAGTCCTAAAAACTGAGTAGTCCTGCCCACCTACGGGGATCCCAGGGCACTTTTTCATAGTATATAGTTTTAAGTGTAGACTTACGCCTTTTTTCAGGAAGGCCTGTAGAAACACTGAAGACAAGGACACAGTGCAAGCTATGAGGTAGGCTATAATGGCCAAATTCTTCTGATTTTTCTTTAAAAAAGGAGCTAGAAACCCATACATGTGTATATTTAAAGCCACATACTTTAGTAGAAAGTTTAAATCCTTTTTTGGTTAAGGTGAAAGATGAAGCATAGAAGGACAGTGTAGCCCTATAGGTTGCCATTATCTAAGTGTAAAAAGCAGCATCTGTGCCTTTAAGGGCCCAGAGACCACCAATATCCCATCATGCCACAAGGTGGCTGTTGCTTCAGTTCTTGTTTCTGGCCCCTGGCGAAAAGATCTTGGAGCACTGAGATCTCTCTTTTTGGCTTTTTCTCTTAAAAGATCTCACAGATTTTTGTGACATCTGTTTCACTCAACCGTTTTCAACGGATCCCTTCATTTTCTCTTTTTTATGACTGTAATCGTTGGTATTTAGTCAAATAAAATGCTATCTTTATGTGACAGGTATCCTACCTGTAGGAGAAAGGCCAAGTCAAACCATCATAATGTCTGCATCATCTGCCTTCGAGAGAGCCAGGTTCCTGTCAAATACCATCACTGCAGGAAATTCTTCAGGCGTACTCTGAGGGAAAGGGAGATAATAAATCTCCAAGGGACAGAAGAGTGACTCAGTCAGCAGGTACAGTCTGGACTAGAACATCTGGAAAGCGAGGAGTGGGCTAGCCTTTTGCCAGGGCTCTTCCACCTTCCGCTGAGGATTCCAGGTGTCGGAGATCCAAAAAGAGAAGCACAGCCCAAAAAAAGTCATTCCAGAGAGTCGTCTAGCCGATCGATGTCCAGGCAAGGTACGTTTCCAGCTTGTTCTATGTCGAGGGCTTGGTCATCATAGAAGATAAGGCGGTGGTCAACATCAAGATGGGGGTAGGCCGGCATCGAAAGTGACTACACTATAGAGGCATAAGAGTAGACCTTGAGGAGTGTGTGGTCGAAACCATCTAGGCATGAAGAAAAATCAAGCAAATCACAGCGGAGACTCATTTCATCATCTCCGGACTCTGAATGCTCCAGAGTGTACTCTGTCTTCTACGATAGTGCTGCCACTCTCCCACTCATCTGAATCAATCTCCACGACCACCTCCACCTCCGGAACCAATTTCACCAGCGCCAATCCCTCCACCACTACCTGCTGAAGCCCCTCTTCTGAGGCCTAGAGTTTCTCACTGACTGTCGTGTTCTAGATATTGCCCTCATTCGTGTCACTCCAGACATCGTCGCAGGTCCCTGTGCTCCTCGTCTCAACCGTCCACCAGAAGTTCGCATCATTATCATGCCTATAGATCTAAGTCCATGTCTCTTACAAGATAAAGACACCATTTGACCTACTATTCCACTTCCTTTTCCAGCACCGGCAGATACTCTCCAATGCTGCCGGACTCTAACCAACTACTGGTTTCTGCAGTGGATGATATCACTACCTTCCAGGTAATCCTGGTGAAAAGAGCTGCAAAATTAAACAGTCCGATGTTCTATCCAACACAATCCACATCCGTCATCTACGAGAAGCTTCACCACAGATGAGCTGCTAGGCCTCTCCTTCGTTTGGTTTGGTTTGAATGCTCCCCACACCTCGTCCTTCTGGGACTAATGAAGGACCTTGGAAGCAATCATGGGGACTGTATGCTGGTGGGCAGAAGGACTGTGTTTGTGAAAAGTGTTCTTGTCCAATACTAGAAATCCATGACTGCGCCCCCACACACGGACCGGCTGAGAGCAATAGAAGATTGTGCAAAATTATAGAAAATTATGTAAGGCCAGAGGCTATCCCCTGAAGCATAAAAATATTTAAGGCGGGAGCGGCAGGAGCATTATGACATTCAGTATGGGTGATGATTGGGCCACTTTGATGTACCCTTTAGGTCATTTTCTCTATTTAATTTAAAGTATTGTTTATCCCAGTGACCTTTTTTTGTTCTACTTGATAAACTTTTACAGAAACAATAAAATAGGTTTTATCAAATATACTGTGCTGTCAGTTTTAATAAAACAATCTGAATTTATTAAGCAAATGGTGGTCTGACAGCCAGCATCCACATGTTAGAAGGTGTGTATTTGTGGTTCTTGTGCCTGGAAGTATGCCGAAGAGCAGTTGAGATGATTTCCATATTGGCATCCTTCCGTTTTAGGGAGGTTCCGAGACACCCCCTCTCCCCCCACTCCCCCAGTATTTTTGTATCACTTGTGTAAGGCCGGTGTATAGTAAGAAATTACCTCTGGATATATCATATCGTTCTCTGAAGTCCTGAAATGGGAGTACGGGTCCATCATTCCTATGGTGGTCACCCCGCCTCTGCCCATGCCTCCACCCCTGCCCAGCTCCCTCCATGGTGAAGTTCCATGCAAATGGCAATCAGAATCACCGGGGAATGTTTTTTTAATTTTAGATCTCTGGTGAGACCTAATTCAACATCTCCATATTACCTTGACTTTATTTTCATTCCCTCTGCGGGGAGGTAGGTGGAGCACTATATTGGACCATATAGTCAAACTTGGGACTGCATCATTTAGTTGTTCTATCCCACTTGCTCTCACAGCACCCATTTTTTGAGCCACTGCAGTTATGCTGCAAGATAGTATTATTCGAAATCAGGGAGTGCAAGGCCTCCTGCGCTTTCAGGTCTCGTTAATGTATCCCATGCTACTCTGCATCTACCTGAAAGCCATATAAAGGGGATCACTAGAGACCTAAGATAGCAAAACATTCCTGCTGGGATCCAGACTGGGAGGGTTCCAAATAGCTACAGCAATCGCGGGAGTGTCACCATTTTCAACAAGGATATCCTTCCCATAACCGATATGGGTAGCGTACCTTAAAAGACGAATGAAGCCTTTGTTCCCCTGATTGCCTTGGCTATATTTCCTTCCAGTAAGTCTGCCCACTCATGGTAGAAATAGTAACACTCCGGTATGGGAGACATCTGCTTTTGTGTGAAAAAGGCTTGATTTCCGCCAAATGAGTCTGAGACCCGACACTCTAGCTCATGAGGCTAACAGGTCTCTCGCCCCCTCTAATTCTGAACCAGTGTCTCGGAGAAACAAGTCACCCGCGTATAACGCAATATGCTGTATTCGATTCACTGCCTACAACCCTTTGTAATGGAGTCTAGTTTTGGCCCTGGAGGCCAGAGGCTCAATGGCCAGAGCAAATGATAGTGGGGAGAACGCACAGCCCTCAAATCACGCCCCCTGTTTTGACTCTGATAGTAGAGTCTGTATACAAAAGAGATGTCCAATTTACGAACATCGAGCCTAGTCCAAATCTCTCCATCACCCTAACAAGATATTGTCATTCTAAGCTATTAAAAGCTTTTTCAATGTCGACCGCAAACACGGCTGCCACATCTTTATAATAGGTCTCAGCCTCTAGGATACCCAGCAATCTTCTGATATTCATTGCTGTTGTGTGTTGGGATGAGCCCCGCTTGGCCCATGTGTAGTAGGTCCACCATATGTGGGAGCAGCCTCGCAGCTAGGATTTTACTTAGGACTTTCTAATATATATTTAGCATGAAGAGTGGCCTAAATGCTGTCTTATCTATTGCTGAGTTGCTGGGTTTTAGCAGCAGGATAATTAATGCTTCTCTCGTGGAGCTCGGCAGTGATCCTCCCTGCTTTGCTTGATTGTTAACATCCACCAGCCTCAGCACCAATATGTCGACATATGTTTAGTAAAACTCAACCGGCAGGCCGTCTGTCCCTGGTGTCTTATTTCTGGCCAGGGCTTTATCGCCTGCTCTGACCTCGTGCAGCTCTATTATTATTATTATATAAATTTATATATCGCGCTACCAAGCCCAAGGGGCATCAAGGCGCCTAACCAAAAAATCTAGCAAAGGCAGAAAGCATTATTACAAGTAGGCCTTGATGAACAGCCAAGTTTTGAGCGCCTTTTTAAAAAGCAACAAAGAAGGTTGGGCTTCAATCTCTAGTGGGAGTGAGTTCCATAGCCTCGGGGCCACACTAGAGAATGCTCTGCTGCCCCAGCGAACTTTCCTGATTCTGGGGACCACCAGTAGGTCAAGTTCGGATGATCTAAGAGTTCTGCAGGGTATATGGCGAGTTAGCAGAGAGCCCAAAGGGCTAGAAGAATCATCTGAAAGAGCTCTAAAAGCCAAACACAAGATATTAAAAGAGATCCTTTGTTGTATCGGAAGCCAATGGAGGCTTTTTCTGGCCATCATGGCAGAGGATGCATTGGGTAGGGCTAGGACAAAGCGCGCAGCAGCGTTCTGGACAACCTGAAGACGCTGAGTGAGTCCCTTATTGACACCTGCATAAAGAGCATTGCAGTAATCCAGCCTGGAACCCACTAAAGCGACCACTATCTGGTTGCGTGCATGCGGGGAAAGATAGTGCACGATTTTCTTCAGGATCATAATCACTCCCCAGCACGTGGCCACTGTTCGATTAACCTGTAGGGTCATGGACAAGGAAGTATCAAACATAACGCCGAGATTTTTGGCCGATTGGGAAGGAGATGGACACGTTCCCAAAGATGGAGGCCACCACTCACTCGACCAGATATCCTGGTCCTTGCCAAAGACCAGGATCTCGGTTTTATCGCCGTTCAACCTTAGGGCGTTCTGAATCATCCACTCCGAGACCGTCTGCATACAGGTCCTAAAGTTGACGGCGGAAGTGGTGACTGAGTGGGCTAGAGACACCATGATTTGCGTGTCATCGGCGTATGAGATGACCTCCATCCCCTGCGATTTTACTAGCCTGGCCAGGGGAGCCACGTAAATGTTAAATAGGGTCAGACTCAATGCCGACCCTTGTGGCACCCCATACTGCAAGGATTTAGCAGGGGAGAGGAACTCTCCAAGCATGACCCTCTGCTCTCTCAGATGTAAGAGTGCAGAAGGCTCAGGGCCAACCCTGCAATCCCTGCCTCCCTCAAACGAGATGTTAATGTAGAGGGAGAGAGGGTATCAAACGCTGCTGTGAGGTCAAGTAATACCAACACAGTGGTTTGGCCCGAATCCACCTTCATCCTGATATTATTCACAACCATAGTCAAGGCAGATTCCGTGCTATGGGCCTTTCTGAATCCATGCTGGGAACTGTCTAAGAAGCCAGAGGAATCAATAAAGGCAGATAGATGTGCATTCAGGTGCAACTCGAGCATTTTTGCAGGGGCAGGCAACAGGGATATAGGCCTGAAATTCTTGAGCTGTTCAGGGTCCAGGGTCCAGGGTGGGTTTCTTCAGGAGGGACTTCACTATTGCCTTCTTCCATACCAAAGGAAAAATGCCTTGGGCCATGGCCCCATTCATCACTTCCAGCAGAGGCGGCAAAAGCGTGTGCCTACAAGCTTTCAGAGTCTTCAGGGGGCATGGATCCAGGGGTGAGGCTGATTTTGTCCGCTCCAACAGGAGGTCTAGCCCCTCAAGAGAGAGTGGGGGAAACTGAGAGAAGATCCGTGCCGGATCACTGGCCCAAGTTTCTAGGTTGGCTAGAGTTTGGGCAGAAGAATCCTCCAAAGTGTTCCTCTGTGTCTCCAGGGCAACATAAATATCCTCAATCTTTTTATGGAAAAAGTCAGAGATATTGTTGCACAGCTCTTGCGAACCCACAACCGGATCAGGCATTTGGAGAGAGTCAACAATTTTAAAGAGTTCTCTGGCTGAGGATAGGGAGGTAGTGAGGTTCGCAAAGAACTCCTGCTTTTCTTTAATTACCCTAGCTTTATATTCTTTCAGCAGGCGCTTATGCGTGTCTCTTTCTAGAGGGTCCCATGTCTTCCTCCATCTCCTCTCCTGTCTTCTGCACCCCTGTCTCAATAGTCTCAACGGCTCTGAGAACAAGGGGGCCGAGGGTTTACGCCTTGCTGAATACCTGAATGATAAGGGAGCAAGTTCGTCAACGGCCTTGGCGATGGAGTGAGCAAGGTCTTGGGCGGCATCATTAGCTTCAGTCAGAGAAGAATAGTCACAGGCCTTAATATAAGGGGCAAGGGCTTCGTCAGTGATGTTCTTATAGCACCTTTTAGGGCCTCCATTATGAACTCTCAGAGCTCTATATCTCTTCCTAGTGGTCAAATAGTAGGTAAGGCCTGTGTCCCTATGAAGTTATCAGTATTAGCCATCAAAGTCACCGTCTTGCTCCTATGTAGCTCGGCATAGTATTTCAAGAACACTTTGTTTGTCTTGTTGATTCTAGGATTCCCCTCCAGCTCATCTATAATTTCAAGTATAGGCGACCCTCTTTTGGCCGGCTTAGCTAGGCAAGCCAGCATCGCCCCTGACTTTCTTTCTGCTTGAGCTCAGACCATATAGTTTTTATAATCTAAACAACGGAGTTGTTCTATATGCTCCACCACCTCCTCTTTGGCAGCTAGGAGTTGTTCATGCAGTTCCCCATTGCCCGGCTGCTTTCGCTCGAGATCCCTGAGGCATTATTTAGCTTTTAAAGTGTCCCTCAAGAGCGTTTCCCTGATTCCCCCCCACAAGACCCCCCCCCCCACCGTCTCCGAGATACATTTCCCTCTAATCACCTCTTTGAATGCGTTCCATTCGCTCAATGGATTTTTGGCCGTCCTTGCATTATCTTCAAAGTACTGCCATATTGCCGATTTTATTGTTGCGTAGAAAACTTGGTCTTCTAAGGCTTCCGGTCTGAGCTTCCAAGTGGGGATGCACATTCTTTCTCTAGTCCTACTAGTAGAGGGCTGTAGTCAGAAATCATCCTGGCTAGATATTCCCTAGAGTTCACATGTTCGTGTATGCCAGGGGAGCAAAGTATAGCATCTAGCCTAACATGCAGATCGTGTAGGCATGAAAAGAACGAGTAATCCCTATCTCATGGGTGTAGCGTTCTCCAGGTGTCTACTAATTCCCATTGATGCTGCCATGCTCTTCGTGCTTCTGCCATACGAACAATGGGGGAGTATCTCAAGGATGGGTGGGATCGGTCCAGCTCTATATCTGTGATGCAATTAAAGTCACTTCCCAGTATCACCGAGCCAGTCAAATATGGGGCTGATTTCCTGGATAGAGCTGCAAAGAATGAGACCTGATCTGTATTCGAACTGTATATGTTCCCAATTGTTATGTCTCTGCCATCTAACTTTCCTAGTAGGACTACATAGCACCCCTCTGGGTCGATTCTGTTTAGTACATTGAAATGGGATTCCTGCACTTACCCATACGTGGACCCCACCTAGCAAAGGTGGAGTAATTTGTGTAGTACGCCTGTCCTCCCCATCTTCTTTGAAGGGCTTCGCCACCTTTAGCAGCAATGTGTTTCTTGAAGAAGCGCTATATGTATCCCTCTCCTGATCAGGTATGCATGTATCTTTTGGCGCCTGGTCATGGTGTGCATCCCTCTCACATTCCAGGAAATAAATGTAACATCTACGGCGTAAGCCATTGGGTTGGTGTTGCAGTTAGTCTATTGATGGCTTCCTTCCAGGCACCCCCCACCCCAACTTGTGACCCCCTTCTATAACAAACTGTTGCGTTCTAATCTAGGACCCTGATCGATACTGTGACCTTATGCCCCTACACGGCTATAATCCCCTTGTACCCCTATATTGGCATAACCGATCAAATGCAATATTCAGAAACTCGTCTCTGGCCTCACACGAACAGAGCCACATTTCAGAATCGCTTCCTCTGCCACTTCCTTTGCAGCTAATTAGTGCCATGACATAGCAGAAGTTACTATCTAAGATTCCTAGATTAACACTCCGAGTTTTTCAACAAGATAAAAACTCAGCAACCTGGGAAAGCCCTGCTTGCTATGTTTTGATTAGTAATAGAACTCTAATGAGCACTGATAGACGATCACTTCCTAGTGACATCTTTATTGACGTCTTATGTCCAAAAACTTACGTCAAACAAGGCACCTTTCAGGTATAAATATTACCAACATTGCCTTAAGCAAACGCTGCTGTTTCGCTAAAGTTGCTGCTGTTATGCTGATGATACCATAGCTGCTATCGCTGCTAACGAGCGAACGATGGTGTGGTGAACTTAGGAGCTGAACAGCCGTCCCCCTGCAAGAGCCCAGCAGATGCAAGCTGCCCGTGGACGCTGCCCCTCCTCTTCCTCGACGCGCTGAGAGAGACGCTGTCTTTTCTCCTGCAAAGAAATCCAGCTCCGGCGTTTCCAGTCTACTCTTGCGAGTGACTGGGATATCGAGTTCCCTGAAGGAGATACCAGACCTCCATCATTCTATTCCAGAGGTATGGTGTTGACTAAACCCTTAGAGAGAATTCTTGAAGCAAACCTTGGCAAAACCAACTTAACTTAAAGCTACTTACTTACTCCCCTCCCAAGTATTAGGCTTAGGTCAGGTACACTGGGGTAGGCGTAGTTAGAAGCACCAGTTGAGTATTTTAGCCTAATGTATATATGAATGTATATATGTTTTATTCATTTTAAACCATTGTATGGCTAAGAAACCATATCAATGCTTTTACAGTATTATTTCGCAATACTCATCTTACTGTACGTACTTTTTATAATAAGTCTTGCAATTGTGGCAATTCATTTCTCTTGTACGAGAAGAAAGACTGTTCAATAAATGTTACCCTTTATTGAAAACGCCCGTCTCTCTATTCTCTACATATTGTGAAAGTAATCTGCACAACAACTGACTGAGTAAAATAACTGTCTATTGTTCACACGACTCTAGAGATTGACTCTTATCTGAGGAGCACAGTTGTCATGTTGCACGGTTGTTGGAAAACTGAATCCCTTCTTGTCTGTACCAGGGAAGCTGATCACTTCCTATTCAGTCAAGAAAGTTTCCAGTGACCTCTGAGCTAGTTGGTAAAAAACCCAATTAAGTTTAGCATAGTCAGTAGAGGCCTGGAAGATCCGCACTTCTACGTCGATACTA
Source organism: Lissotriton vulgaris (assembly GCF_964263255.1). NCBI lineage: Eukaryota > Metazoa > Chordata > Amphibia > Caudata > Salamandridae > Lissotriton > Lissotriton vulgaris. Next base: position 518,352,491 of record NC_141689.1, read on the forward strand.
CTGTTTGTTAATCCAATGCGCAGGGCCTATTGGGAAAATAGGAACTACACTACATGGCGCCAAACGTTTGGTAAGGCGATAAACTAACGCAAGACGTTAGAGTAATTCAGTCGTGCATTTTTCACACAGACCCCTTTCTCCCGTAAATACTCCAATAGACGTCTGGAGTGGGTGAGAGGTTAAAATCCGCCCGAACTCAGTAGGAAGAGATTCCTATGTAAAGCTCTGGTTTATTCAACGTTGAAGGATACAGTGTTCCAAAATATTGTGCACCTAATCTTTGTCTCCTTGGAGACCTACTCTGCAAAACCTGCATTTATAGAATGTCAGAAGAAAACAACGGAACCACTGGGGGTGCAGTAAATGCGACTCAGCAGGGTCCCGACGGGACTACTGAACCGGGTGCAATAATCATCCTGGCACATTTAAGAAAATCTAAAACGTCAAAACTTATAGAAAATGGACTGACCACACAAGGTGACACAGTCGTCTTCGTGATAGAGGCACACGAATATCGGCAGACAGAGGTATTCTATTCATGGATAAAATTTCCAGAGGCAAACGCCGCAACACACGAGTTCCACTATTACAAAATAGGGGATCCACCGGGAGAGTACGCTCCTTTCGAGGAGATTGAAATCCCATTAAAATTCCTAGAGCACCTGCTCTGGTTTAATGGCGCCCTAAAACATAATGATCATATTACCATGCTCGGTCCACTAGGTAGACCAGGAGCAACGTGGCCGGTTCTAGCCAGCTACACACCACATCCGGACATTGAAAAAATGTCAAAAGAGCTGTTAGTACAGCTAAAAACACTTATAAAAATACATAGGCAATTAGTCCAATATGTAATGCGGACTGCAACAGTCCAACCAGCTGTTAATGTACCACAGCTGACCCCACATCAGGGGAACACTAATAAAATTACACCACAGAACATAGTCATGTCTTGGTAAAACACCCATAAAACGGGAACAAATTCCTTTCTGGTTAGCACAAAAAATCACTCAAATAAAGGCAGTATTTCCGGATACTACCCCTATCGAGAAACACAGAATCTTGACCCTCTGCCTTCCTATGGGAATCGCACCACACGTGGAGGACTGTGACACTTGGGGTGCAGTCTTTGCTTCCATTTACACAAAAACACATGGTGTTCCGTCTATGGCGGTAATACCAGATGTACTAAGACAGATTCAAAATGAATACGGTCCAGAACCTGCTTTAACTCTTGGTATGAAATTACTGAAAGACTTCAAGCAGGTCTCGGCTATATTACTAGCCAACATAAAAGGAGAAGCAGCATCTGTGGCGATCCGCCAGAAGTTGAGGGAAACAGATATAACAGATCAGCCAATTGAGCTTGCCAGAATCATAGAGAAATGCTATGAAGAATTAGGTAGAGACAGCTTGGGTGGGAAACCAGTAAAGCCCCAACTGCTCGAAAAACCAGAAAAATTATTTATTAAAAATAATTCAAACACTCCTAAAAAGAGCTGGGATGGAAATAAACAAACCACTCCCAAGGAAAAAGTTTTCCAGTCCAGAGGAAGGTCTCCTCGACGGAGGGAAAGAACTCCGACTCGAGAACAACAGTCTCCCCAGAGGGAGCCCTCTGAGAAAAGATATAACCTTAGAAATAGGGATAATTTGAAAAAACCTGATAGATATCAAAGTATTGATACACGCCCCTCTCGATCTTTTTCGCAGAAATCTGAAAGAAGAGGATGGTCAGACCCAGGAGAGCACACCAAGTACAAAGACAAGGAACCTGCTCAGAGTAAAAAATCTCAATTTCCGAAAAAGAAGGTAGCCAGTATTAGAGTAATCAACCATGCCGAGAATACTGAGGACACAGTTGAAAAACGGGGAGTGGGCACAGACAATGTTAGACAGTGCAGCAGAAATCAGTATAGCCCGCAAGATCCTGATGAGTCATCTGGAGACAGTGGACACGAATGAATACATTCAGGTTGAAACTGCCGACACCAGACTTAGCGAGCCCCATAAGATATACGAAATAACATTGCGTATAGAGGGTGATAAGACTAGGAAAATAAGGGGTCTATTTTTGGATAAACTCTCAAAAGGCTATGACATTCTGTTAGCTGAAAAAGATTGGCCCCCAGAGTTTGTCAGGGAGTGCCCTCGTGGCGAAGAAATGATTATGCCTGCCTTCTTGAATCACATTCCGATTCACAAAAAATATACTTATGCAAGGAAATGGGCAGTATTCCAGGCACCGGCATTATATAAAAATCATTTAGGATGGGATGAGGACTCTCCTCCTCACAAAATCCAGTTAAAAAGTGAACCAACTGCACAAAGGCAGTATCCCATTAAACAAGAAGCTAAAAAACAAGTCAGGGAGATTTTAGATCAACTTGAATACCAGGGGGTGATTGAAACATGCACCTCTCAAATGAACAATCCTTTGTTTCCTGTCTCCAAGCCAGACAATTCATATCGTCTAGTTTTGGACTACAGACACCTTAATGCATGTTGCAAAACATTTGCAGTAAAAAATTCGCATAGTGCTGCACTAATGAACAACATAGTTAGGAAAAAATATAAAACGACATTAGACATATCTAATGGTTTCTTTTGTCAAAACATTGCACCACAAAGCAGATATTTGACCGCTTTCTCCGTAATGGGGTCTCAGAAAAATTTCTGTAGGCTCCCACAGGGGTTCAGGAACAGCCCAGGACTATTCTCAGCTAGAGTAACAGATATCATCTACGTAAGATAATGCCTCATCATCATATATTTGTAGTAACTCTATCTCACAGACGACGACTTGGAGACTCACTTGAAAAGAGTGAACACCATTATACTTGGGTTCGCAGCAGAGGGTTACAAATTCAACTTTAAAAAGTCTCGAATTGCCCATCTGACAGTATTATTTTTAGGATACGAATTATCAAGTGAAGGAAAAAGCCTAGCGGACAACTTCTTAGAGAAGTGTGCTGTACTCCAAGCTCCAAAAACGCGGAAGAATTTACAATCGATTCTAGGCTTTCTGAATTTCGGTAGAACATACATTCTAAATTACGCAGAGAGGGTTAAACCTCTCTACGAACTAATTAAACCTGATTTCAAACAAATCAATTGGACTCAAAAACACACAGAAATTTTGAGATCACTGCAAACAGACATGTTAGCAAAAACAAAATTAGATACACGTGACACCACACGCAATCTTGTAATCCGAGTCATCCCAGGAAGATGCGGATTCACGTACCTGACCTCTAATGAGGGAGAAAAGGTACCAATTTCAATTAAATCTCACTTGTACACACAAGCAGAACAAGCACTGGCGTTGCCAATAGGTCTCGCAGTAGGAAAGTTGGAGCTATTGGTTTTGTAAATGACAAAGCCCTTTATGTTTTTAAAATGAAAAAAAATAAAAGGCATTATTTGCAATTGTAATGGCTCCAACTTTCCTACTGCGAGACCTATTGGCAACGTGAGTGGTGTTGCGTGTGTGAGTGGCGTTGCGTGTGTGTGAGTGGCGTTGCGTGTGTGAGTGGCGTTGCGTGTGTGAGTGGCGTTGCGTGTGTGAGTGGCGTTGCATGTGTGAGTGGCGTTGCGTGGATGAGTGGCGTTGCGTGGATGAGTGGCGCTGCGTGGATGAGTGGCGCTGCGTGGATGAGTGGCGCTGCGTGGATGAGTGGCGCTGCGTGGATGAGTGGCGCTGCGTGGATGAGTGTCGCTGCGTGTGAGTGGGGTTGCGTGTGAGTGGGGTTGCGTGGGTGAGTTGTGTTGCGTGGGTGAGTTGTGTTGCGTGGGTGAGTTGTGTTGCGTGGGTGAGTTGTGTTGCGTGGGTGAGTTGTGTTGCGTGTGTGAGTGGCGTTGCTTGGGTGATAGTGGGCTTGCGTGGGTGTGAGTGGCGTTGCGTGTCTGAAAGACTATTACTGGGTCACTTGCTTCGCCACTCGTCATGATCCCCGCATGTCCGCTTCCCACACTTGCTTATTTTTTATTAATATTGCTGCAAAGGCCCAGGGATAGCACACTGCTACCGGAGTGCTTGCTTCTGTTGCTTTGCATAACATCATGCATACTTGTTTTTAAATTTACTATTCTAGTGAAAGCTGATTGCGGTCTACTTTTAGGGTCTTGTGGTGTGTCACTGTAAAGAAAAGTTGCATTTTACTAGCTGATACCTCATGTGATTGCATCTTCACTTGTAAATCCAGTGTATTTCACCAGCGCATTCATACCCTGGATAAAGTGGGATTTGATACTGTACATATTACGGCTGAATCAGGAGCGTGGTGCATCGGCCGGGCCTGATTAGAGGAGACTGCCTGCAACAGCCACAAGCTGGTGAGAGCGGCTGCTGTATCCTCGGTGTGGTGTGGCTTGGGAGGCGGCGGCTGGGGTCACACACAAACCTGGGAGTGCCGACCCGGCTCTTGGCCTTCACTCTGAGTGCCTGGCTGAGAGGGCGCCCCCTGGTGCGGCACCCCGGAAACTCCACCGGTTTGCTGGCGACTGGGGATGAGAGGACTGGCTCGCCCTGGTGATCTGGATCTGCTGCCGCCCTGCATTGGGTGGAACATGCGGAGTGCCGATAGCTCTCTGCGGCAGACAACATGAGGCCCGGGTGAGGCCTGCAATACGGCTGAATCAGGAGCGTGGTGCATCGGCCGGGCCTGATTAGAGGAGACTGCCTGCAAAGTGCCGATAGCTCTCTGCGGCAGACAACATGAGGCCCGGGTGAGGCCTGCAATACGGCTGAATCGGGAGCGTGGTGCATCGGCCGGGCCTGATTAGAGGAGACTGCCTGCAAGAGCCACAAGCTGGTGAGAGCGGCTGCTGAATCCTCCGTGTGGTGTGGGACGAGTGCTGTTGCGGGGAGAGAGAGGGGAGGTGCTGGTTTGGGAGGGGGGAGGTGCTGGTGTGGGAGGAGTGCTGCTAGGGCAAGGCTGTGTTGTGGGAGGAGTGCTGTTGCGGGGAGAGAGAGGGGAGGTGCTGGTGTGGGAGGGGGAGGTGCTGGTGTGGGAGGAGTGCTGCTAGGGCAAGGCTGTGTTTGCGGGGAGAGAGAGGGGAGGTGCTTGTGTGGGGGGGGGGAGGTGCTGGTGTGGGAGGAGTGCTGCTACGGCAAGGCTGTGTTTGCGGGGAGAGAGAGGGGAGGTGCTGGTGTGGGAGGGGGGAGTTGCTGGTGTGGGAGGAGTGCTGCTAGGGGAGGAGAAGCCTGATGCCGGATGGGGGCGGGAGAGCCTGGGAATGCGAGAGGCTGGGCTTGCATGCGATGCGCGTGCATGTCCACGGGAACTGCATGAAAACCGCGGGGCTGAAAGCCCTTTGGTTTCACGATGTTTTCGCCACTTGAATTCTCGCTCCGCTCGATGCGCTTGCGCACATCGATAGGTCGCGAGACCTAAAAAACATTCAGTCCCACAGAAAATACTGTGAAAGCAGTAGAAATTGCATTAGCAAATGAACGAGAATTAGCACATGGTAAAAGGATTAATATCCTCACAGCGGAATCCGCCTTCGAGGCGCTATTCAGCCCAATAAACCTGCCTACAGTGTCACTGGATCCGAAATGGATACAGTATGTAGATTCTCTTGGAGCGGAAGATGTGAAATACTATTTCGCCCTGCAATTCGAAGAACTGAATGATTTAGAATATGAAGAAGAATATCCTCTGCCAATCGAACTTCTGCCTCTCCCACAGTACGCCTGTATAACCTATTCAGATAGATTTGTACAGCATTTCAACGTAGAGAGCAAATCCTACGATGCAGCCTGTGCAATCGTTAAAGGTCGTTGGCTGTGCGGTAAATTCAGACCGAAAATAGCAAAAACTGAATCAGTAAGAAACTGTTCGGCTCAGAGAGCTGAAATCCGATCTTTAAAGATGGCGCTTGAAAATGCGGAACGTGAATTCCCGACACTAATCGTGTGCGATTCTCATTTTTGCGTCAACTCTTACAATAATAAGTTGCAGAGCTGGATTGAAAACGATTACAAAGATGACACAGGTGCCACAATAAAGCATAAATTGCTCTGGAAACAGGTAGCTCTTTTACAGAAAGAACTACAAAAGACTCACGTGATACACGCACAGAGTCTTCAACGTGATGGCGTTCACGTTGCAGGGAATTCATTGGCTAACACAGCCACAGCGGAAGCAACTGAACCGGCTTCCGTAGCCACAAAAAAGCGTGCAGAAAAATACATAGACAGGGAAACCATGTTGGCAGTAAAAACGTCCGTAAAAGGCGACTGTGCAGCACTACCCGTGAACTATCCACTCAATTATGCATACGTAATCGATGCAAACTCCGTTCCTATTGCTCGAATCCCTGGAGTGGGGATAGGGTAATTCCAAACATGAACAGGAGAATATTTTTAATAGCAGACGCACACATGGGATTGGGTCCTAGGCACAGAAAGATCAAGGAATCTCTGACTGAATTACAATCAGTATACTGGTGGCCGGGAATGAGTGTACAACACCAAATATATGCAAACAACTGTGAAAACTGCAACAGGGGTCGCAGTAGTGAACTATGCTACCGGCTACCAATCAGACACAGCGTAACGCTGTCTACATCCCATCCTGCGTCCTATTAATCATTAAGGCTAAACACACTTAAAAAATGTGGCCTCCAGCGCTCGGCTGACGCCAGAACGGTTATAAAAGATCTGCGAGTCTTTATCAGCACATACGCAATTGCCATGTTCCATTCTGACCAGGGTCCTGCTTTCAGCTCTCGAGCTTATAAGGAGGCCATGGCCAGCATGGGAGTTGGGTTGCAGTATTCTTGTCCATCACACCCCGAAGGGAACAGTGTGGTAGAAAGAAAAAACCGGGACATAAAGCAATCTATAACAGCGAAGGTATTAGGTTCGGGTGCTGGGTGAGTCAAACATCTAATAAGTGTCCAAATCAGTCTTAATAATTTGCCAAGAAATTCTCTAAAAGGTTTCAGCCCATACGAACTATTGTTCGGAACTAGAATGAGAGTTCAGGACCTAGATAGTCAAGTATCAGTGGTACAAGATAAGAATAAAGACTTTGACATCAAAGATCGTTTGGCTGTTTTACAGGACTTGAATGAAACAAGAAAATCCTTAAGCAACATAAAGTTAAAGCAACAGCCAGCTACCACTGACGAGGCACCACAAGCACCAGCCCCAGCAAAGCCTGTCTGGATTCCAAAGATTGGGGATCTAGTCAGAGAAAAAATAGCGGTGAAGAAGGAATTTGGGCCTTCTTACAGAAAAGCAGTACCTGTCTTGGCAATCACCGGAACAAGATCAGTAGTACTACCGCCCCTTGCTGGTAAAAAGGAGAACAGAGTTGTATCAATCGACCTGGTAAAACCACAAGCATGTGGCCTATAATCAACAGTAGGCCCAGTGGACTCCCAAGAAACAGAATACCCAAACTTGCAACAATCCAAGAGGTTCAAACTGAAAGACTAATCACATTCGATCAGCCTGCAGTGCACAGATAGGGACTATGCAATAATGCCATGGAACTCGTGCCTCTTGAGACACAGATTGAAACAGTTCGTCAAGAAACACCAGTCTACAATGATGTGGCATCAAAGTGCTATCGAAAGACAAATTGAATGAACAATTCCAACAATTGACAGAACTGCCTCTGGTTATTTCATCGACTTAGACAACTTTTCCGAGGATCAAAGCAACTCCGAAGTGATGCCAGAAACAAAAAAGACTTCTAAAGAAAAAGCAACGGAACTCTTTTATCAACTGAAGGAAATCTACCTTATTTCTCCATGGTTAGAGTTCTGGTTCGGTCTAGGTATATTTTTCCTCCTGCTTTGGCTCATCATGGTACTTTGTTTGGGAAAATTCATTGAGGGAAAATATAGTACAATGGACACAGCAAGTCAGAACATCAACTTAGTCCTCAAACCACACAGATCATCCCACGTGAAGAAAAGAGAACTGTCAACAGTAAACGTCACAGCCATTCCAATACCCGGTGGGGTAGTATGGGAGAAAACTGACTATGAGATCTAGGTTTGTGCGGCCTTTCGGATCACGGGGAGGACGGTCCTCTGCACTTCTCTCACACCAATATGGGGTCCCTTCTTAACAATGTTATATTTACCTTTGACCTCACTTTTGTCAACCAGGCATGCTCCCCCCCCCTGTTCCCTTTGCCCCAACGTATAATGGAAGAGGTTGTAAATCCACAATCGATTTTGCCTTCATCACCCACCTATCCTGACTTTATAACCTTCTGGGAAACTGGGGATGACCCTATGAGCGATCACTATCCCCTCACCTTCGGGGTAAATCTCATGGAGGGCAAAGTAAAGGAACCTAGTAGAGCTCTATACCCATTTGAGGTTTCCCTAACTAAGACCAATGGGTATGTAATTAAATGGGAGAAAATGAACCCAACATCCTTCTTTCAAAACTTGCTATCCTCTTGCTCCACAGACATACTTGCTTGCTTAGAGGAAGATACTGACCCAAAGAGCATCATGGTTGCTTTTTCTAACATTCAGCGCCATATAAAAAATGCACTGACTAGGAGCTGCAAAGACAATGGGAGGCATACTCGTGGGTGGTTTGACTCTAGATGCACATCTACACTGAAAATCCTAAAGAAAGCTCTGTCTGCCGACCCAAAAGATAGGGTTCAAATTCGTCAAGCGAGACACGATTATAAGCTGGCTATTAAACAGCGGAGGGCGACATTGAAGCAGGAGGCCTGGGAAGCTTTGGGGGAAGCCGCCATGAACAAGGACAGCAATGCCTTCTGGAAAGTCATAAGATCTGTTTATAACTCAAAAAATAGAGATAATTCTGTAGAAGTGGCCATAACGGCTGAGCTCTGGGTAGAACATTATAGTAATCTTTACTCCAATAACACACAGGCTAATGCCCCGAACCCATGCAAGGTGACTTCACCCACAGATAGCATAACTCAGGATAACCACCTAACTGTCTCTCCAGTACCTCCTTACCCTATTGAACTGGCTTTTACCACATTAGAAGTGGAAGATGCCCTTAGAGAAAGTCCTTTAGGTAAAGCCCCCGGCCCCGACCACACCCCAGTGGATCTATATAAATCAGAACCGGACTTCTGGGTTCCCTTGTTAACCAATGTATTAAATATGGGAAATAAATGCGGCTTTATTACCACCTGGTCGGACGCAATCGTAGTTCCCATATTTAAAAAAGGGAATAGGGACGACCCTGCTTGCTACCGTCCAATTTCGCTATTGGACGGACTCATGAAAGTTGCTGGCAGGATTGTCCTTAAGAGGATACAACACTGGGAAGAAGAGAAGAAGGTTATCTCGGAGTTCCAATATGGGTTCCGAAAGGGACTAGGGACATTGGAGCAAAGCCTAAACTTGTCCCTATTAGTCTCTAAATACACGCAGGCCAAAAAAGGGGATCTTTTTGTTACCTTTGTCGACCTCAGCTCCGCATTGGATTGCGTGGACCACGCACTGCTCTGGTAGACACTGGAAGACATCGGGGTGGACTCAACTATCCTCACATTTATTAAAGAACTATATAGAGAAGCAGGGGTCAGAGTAAGATTTGGGACCCAGGGGCAATGTTCACAAAAATTCGCCATAAACAGAGGGGTGAGGCAAGGCTGCATACTTGCGCCCTTGCTCTTCACATTTTACATAAACTCTATCGCTGAGAGCTTAATAACTCTGTCAAGCGATTATCCGGCTGTTAATGGCAGGCCTGTACCCATTCTTTTATATGCCGATGACGCGGCAATCATGTCTAGGACAAAAGTAGGTTTGCAGAGAGCAGTAAATGAATTTTCATCCTACATGGGCAAAAGAAATTTAAAGGTGAACATCTCTAAAACTTTCTCCATGCCCTGCTCCCAAAAGAACAACAGACCATCATGCTCAATATACTTAGATCAGCAAAAGATTGCCATTACAGACACTTTTTGCTATTTGGGCATTGTGTTTGACAGGTGGGGAAGGTGGAAACACGCAGTGTCAGCTAGGAAACTCGCCTTCACCCGTGCCATAGGTGCTTTAAGAACCTTCGCAGCCAAAATTGGCGGTAAACCCATTCAAGAAATGTTACAGATCTACCGGGCAAAGTGTATAGCTACGGTCACATATGGCGCAGGTCTCTGGGGTTTCGAGAACGTGGCCTCATTACAAACTTGCGAGAACATTTTCATTTGTTACTTACTAGGTGTGTCAAAAACCACGTCGACTTTTATGACTCACATTGAGACCGGCGTTAAATACCTTAGCGACATCATAAAAATATCACCCTGTTTGCTCTGGCATAAGATTTGGACCACAGAGGAGTGCAAATTGAATAGAAACCTCATAAAAGACTGCATGGCCTTTGACGGTGTAGCAAAAGTCAAATGGCTGCGATACGTACAAACGATGTTTTCTAACATCGGACACTCTGAATTTTATGATGAACCAGAGACCCTGCAAACCTTGACTAGACCGGCCCTCAAAAAACTATTATCCATACACTTAGAAAGTGTTAGATGGGACACTGAGAAACTTAAAGACACAACCCTGAGCTATCAGCAAATTACCCCTAGCGAAGGCCTACAATTTTATCTTGGGATTGAAAAAGCACCCTATGCTCGCATGCTTTTAACTAGGCTGCGCCTAGGGATTTTCTTCCGCTTGGTCACTTTGCCGAAACAGAATGACTGGGCCTCATTGAAATTAATATGTCCATGCGACGACCACTCAACACAAAGTAACATACACATCATGTTCTTTTGTAATCTATATACCAGCTCGAGGAAATTATTTCTTCTACCCTTACTTAAACGCTGGGGGATAAGAACATGCAAACCTGCATATTTAAAATTATTGCTTTTAGAAGACGTGGATGTCATCTTTGCTGTTTCTCTCTTTTTAATGTCAGTGCTGAAATTTAGAAACTCAATGAGTTAACTAACACATGCTAATATTTGACTGATTAGTGTAAATCGAGGCCCTTCATCCATATGACTGCCGTAGATTTTAACTTTTGGAGAAATGTTTTATCTTCTTTTTTGCAACTTTTTTCATGAAAACTGTTCCTAAATTATCTGTATAAATTGTATTTGTATGCTTTTATGATTTATTGATAAATCGAATAAAGCTTATTTGAGACCTTTGAGATCTATGGTCCGGTCGAGATCCTGAAGTATCCTCATCAACTGATGGTTTCCTTAAGTGATTTTGTACAACCTAGTACGTTCTCTGATGATTGGGACTTTGACAGTATTAATGATATGATGTCTGATTTAGTAATGTCAGCTAGATTCACAGATCATGATTATTTACAAAGTTCGTCTAGTTATGAACAGATGTTCTGTTTTACACATTATGGCGATCATTATTTGCATAAATCTGCACAGCCTAGAAATGTTTTTAAGTATAACCAATGGGAACATTGTGCTACACCACCTAAAAGCAGTTCTAGAACATTCTTTGAGAAATTCAAGTACTTCTCAGGGTTCAACACCAGTGATGCAGAAACGTTTTATTACAAACTGTTAGATAAAGCAGGAATGAAAACAATGCTGACAAACACTAAATTGATATATTCAGAAGCATTTTATGAAAAAATGATGACATTTGGTTTTGATTATTGGAAAAATAACATTGAAACAAAAACCATTTGGGGTATAAAAGATTGGCAGGTACAAGGCCTAGAAGCATTATTCAGAACCTGCATGATACCAGCACAAATGATGTTTTTAAATGACACAATTCACCAAACATCCTGTCTTGGCCTAGCTAAGATCAAAGACCTAAACAAACCGTCTATTCCGAAGCCAATACCTGAGAATGCAACAACAGATATTGAGATAGACGTAACTAAAATTTTACATTTTAACAGAACACATCCTGATTGGAAAAAGTGGTTAATCTGGCCTACTGACACAAACAACTGTCAAGATAGATTCCTGAATAAAACACAGGGGTTAAAAATGACCAGACAAGACCCTAGATACTCCCAGAGACAACATCCAGGGATAGTAACAACATACAGTGTAGGGAAACTCTGCCTCGAATGGCTAGGATCATCCACACTGGCTGAAATTAAGCAACACTTGTCTTTACTTAAAGATGGTGCTGATTTGCGCGATTTTATTATGGGACCACGCAAACAGCGTCAAAAGCGTTTCATAGCGACCAGTGTCTATGCTGCATACAACGAGGCTTGGAAAGTCACACAAATTGAAACAACTGAAAAAATACGAGAAATTGATCGTATTAATTTGGAAAAATCACTTTCTGTAGTGGTCAATCGGTTAATGACTCTGTCCTCCAGAATATATTCGTTGGACAATATTGTATCCTCTGCCTTTGATATAATAGACAGAGACTTGCTAATGTTACAGCATGGCCAGTCACAATTACGTTCTATTGTACAATTAGGCTGGACGCTGCAAAATCTTCGTTCAGGCTATGTGCCTTGGCGTTTAATCAACACGTCGTCATTGTTTTCCATTTTTAACCTTACTGATAAACAAATCAGCTTGGCACAGAAAGGAGCAAACTATACAATCCTGAGCATCGAAAAACTTGAGAGATTACCATTGACAATGTCAGAAAGTCCTGTCATTGAATGGATAATACACAGGATTATCACAATTCCGATAACAACTTTCCGATTTAAAAAGTGCCTTGAATACATACCTACTGGCCAGTATGAACGATTAGGTAAAGGATATGTTAAGTCAGCATGGAAATTACCATACACACATTCATGCTATAGTGACAGCAACAAAAATGTATTTCTTAGTGGTGAAAACTGTAAACGTTCACTAAGCGGTATACTTTTGTGCCAGGGTATTAATTTACACGGAGCCTGTGAAGGTAATTCTAACAACTTTCATGCCACCAGCTTGTCACACCTGCAACGCAGATAGAGCCTTTCTTTATGCAACTCGCGAATGGGAGTTACATTCTAAGAACGGATCACAGATGTTGTGGCCTTTTGCCAGGGAAAGCATATCTCGTAAGCGTAACTTCCATGGTCAAATGCTGTATGCAAGCATTGTTCCCGAGCGGCCCTGGAGACATAGAGACTCCCATCTGGCCTCGTCTGCATTTCTCTTCTATACGAATTGAGACTTTAAGCAGAATGAAGTCTGTGCTTTTGCAGACAACAGTGCCCATCACGTCATCAAAAGAGACGTATGATCTCATAGTTGCAAGGACAGCTACGGAGGTTCATGACCTTTTATCAACAAATTGCCCCGTGCATTTCGTAGAAATGCTGAGCCAACTCCTGAACATGTCTAGTGCCACAGGCATATTTAAGACGATTTTTACGGGACTGCTAACCCCATTCAAAGCAATTCTGGGAATCATTCCTAATTTTGTACATTCAGTCTTTGGCGGCAGACCCCTATTTTTGGGACTTGTGGCAGGGATTTTATTTTTGGCCCTCCTGCTCCGATATGGCAAGCCAAAGCTCAGACATGACTCCGAGGATGGAAGAAACAATCCTAGCAATCCGCTACCCGGACAGAATAACTAGAGTCCTTGGATTGGCCAGGCTGAGAGATCTAAACATGACCTGGTTCCTTTCATTCAGACCTATATGGCAATCCTGCATCTTACCTGTACTTCGATGTATGCTATGCGGAGATGAGTGCGTGTTGGACACCTGTCTTGCACTTCCATCAGCAGTACCAATGGATATCGATACTTTGCTCAGTCCGATAACGGCTCACGCATTGTGTTGTCCCCAGCGGCTACCAATCCTGAAGACGGCATTCGTTGAAACTCCTGTACTACGACTAGGTGGTAACAGTGGAGCGAGTGACAAAAGCAACATCACCCAGGTACGACCTTCTGTGAACATTGCTGATCCAGCCTTTGATGACAGCAATCATTCTCACACCTGCCAAGTTACAGCACTATCGAATTTGGTCGAACTGTCACCTGATTTTGTAGACCAATTCTTTGAGAGCCTGTCTGATATGATGTTCTCACCCGAACAGAAACAATAACTTTAGAGAAGCATTCCGACACACAGCGTTCCCATGAACTCTGAATTCGGCCTTCAGTTTTGAACAACAAAAACTGCTAAAAGCGTTGGAACTCTATTTTCCCCGTTCAAGCAATAATTCTTTTGAATTGAACACTTTTTAATATTCACCCTTTTTGGCACGAAAAATTCTTTGCTTAAAGTAGAACTATTCATAGAGAACAGAAGCTTCTACTTCTATTTTTAGTTACATCTAGAGACATAATAACTTTGCACCAGCCTCTAGCCCATTTTACTGCAATGCATTTATATGTGATGAAATTCTCGCCCTTCTTTTCTGTATTCAGAGATATTTCATGTGTAATTCTTTTTGCACAATCGTTCATTGATTTCATATGCTATAATTTTGAATGATTTCTATGCTTCAAAAACGTACAGTACCTATATTTTCACGTATTACAAATACGCCTATTTCAAATGCATATATGTATTTTGGGGTGGGCAATGTTACACATGCATCTTATTGCTCAAGTTTTAGTAATTTGATGGACATGAATTCGTGGAGTGGGTGTTGCGTACTAATCTAGGACCCTGATCGATACTGTGACCTTATGCCCCTATACGGCTATAATCCCCTTGTACCCCTATATTGGCATAACCGATCAAATGCAATATTCAGAAACTCGTCTCTGGCCTCACACGAACAGAGCCACATTTCAGAATTGCTTCCTCTGCCACTTCCTTTGCAGCTAATTAGTGCAATGACATAGCATAAGTTACTATCTAAGATTCCTAGATTAACACTCCGAGTGCTTCAACAAGATAAAAACTCAGCAAGCTGGGAAAGCCCCGCTTGCTATGTTTTGATTAGTAATAGAACTCTAATGAGCACTGATAGACGATCACTTCCTAATGACTTCTTTATTGACGTCTTATGTCCAAAAACTTACGTCAAACAAGGCACCTTTCAGGTATAAATATTACCAACATTGCCTTAAGCAAACGCTGCTGTTTCGCTGAAGCTGAAGTTGCTGCTGTTATGCTGATGATACCATAGCTGCTATCGCTACTGCTATCGCTGCTAACGAGCGAACGATGGTGTGGTGAACTTAGGAGCTGAACAGCCGTCCCCCTGCAGGAGCCCAGCAGATGCAAGCTGCCCGCGGACGCTGCCCCTCCTCTTCCTCGACGCGCTGAGAGAGACGCTGTCTTTTCTCCTGCAAAGAAATCCAGCTCCGGCGTTTCCAGTCTACTCTTGCGAGTGACTGGGATATCGAGTTCCCTGAAGGAGATACCAGACCTCCATCATTCTATTCCAGAGGTATGGTGTTGACTAAACCCTTAGAGAGAATTCTTGAAGCAAACCTTGGCAAAACCAACTTAACTTAAAGCTACTTACTTACTCCCCTCCCAAGTATTAGGCTTAGGTCAGGTACACTGGGGTAGGCGTAGTTAGAAGCACCAGTTGAGAATTTTAGCCTAATGTATATATGAATGTATATATGTTTTATTCATTTTAAACCATTGTATGGCTAAGAAACCATATCAATGCTTTTACAGTATTATTTCGCAATACTCATCTTACTGTACGTACTTTTTATTATAATAAGTCTTGCAATTGTGGCAATTCATTTCTCTTGTACGAGAAGAAAGACTGTTCACTAAATGTTACCCTTTATTGAAAACGCCCGTCTCTCTATTCTCTACATATTGTGAAAGTAATCTGCACAACAACTGACTGAGTAAAATAACTGTCTATTGTTCACACGACTCTAGAGATTGACTCTTATCTGAGGAGCTAAGTTGTCATGTTGCACGGTTGTTGGAAAACTGAATCCCTTCTTGTCTGTACCAGGGAAGCTGATCACTTCCTATTCAGTCAAGAAAGTTTCCAGTGACCTCTGAGCTAGTTGGTAACAAACCCAATTAAGTTTAGCATAGTCAGTAGAGGCCTGGAAGATCCGCACTTCTACGTCGATACTACTGTTTGTTATTCCAATGCGCAGGGCCTATTGGGAAAATAGGAACTACACTACAAAACATCCCAACATCCCCTCCCCAGGACAGGTGACAGTCCAGTACCCATCCAAACTCCATACCAATGGTATTGACATGCAGAGTACCTGCGCTGTTGTAATTGGGGGTGATGTCTAGACTCGGTGTCCTCGGGTCCCTCCCCTCCCAGTTCCACCCCCCATCCAAACCGATAAGGATTTTACCTGCCCCCACCCTCCCCCAACCCCCCCACCTGTTCTTCCCCCTCGCTGGTTAGAAATCCCCTCCAATGGGAACATGAACCACTAGTACAGGGACAAAAGGACACCAGTGAGTGAAATTATTGTCCTTGCATATCCATCTGCCACTGGGGACTCTGTTCAGATGAGGTCATCCACCAATTTGGGGGTGACTTTAGGTAAGTCTGTGTCATATTCCTCCGCTGAGCTAATTCTTCGGGCAACATCTGGTGTTCTGTCCTCCATTGCATTTCTCAGAGATTTAGGGCTGGAATCCGCTTGACACTTGACTTCGTTCAGCAACCTCCCGTAGTACTTGTCTTTCTTCCCTATCTTCCACTGAGGATTGTGTGCCGGTTTTTCCAGGAGTTCTTTGCTTCTTTTGGGTCTCTTCCCTTATTGAGTTCTCTAGGGATCTTCGCAATTGGGCCGATTTAAACCATTCCCATGTTTCTTGGGGAGTCTGATAGAATTGGCTTCCTGTGGGTGATGTCACTGAGTCTGGCTGGGAATATCGCGTATGGAAGCTGGAGCGGTCTATGTTGATTCTTCACTGCCAGGAACGAGGCACGCTGCCGCTGTACCTCCATCGTAAAATTCGCAAATATCATGATTTTGCTGAGGATGTGTGTTTTGACAAGCTGGTGCTAGGATATGGTCTCTGCCTCTAAAATGGAGCAGGCGAGCAATCGCAGGTCTTGCGGTGGCTCCCAGCATTGGGGGATGCCCCGGTACCATGTGTGCTCGCTCCAGCGCATAGAATGGCGATAGGCC
The DNA here is from genome assembly GCF_964263255.1 of Lissotriton vulgaris. Classification (NCBI taxonomy): domain Eukaryota; kingdom Metazoa; phylum Chordata; class Amphibia; order Caudata; family Salamandridae; genus Lissotriton; species Lissotriton vulgaris. The sequence goes on from NC_141689.1 coordinate 518,369,456, forward strand.
CTCTGGGGCTACTTCCGTGCTCAGCCAGTGTTCTAGGAATTGCACCTTGTCGCTGCCTTCTGTTCGCTCCGGAAGGCCTATGATTCTTCAATTATTTCTACGGGACCTCCCTTCACTGTCTTCTGCTTGCGTTTCTAGGATCTTCGATCTGTTCATTGCCTCTGATAGTTTTACCCATTACTGTGACCTCCGATGGTACGTCTGCCATTGTGCGCTTGTTCGTTACCCATTCTGCCAGACGGCGGTGATCATCTTTTAATAGATTCAAATCTGTGCCTATGGCATTTATCTTCGTTTCAAGTGCTTCACGAGATGCTGCGATTGCCTTCACCACCCACCTACGGCTGACCCAGGACCATCTCTCCTTCAGGAAGCAACTCAAGACCTGGCTGTTCGAGCAGTAGCGACTCATCCCCCTCCAACCCAGCGCCTTGAGACCCGAACGGGTGAGTAGCGCGCTATACAAATCCGCTGATTGATTGATTGATTGATGATATCAGTTAAGGTGATACAGGATTGAGTAGTCTCATTTGGCTCTCCTCCTGCTTCATCTTCCTGGTCAGTGTGCTCTTGTCTTTTACAGGGATCTATAGTGTCTTGACCTCAACGTTTGGATACTTGCCCCATTCTTATCTGGTGTAACCCCGTGCTCGGTGGCCGCGCTATCAAGAATTTAGGGCCCCCTCAGTCTTGTGCAATTATCAATGCCCTTGCGGTTTCTTTACAATCTCAGTGCAGCTGCTAGGTGGTGGGGGGCAGCACTCTACTCCCGCATCAGGACCTGTAGCTGCCTCTCCACAGGGGGTAGCCTGTCAGATCGGCGGGGGAGCAGCCTTCACCCCGCGGCGCAGCCAGTCAAGCAGTGTCGCCCCGGGGAAACAGTCCAGATTCCGTTGACTCTTGATGAGTAGGTCAGTCTGTTATTTTGCTTAGCTCCTCTCCTCTGCTATTACTGCTTTTGGTCTGCTCCGATTTACTTACTACCCTACGTCGTTGTATGGAGAGTTAACTTTCAATCCTTATTAGCAGAGTCGCGTCACTCCACTCTCTACGTTGTAAACTCTCATTTATCTCTTTATCCCAGCCATTAAAGATAAACTGGTTCTATGGTTTGGGTTATGAGAAGCACCTCAGTAGCCCTCCAGTCTCAGCAATCTTGTATCCAGCCCTCGCTTTTCTGTCGTGGTTCCTTCTCCACCCTTTGGTGTCGCCTTTTCTTACCCCCTTTCCCCCTATCTCTATCTCTGTTGTTTAAGTCTCTGGGGTCCTCTCAGTGTTGCCCGCTACTGTTGTGGCCTAGCTCCCTCTTTGCCTCTTGTTTCTCCGCTACTTCTGCATTGGCTCCCCCCTGGTTAGGCCGCCCTGTCTGTTCTTCCACCCTAAGGACTCCTTCTCTTACTTAGGCCTACTCCTCTCTGTTGATTTGTGAGCCCCATCCTTCCTGCCACCGTAGCGCATCGTTTTAGCCGCCCTGGCAACCTTCTTTGACTTACTCAAGGGCGTCTACTACAGCTGCAGCGGTCCGTCTCTGTGCACGCCCATCGTGGCGCCCCTACCCTTCTGGCTGCCTGTGCTCTTCCTTTGTCCTTCCGGCTCCCACTGCTCAACGGCTCTTCAAGATCGAGGGAGTCCCGGCTTCACCTCCAACATGCTCCCTCCTCACCTCAGGGGGTTTTTATGGTGATGCAGGGCCTTTGAGCGATTGTGTCCTGGTGCCTGCAATGTACCGTCCTCCACTGGTCATCTGCAGGCCTCCATACTTCGTTTTTCTTGTGCTTCATGCTCCCCCTGTGTGGGAGAGTTCACCTTGGCCTACACGCACCTTCTATCTTTCTCAGGGTCAGTGGGTGCCCTCCAACGGTTACAACCGCAGCTGCCGCTTGGCCCGCCTCAGGCGCGTGAGTTCGCTTCAGCCACCACCTCGCTGGCTTTTCCACAGAAGCCTTGGACACCCCGTGGCCTTTGATTCTGAATCGAGGACACTGCTGCAGATTTCTGAGCTGTTCTCCCTTACTCGACAGTGATACGAGCTCTTCCCTTCTGCGTGCTCGCTAGGTTGATATCGTCCTCACTCATGCAACGGCTGCCATTTTCATATTGCATGCAGCAATCTCCAGGTATAGAACTCTCAGGGTTATTCTGCAGTTTCGGTGTGCTCTCCTCTTTCCGCTTGTATCCCCCAGTCCCCTAATGGATTTGTCGGGGCACAGGGTTTCAGGATGAATGAGGATCGCCGGGCAGGAGCCCCACAAGTCACGTCCTACTCCATTGGCTGTTGCCACGCCCCGGTTCAAACGAGTACATGCTTCTTGCTCACAGTGCTTACATTTGTAACTTACAACCATGGTAACATTACAGTGCCAATGATTAGTGCAACCTGCGAGAGTATAAACTGTTAGTATTGATGGTTCACACAATTAAGGGCCCACAAAAATGTGTGATGAGTGCCTAAAATAATTTTTGGGGAATGGGTCGATGTTGTCAATGAAACCATGCTTGAAAAGACCTTAGCAAAGGTGGGTCTGTCGCACCTGACTTATTTGCACTGGAATTGTTACTTAACATATCATCAAATACTTTCACTCTGTGGGGTTTCCAATATGTTAATGTTGTAATGTTTTATGGCCCATGTGGGTCTAATGTTTTGAAGTCACAGAAACCTTTTTTGATTCTTAAAATATTCATTCATTTTCAATTTCAGTATTTCCACTAGTGACGCCCAAAGGAATAAATGGCATTGATTTCAAAGGGGAAGCAATTACGTTTAAGGCTACTACAGCTGGAATCCTTGCTACATTATCTCATTGCATTGAACTCATGGTAAAGCGGGAAGACAGCTGGCAAAAAAGATTGGACAAGGTAAGAAACACTTTTGTGATAATAGCGTTTTGTCATCAAGACTAACATTCCATGAATGGGGTCCGTATGATTAGTACATATTACTAGCTTATTTTTCCAGATTATGAACCTGGTCTTCTCAGATTAGACAAAATTACTGAGGTTTTTGAGACCTACATAAAGGGGATTTATTTAAAATGAGGCACATGCAGTATTTTGGTGTGCTTTTTAATTTTTTTGCAAGCTAGTCTCGCTCAGAGCAGGGGTGTAAATTAGATTATGAATGATATTGGTTATATCTCGTACACTACATAATCACTGCACCACAGAATACCTGCAATTAAACAAAGTAAGAAGTTATTTAAACAGTCTAAATGCGTAAATAAAATAGTTTAATATATAATGCATTATACTGCAACATTGTATTAGTGTTTCATACCCATGACCAATACTATGAAAGGTAGGCACTTTCAATAAGTAACTTTTTTTTAAAACAAGAGTTGTGATAAGTGAGGAAGGAGCAAGGTATCAGTTATTGTTTCAGTATCTTTTTCCTTTGGCGGAAAATCCCAAATTAAGAGTTTTCATTCAGGGAGATCTTCTGCTTCACTAGATTTAGAGCAGGCACTCACCACATGGTTTTACAATAGTGACTAGATTGGGTACAAAGTAGTAATCCTCCAGTTAGAGGAATGAGGTTGATAGTGCATATTGATGTATTGTTAACCATTGTGTATTTATTTTGACAATTTAGGCACATCTTTCATATTTAGCCCAACACAAATTCTTTGCCAAAATGGTTCAATCTGTAGCTCAATAAAAAAAATTCAATGTATTTAGACACAGTCAACCATCCCACCCTCATAAAGTAATCTGGAGTCTTGAATGTAATTTACCAGCAGTGAACTGCATAGGTTCTCCCCCTACCTTTCTAACCTACAGCAGTGTTCCCACATGGGTACCTCCCGTTCCCAAAGGATCCCGATCACCCTTGGAGTCCATCAGCGTTCCAAGTGTTCCCTGTCAACTTTAGTCTCTACATAGAACTGCTTGCTCGATTCGCAGATCATGGTGGTGTTACTACTCAGTAAAGAAGAAAGGGGGTGTGTTTCATGGGAAAGTTGGACTGAATACTCAGTTGTTTAAAGGAAAAGATACCTTGTATATTCCGTTTTTTGTGTGTTTTGTAGATCGCTCAAAAGGAAACAAGCCAGTTGATCATCACAACATTCAGTTTATTATTCTCTTAAAAAATAAATAACATCGAAGTGTATCTCGTCATCAGTGAATCGCATATTGGAGCCCACATTCTTGTCAAGACAGTTTGTTCATTCTGAAAGAATGTTTTGTTAAAAAAACATGATGAAAGTTGGACAATATTATGATTTTAAATAAAATATACAGGTTTTGAATGTCTTTAAAGTTGTCCATATGTTGTCCAAAGTAACGGGGGATCTTTGGCTTTGAAGAACCTCTGAAAGAGTTTATATTGCTACTAGTGTATGGCCCTTTCTGGGGACTTGGAAGACATTTGTTACCCCTTGAGAAGTAGCATTGAAGCATTTCAATCCCATCCTGTTCCGGGGTCAACTGAGGACAATGATCTTTCTCGAGAAAGCATGGTTAATACCTAGAGAGGTTCTACTGGAAAAAAAGAGGCGCAGATGAGAAATCATTTGTTTATTGTGTTGTTACTTAAAACCTTAATATTATCAACATTTAAAAGAGACACGTTCTACTAAAATCTGTATAAAAAAGCAGAACAGTATAAAACCATCTAACGCAAACAGACGTATGATATCAGGAGAGAAAACATGTAATTTGAGAACAGTTGTTTAAAAAAACTGAAAAAAAATATAGTTGACTTAAAAGCCATGTGGTTGTTTGAAGTCAATTGCAGGTAAAGTCAAAGTGCATACAGTATGTTTTCTGAAGTGCAAAGACGTATGTTAAAAGTAAAGCGTTTGTGAAAAAGTCTGGCCGTCGACTATCTTCTCTAGATTTTTAAAGATTTTTGAAGAATGTCCTGCACCACCTAAGATATTTGCCAATTCAGAAGGGATGGTGCTGCTGAAAATCCAGTTTGTGGCATTGTTACACGTCCTTATGCCATGAGTTACAAATAGTGGCTTTAGCAGGGACTAGTCAAGCTAGCCTGGCTGATATGGGGTGATGTCCCAAAACTGGTCCCAGGATGCGTTTTATATACAGGGAGAACCTGGCCTGGCAGTTCTGGCTGGACTGTTCCCATGGAGAACAGGGTCAAGACTGATTTGCATATGGCTGGGTTTAAAATGGAATGGCATGGGGAGCAAAACCATAGATGGGTTTAGGCCTAGATCTCTGTACTGAGGTGAATATTTGACATTGATTAGCATTCTGTCCATCAGTTGTTCTTTTTGCATGTGCATAGATTAAATAGCGTTGAAGCTCCATTCCAGGAACAGATTCCACAGCAATGCTCACAGGCAACAGGGAGTTGGGAGGATCTAGTGTTTGTCATGAAATGTCATGCAAAAAGTTCATCAAGAGATGGCATGGTGGAACAGAAAACTTAGCACAGGGGAGACTTCTCACACAACCAACTCCAACAGTAACCATCACAACAGATGCTTCCCAGCTAAGGTGGGGAGCGCACATGAACAACCTCAAAGTAAGGAGTTTGTGGACACAACAGGATGCGATAAAAAACATCAACTTCCTGGAGTTAGAGACCGTGTTCCTAGTCTTAAGTCTTTCAGAAACAGCTTTACGGAAAGTGGGTGTTAATCCAAACAGACAATACAACTACAATGTTTTACATCAACAAACAAGGAGGGACACAATCAATAACACTATCATCCTTAGCCCAATAACTATGGAGATGGGCAATACCAATTACTAGCAATACATCTTCCAGGGAAGGATAATATAGAAGCAGGCAGGCATCTGCATCCCACGAATGGGAAATGAATCAATCCGAAATCCTAAAGATATTCAAAAAATGGGGAATTCCACAAATCGACCTTTTGCAGCACCCCAAAATGCAAAATGTCAACACTTCGCATCCAGCTAACTGTGCAAACAGTCCCTAGGGAATGCGCTATGGATAGACTGGTCGGGGGCAATTGCTTACGCTTTTCACCCCCAATACCACTGCTACACAGGTTACTCAACAAGTGCAGGATCAGCCATATGACATTAATACTCATAGCACCTCAGTGGGCCAGACAAACCTGGTTCTCACCGATAATGGAGATGACTCAAGGGGCAATGCACAAATTCCCCAGCAGAAAGGACCTCTTAACAATGTAGAACGGAAAGGTGCTACACCCAGAACCAGATAACCTAAACCTGGCCGCATGGCTCCTGAGGATTAGAATTTGCTGACCTCAAACAACCCACTCACTCATAAAATCTTTATTTCGGCTGTACGCCATAAAAGATACATAGCATATAAAAGCAGGGGTTCATGGATGAGAAAATCATACAATCCAAGAAAAAAGGAACAAACAATCTCAGAAATAACAAGGGATACAGTGTAAAAAGCAGAAGTTGTTACAGATAAAGTCCAACCTATCACATCATGTGTGGTTTACAGTAATTAAAAACCTTCGCTTTTGCCACTTGCCAACAAAAACTGCGAAACGGAAAAAACAATTGTTCTAGTTGTGTTTGTTTTAAAAACTCTAAAAGCATGCATAAAGTGATTAAAACCCAAGTTCTTACACAGGGGTACGAGCCAGTACTTCTGGACTTACTGTAAGCTGGACAGAAGAAAAGAACATGGAGATCATTTTCCCTGTCACAGTTACAACTGGGTCATTTTTCATTCGTAGATGGAGACCACCTATTAGTCAGAGCTCGGAGGGGTAAAACACCATATCGCCACTGTATATATAATTTCCTAGCTAAAATAGAGTATATTTCATCCATGAATCCTTCAAAGCAGTAAAAATCTTTAACAATTAAAAAAGAAGCCGAGAAGGTGCCGTTTTCAGAGTTAGACAGAACAGCAGCATGTTTGTATTCATAATATGTCTTCGTAAGGTTTTTGCGAGTGATCATTTTAGAACCTTTCGCTGGGTCAGACCACAAAACGGGTAATTCCAACCTTCGACATTCATTTTTTATGAATCTGAGCCAGGGAATTTTCCCTACCCCAGGCAGGGTCAGTAATTCTGTTAGTTCCTGCCTATAGGTAGCAAGCTCCGGGGTTACCCATAGCCTGCGCCAAAATCTTAGTGGTTTAAGTGCTAACACCTCATCAATGGCCCTGAGTCAGTTGCGAGAGTGTGGTGCGGCTCCGGCAGGCGACCCAATCAGGTCACGAGAAGGCGCTGGCGGTAGCTCGGTCTTGGGAGACCATGGTCCAATCCTTGAAGGACAGCCAGCTGACAGAGGAGGAAGTGTAGGTTTCACATCTGCATGATGGTTACCATTCTAGTGTAGTTTTTGCTGACCCAGTGATAAATCAAATAAGATGAATCTTCGGATTGGTAAGCGCCCATACCACCACTCATGTTTGGGGGGAGGGAACCGGGAGGTAAAGGAGAGATGAAGAGGGCAACAAAGTAGAACTGTTAGTGATAGCTCCAGGGATAGTTTTAGTTAGTGTGTTAGGAATTTGGAGGGCGAAAAGAAAAGCAGGTGCAGTCCTCCGTTTGTTAGCCAAAACTGGTTATATTACTGGGAAACGCATGCATGCACTACGACTTTGAAAATTGCCGCCCGACCGCTGGGTTGTGGGCTGAATGGCTGTGTACCTCAAATGTTTCTGTTCTAAGGACCACAAGCGTTGGTTACAAAGTTGCGGAATGGCATACATGTGTAATATCATAACTGCAATAAAAATATATTTAAAAATAAAATCAATGGGCCCGAGTCCTAAATCAAGCCTTAAAGGCAGAAGAGGAGTACTAGAAGGTAAGGCCAAGAGCTGTCTTATAAATGGATTTTCAGTCCTGATCATTTCGGGCCTGCATGAGTATCCCCATAATTCCCCGCCATAGACAATCACACCCCTCGCTTGCATCTTGTAAACCTCCAAAGGTGGCGCAACCTGTTTATACGTGGAGGTGTTAGATAGTTTCATAATTCCCCCGGCTAGTTGGGACAGTTTTAATTGCGACTTCACTAGCTGTGGGCCCAACGTCGGGTTCTCATTAAGGGTGACCCCCAGATAGTCAAAAGTCGAAACCCTTTCCAGACATGATGTACCTAGTCTCGGATTTGGACATGTAGTTGCTGGGGGGTTGAAAATCATGAACTTCGTTTTAAGCGAGTTGATCTCCAAACCCCTGACTCTACAAAAGCTCTCAAAACCGTCCAAAATACGCTGGATCCCAATCGGGGACTTAGAAAGCAAGAGGCTGTCGTCAGCAAACATAATGGCGGGGACCCTACTGCCAGCCAACTTTGGGGCATCATTATTCTTTAGTCCATTCAAGTGCGCGATTACCCCGTTGACATAGAGGCAGAACAGGGTCGGTGCAAGCACACAGCCCTGCCTTACCCCCCTGTCAACGGGAAATCTCGACGACAATGCACCATTTTTCCCACATCTGACTTGGGCAAAGTTCACGTCATGAAGCCTCATCAATATTGTCAGAAGTGGGACTGGTATGCCCAGTTCAAGGAGGACAATCCATAATTTCGTCCGCGGTACTAAATCAAACGCCGATCGACAAACACCATATAGAGGCTGCCACCCTCTATAGTTACTGTTTTCCAAAACAATAGAGAAAGACAAAATATTTGGGCCATAGTAGAGGTGTTCTTTCGAAACCCCGCTTGGTAGGGACTAAGAGTTCGAGGCATGTGGGCTGCTGAATTCATTTCTGTGCATAGATCGCCGCCTAGTTTTGGGTCCGGATGATTGCACATTGTTGTCCTGGAAGAGTCTTCGAAGTATCACGAGATAGGTGGCTCCTCCCCTGGACTACAGTGCGCATGGGCATCGACTCCATCCTCAGATTGTTTTTTTCCGCCATTGGGTTCGGATGTCTTTGGGTTCCCTCTAGTCGGAATCGATAAAACTTTATTGAGACCAAAAGGTCTTTAGTCTATTACGTCGGTGAAGAAGTCGTCGAAGAGGTAGGAGACGACGACGGGGCCCTCGGGCCATGGAGGACAGCTCGGATGAGGAGCTTCCTCAAACGGACTCTGGGGCCGTCCCCATTCCTGAGGCTCAGGTTGAGGGATCGCCTTCGGGCCTTACCTAAGATCTTACTATGGGTTCTACGGTCCCGCCTTCGGGCTCGGCCACGGACATGGCTGCCGAGCCAAACCCTGGAAAATCGAAACCAAAAGTGAAACCTACGGTCTCGACTCCAGACCCTGCGCAGGTGCCGTCCTCGAAACCGAAAGTGCGCATCACTTTTGTCGGCTCCAAGGCCTCGGCGCCGAAGAAGCCGAAGGTGGTCGTCGAGCCGAAGGCTCAAGTCAAGGGCGTCGAGACAAAGTCTACCACGCCGAAGACTAAAGTCAAGGTGGTAGAGTCGAGCGCGTCGGCGCCGAAGACGGTCGACGTCGGCAAAAGCCTCAGCGACCCGAAGGCTATCGGCGATCCGAAGAAGGCCCTTGGTGACCCTAAAAAACGACTGGATGACCCGAAGGTTCCTGCGACTCTGCGTCACCAGGACAAGGCCAAGGGCACGGCGCCCCGAGAGTCAACTCCAGGTGTGGCCTCGAGGGATTCCACTGAACCGGCGCGCCCATCCGTCGCGTTCACCAAGAAGGTCTCCCTGCAGCGTATCAGGGACGGAACCGCGTCGGCCGGTCCGAAGGATCCTGCACCGACGAAACCGGTAGAGAAACCATTGAAGGCGTCCACGGCCATCCATTTCACGTTGCCACCAAAAACGGCGCCGAAGGCTTTCGCTCCTAAGGCAGTCGCCAGCGTGCCAGAGAAGGTCTCCTCGGCGCCGAAGTTGTCAGCGGTGGTCCCGGACCCACATCCTCGACGACCTTCAGTGGAAGAGCATCAGGAACACTTCATCGATGCCGAAACGGGCAGGCTTTCCCTCCCCAAGCGGAAAATCGCCCCTGAACGCCCAATGGAGTCTTACAAGATCCCTCTCAAGAAGAGGAGGGACTCTGCTTCCACTCCTGTTCTCACAATGTCTCGCCCACTTACTCCGATGTGGACGCTGGTGAGGGGGATGATGAGGACGAGTACAGTTATCCCGTCTACACAGACCCTGAGGATACCAACGAACCCTGGGCCGCTGGTGGTGACCCAGGGGACCCTCAATCAGGACAAGACCCTCAACTGTTTTCTGCAAAAACGTCTCCTACAGAAGACTCTGCAGCTTTCAATGCCCTCATTGAACGGGCAGCAAACAATCAGAACGTCCAACTCCACGCTGACCCTTTGGATGTCGACTTCCTGTTTGATACCTTCTCGGTATCAGAAAAGACTGTTAAGACTCTGCCTATGCTGAAAGGTGTTTTAAAGCATGCTGCTGAGATCTTTAAAGAACCTACCAGGGCAAGGGTGATAAACCCTAGGATTGACAAAAAGTACAAGACGGCGCCCACTGATCCTACCTACATCAAAGGACAGTTGCCTCTGGACTCCCTTGTTGTCTCGAACGCCCAGAAGAGGGCTAATTCTCAGACTACGGGTGATGCTCCTCCCCCAGACAAAGAATCCAAGGTCTTTGAGGCCTCAGGGAAGAGGGTAGCAACACAGGCAGCCAACATCTGGCGTATTACTAACACACAAGTGCTTCTGGCGCGCTAGGACAGGGCACACTACGACACACTGGAGACCCTGTTACAACACCTGCCTGATGAATACAAGGAGGGGGCTGAGATGTTGATTCAAGAAGGGAAGCTAATCTCCAACGCTTCTATTAAGTGTGCTCTGGACGCGGCTGATACCGCCGCCAGGGCTATAAACACTAGTGTTATGCTGCGGAGACATGCCTGGCTGAGAATCTCTGGATTTAAGCCAGAGATCCAAACCACCATCCTTAACCAAACCGTCAACCCAGATCACCTGTTTGGCCCGGAGGTTGACACCACCCTAGAAAAAATTAAGAAGGACACGGAGACTGCGAAATCCATGGGTGCCTTACAGTCCCAGCAGTTTCGGGGTGGGTCCTTTCGTCGCTCAAACACTAGGGGTGTTTCAAGGGGCCAGCTCTCCCAATCCACGCAGTACTACAAGAGCAACACTCAGTCCACATACACCAACAAGAGTCGAGGTGTATATCGTGGCAACAGCGCCAAGGGCAGAGGTCGTGGAAACAACAGCTCCAGATCCTCTGCCACCAGCAAACAGTGACGCCTTGTCACTGCCCCCCGACGACACAACACCGGTCGGGGGGAGACTCCAGCAGTTCCTGCCGGTCTGGAAGTCCATCACCACAGACAGGTGGGTCAGGAAACTTATTCAATACGGTTATTGTCTGGAGTTAACATCCACTCCACCCAACATGCCCCCAAGAAACCGGCCTATGTCGACCGAGCATTTGCATTTATTGCAGCAGGAAGTCACCGTTATGCTGCAAAAAGGAGCAATAGAGCTCGTGCCTATGCAAGAAAGAGGCACAGGGGTCTACTCCCTGTACTTCTTAATACCAAAGAAGGACGGGTCCCTGCGGCCCATTCTGGACCTCAGGCCACTCAACCATTACATCCTGTCGGAGCACTTCCATATGCTGACCCTGCAGCAAGTGCTCCCGTTGCTCAGTCAGGGGGATTTTCTCGCAACTTTAGACCTAAAGGATGCGTACTTTCACATTCCACTGCACCCTTCACACAGGAAATACCTCCGGTTCACCATCCAAAACCGGCACTACCAGTTCAAGGTTTTGCCCTTCGGTGTCACCACGGCACCCAGGGTGTTCACAAAGTGCCTGGCGACAGTGGTGGCGCACCTCAGGAGACGGAACATCCACGTCTACCCTTATCTGGACGACTGGCTCATCCAGGAGAGGTCAGCCCAGCAGTGTGCCGCCCACATGTCCCACACCATTCACCTTCTGCACGATCTGGGATTCTCACTGAATTACCCAAAATCCCACCTACAGCCCGCCCACATACGGCAGTATCTGGGTGCGACTATAAATACTCTGGCGGCCACAGCACAGCCAAATTCGGTGAGAGTCAGCAGCATTCAATCGCTGGTACAAAAATTCAGACCTCAGCACTCGCTTCCAGCGAGAGTGTTAATGCAGTTGATAGGCATGATGGCCTCCTGCATTTCCATAGTCCCGCACGCGAGGCTACATATGCGCCCGCTTCAGGAGTGCTTGGCACGTCAGTGGACTCAGGCTCATGGGCAGTTAAAAGACCTAGTGTTGGTGAGCGGTCGGGCATACAACTCTCTGCATTGGTGGAATCCACGAAACCTTTGCAAGGGCCGACCGTTCCAAGAGCCTGTGCCACAGATCATCCTGACGACGGACGCCTCTCTCCAGGGATGGGGAGCTCATGTACTCCATTACACTGTGCAGGGACTATGGACGCAACAGCAACGGAAGATGCACATCAATGTACTCGAACTGATGGCAATCTTCATGGCACTCAAAGCCTTCAAAGTACATCTGTGCAACAAGGTCGTGTTGATCCGGACGGACAACATGACAGCCATGTACTACATTCAGAAGCAGGGAGGAACACACTCTCCGCAGCTGTCTCATCTGGCTCAGAGCATGTGGAAGTGGGCCATTCAGAGGAACATCTTCCTCATGGCGGAACACCTCCCGGGCAAGGACAATCAGATGGCGGACCTGCTCAGCAGGCACAGCCACCAGATGCACGAGTGGGAGATACATCCATCAGTACTCCAGCCGTACTTCCAAAAGTGGGGTCATCCACAGATAGACCTGTTCGCCACAAGGGAGAACGCAAAATGCCAAAGCTTCGCCGCCAGGTTCCCACACCCACAGTCGCAGGGCAATGCGATATGGATGAACTGGTCAGGCAAATTTGCGTACGCTTTTCCCCCAGCACCAATGATACCGCTGGTGGCCCGCAAACTCAGGCAGCACTCGATGACTCTCATCCTGGTTGCTCCAACGTGGGCTCGCCAACCATGGTACACCATGTTTCTAGAACTGTCTGTGGTACCGCATCAGAGGCTACGCCTCACACCCAGCCTTCTGATGCAGAGCCATGGCGGCGTTCAGCATCCAGATCCGCAACAGCTCAACCTGGCGATCTGGCTCCTGAAGTCCTAGAGTTTGGCTACTTGCACTTGCCTTCGGACTGTATGGACATCATTCGAGAGGCAAGGAAGCCCACCACCAGAGCATGCTATGCGGCGAAATGGAAGCGGTTTGTCATTTATTGTGCAGACCACAACATTAACCCGGTAGATGCGTCTATTCAAAATATCATCTGTTACCTTTTCCATCTGTACAAATGCAATCTGGCCTATGCTTCCATTCGCATACATCTGTCTGCAATGGCTGCTTATCTCCAGAACAGGCAGCACCTCTCTCTCTTCAGAGTGCCTGCCATTAAGGCCTTTCTAGAAGGACTCAAACGAGTCATTCCTCCGCGGACTCCACAGCTCCGGAGTGGAACCTCAATGTGGTCCTCACTCGGCTGATGGGTCCTCCCTTTGAACCACTGCATTCCTGCAAGATTCAATTCTTGACGTGGAAAGTGGCTTTCCTCATAGCGATAACATCGCTGCGGCGAGTTAGTGAACTGCAAGCACTGACTATCCAAGATCCATTTATTCAAATTCATTTTAACAGGGTAGTGCTTCGCACTAACCCTAGATTCCTTCCTAAAGTTGTGTCTCAATTCCATATCAACCAAACTATTGAATTGCCTGTTTTCTTCCAAAATCCTGAGTCATTGGCGGAGAGAATGCTCCACACCCTTGACGTCAAGAGGGCCCTGATGTATTACATCGATAGGACCAAGGATTTTAGGAAGACTAAACAACTCTTTGTTGCCTTTGCACCACACCACAAAGGCAACCCCATTTCCAAGGCTGGTATTGCTAGGTGGATTGTTAAATGTATCCAGATCTGCTATCTGAAAGCCAAGCGTACTCTCACCATTCCACCGAGGGTCCACTCCACTAGAAAGTTGGGGGCCTCCATGGCATTCCTTGGAAATATTCCTTTGGAAGACATATGTAGAGCAGCCACATGGTCTACCACACACATTTACCAAGCATTATTGTGTAGATGTGCACTCCAAACAGCAGGCAGCTGTAGGGCAGGCTGTTCTAAAAACACTTTTCCAGACTGCTGCAGTTGGCACGGGCGGCCGCCGTTAATGGAGGGACTGCTATGTATTCTATGCACAGATATGAATTCAGCAGCCCACATGCCTCGAACCGAATATGCTACTTACCAGTATGCATCTGTTCTTGGCATGTAAGGCTGCTGACATTCATATCGCCCGCCCTCCTTCCCGGCGCCTGTAGCAGCTGCAGAATTTACACATACTTCCAGCATGGTCATCATTCACTGAGTTCCACTCCATCTTGGCCACAATGGCTAAAATCAATCTGAGGATGGAGTCGATGCCCATGTGCACTGTAGTCCAGGGGAGGAGCCACCTATCTCGTGATACTTCGAAGACTCTTCCGGGACAACAATGTGCAATCATCCGGACCCAACACTAGGCGGCGATCTATGCACAGATATGAATGTCGAGGGAGAGCAAAGAAAGGCTTGGGTCCTGTCTCTGTCCGGCCTGGACCACTATCATGAAGTAAACAACAAAGAAGCCGGGCAGTGTGATTTCTTACTATAAATGCACCACCTAGTGAAATAAGCTACTAGGCTGAACAACCATTTGTGTTGAATTAATGCATTTTTTTATATAAAGATATTTTGCAAAAAAGTTTTTGGCATCAAAATGAAACACAGTATTTACACCAATACACAAATACATTCAGTCAAAGTACAACATATACAACTCAGTGAAAAAACAAAGCAATTGTCACAGTAATGTTAAAAAAAGACAACTAGAGTATGCCTCAAATGACTCAGTTGTTGAGGCACCAGTCCTAAATGCAAAAACACAAGTGGGCTAGCTACTTCTTACAATGGCCTACTTGTAAACACCTCCACAAGATACATATACAGATTTGTATTGAAGTGCTGTGACAGGAAATAACACCTAAACTACTACGTAGTTTCCTAGTGTATTAGTTGGTTCCTATCAGGCCTATAATGTTTTGTATCTTGGAGGTGAAAAACGCCGACGCGTTTCGAACCCAAAGCAAATCTGCGGGTTCTCCTCAGGACAGGGACTGGAGGGTCGTTGTCGCTGTGAAATGATAATTAAAAATGATATCAGTAACGAAACTACCTCTCAGAAACCACTCTCTCAGACTCAGACTATAATTCAAATAAATGTACCTTGTCGGTGAAGGGTAAAAGATGCTCCCTGTGAACAAATGAGGTGTAGACAATTGTTAGGGAACTTGTGAGACTGCGCCCCACCCAGTGAATAAACTTGTGCACCCCTATTGTCAAAACATCCCTAGTCAGTATGCTTATGATGCAGAAGCATACTTGCATAATGCAGATATGAATGTCAGCAGCCCTACATGCCAAGAACAGATGCATACTGGTAAGTAGCATATTCGATTTTGTTGTCCTCCATCCAGTCCTGGAGTCGTTCCAGGATTAGCCTGGCAAAGATCTCCTGAGGGACGTCTATGAGGCTGATGATCCTATAGTTGGCTGGGAGCAGAGGAGAGCCCTTTTTAAAAATAGGAACTATCTCTGCACCCAGCCAAGTACCGGGCTCCGCCATACCTCCCAGGATCGCGTTGAAAAGGATCAGGAAATACGGCCCCCAGATCCCTGGTTCATGCCTAAAAAGGTCGCCTGGAAGTTTGTCTAAACCTGGGGCTTTGCCCATGGCCAGTTTAGAGATTGCATCACAGACTTCAGTAAGTGTGAAATCAGCCTCCACCTCTTGGTGTTGTTTAAAAGCAGGATGTAGCGTTATAGAGTCATATACTTCTAGCTGGTCCTCGGTTTGATATAGAGCCCGAAAATGATTTTCCCAGGCTTCAGGAGCTATATTCGATTCAATTGCCGGTTTTAGATCTCCCGAACCATTATTTACTAGTGACCAAAATTCCCTGTGCGTCTTTATTTCTTAGGGCATTCGATAAATTAACCCACTTATCATAGTCCCATTCCTCCTTTGCACATTTTATCATATATTTGTAGTGTGTTCTCCTGGCTTTTATTTTAGTCTTATCAGTATTGTCTTTTAAGGCCTGTACTACTTCAGACTTAGCCCTCCTACAAGCTGCATTAAACCATGAGTACTGCCTAGCCCTCGCACTCATTTTTTTTACTCAGCGGGTTGAATACCTCCTCCAAGTTAGAAACTAGGTCTAAATGAAGCGCCTGCAATTTGGCATAATAGACTGGGGATGTTGGTTGCCTATTAAGCGCCTCTACCTCAGTAAATATAGGAACAATCCTGCTATAGAGTTTGCAGAGTTCTTCTGGATGATCAACAAGTTTGTTCCGTCTGACTCTGCGCCTGTCATTAGTAAGAATGAGTCTTATCAGTCGGATCCCCTAGGGCTGAGCTGCAGCTCCCACCAATGGCCAGCGGGCCCAGCTCAAGGATCAATGGATTATGGTCACTCTCTGCTCGCGCAGCTACATTAAGATCTATGACTAGTGGCCATAAGCGTGTTTCTACCAGAATGTAATCCAATCTTGACGACTGACCAGGTTTAATAAATGAGCATTTAGCTGGGCTATCAGAGGGGGTGCGCCCGTTACAGGCTTGTAGAGAGTGGTTTAATGTTAGAGCCATGATCTTTATGGCTAGAGGCGACCATGCTCTAGGGGATGGGGCCTGAATCGCGGGAATGGACCAGTAATCATCCTCTGCCACTAGGACATCGTCCTTCAAACCCTCTAGTGGCTCAAAGTGACAGTTCAAATCACCCCTTACCAACCGATGGATGTCACTCGGGAGGGTATGCAAGAAGTTGGAAAGTTCTTCAATAGTCCTAGACTCACTTGCTAAACACATAGGATAAGAATAAACATTAATAAGGGCAAGCTTCAGGTGGTTGGCCCATGTGAGAACCACGCATTGGACATCACTTGAATGTGTTACTAATGTCGATGCGGTGCATCCCAAATGGGAGCGAACCCACACAGTGAGACTTCCCGATGGTCTGCCTTTCCCACCCCAGAGTGCTGGCACATGGAATCAGGCACTACTGGTGTGGGGTGGGAGCGGTCTATTTCTGCTCAACCAGTCTATAACTTTGTTCTTTAGAGACTGATGGGATTCCTCTCTGGTGTTAGGGTGTTCAAGTACCCCAGCTATGACCACAACATACGGACTCGATTCCGGGGGTAAATCAATTCTAGTTGGTGTACTTGGAATGTTCCTTGTGTTCTCAGCAGTAGCCACAGAGGGCAGGGTGGGTGGTGGAGCGGCAGGAACTACATGTTCTGGGTCTGTCATTTGTACCAAGGCTGGGTCAGGAGGCATTGCAAGATTTTGGAGCGTTGCACATCCCTTTCCGATTGGCACCTGGGCAGTACCCGCATTGTGCGATTTAACTTAGTCCATGGCCTTTGCTGTGACTTTTTCAATACTTGTCAGTTGGTGCTCTATCCAGGAGAGTCTAAGTTCAAACGGTTGCAAGGAGGTTTGTAATAGAGTGCCCAGTTTTGCCAGGAGCAAGTCCTCCGTTGAGGGCGATGTTGCTATGGTTGTCCCCTCTTGGATTGGAACTGTAGGTGGGGGGAGTGGGTTTAGAGCTGCCCCACTCCCTTTAGCCTTTGCGGTCTCCGCTGCCCGGACCGGTACCACTGGTGCAGCATTCTCAGAGCATTTGGCAATTTTGGGCTTTCTGCCACAAGTAACCGTACCACCACGCTTTCTCTTGGATATGGCCCCTTCCGTTCTACCTCTTAACTGTCGAATAGTAGGATCACCAAGGCCACCCACTCCCTGGTTAGGTTCAAGAGTTATTGGGGTATTAGCCTCAGTTACCAGCAGAGGCTGCGTTACGATGTTTGGAGTGGGTCTTTCCAAAGCCTTGATAATCTCACTGTTTGAACTGGAATCCAGCTCATCCCCCACGGATAATGGGGGACCACGTTCCGGTGTACGAGCTTTCGCTATATAACCCAATGACTATCTTTTCGCGAGGGCAATGTCTTGGGAAAGCCGACGTTCAAACAGGGTTATCTCATGGTCCAATAGAGAATTTGCCCTAAGGATAAAATTATCCAAAGTCCCCACAGCATGACTTCCCATTGTGGCTTTATCTGAAAGAGACACGTTAGTGATAGATTCCTTACCTTAGAATATCCCCAGGTGTCAGACTGGATCCGGAAATTTTTGTGTAGCAATACCCCTGCGCGTCGGTAGGCGTCGTCTGCGGCTTCGCGTCCGTCATCGGCGTCGTTAGCGCTGGAATGACGTCGTCTGATTACTTAGACGCCGCCCATGCGCGCTGACGTCAGTTCTTTTTGTTCCGCGCCAGCTAGCGCAGATCCGGAGAAGCTCTACCCCTAGTCATTTTTTGACTAAACTTTTTGATCTTTTTGATCATTTCTTTCTTCGAGTCTTCGTCTCTATCGGTGCCGGTAGGGATGCCTGTGTTCAAACCCTCCTCGAAGTGCGACCGACTGATGTCGGTTACGGACCCCCATCGCCGGTGCCTGAAGTGCTTAGGCCTCAACCACGATGACCGCACCTGCTCCGACTGCCGGGCCCTGACGTTGAAGGCTAGGCGGGAGCGGTCCCACAAGCGGCTCGAGCTCCGGCAGTCGGCCCCGCGCCACTCCTGGTCCCGGTCCCACGGGAGGTCGAGGGACAGGTCGCGGGGTCGGAGTCATCGCAGCTCCGGGAGTGGACACCGGTCGTCAGGCTCCAAGTCCTCAGGTAAGAGGCATGAGAGGTCAGAGAGACGTCATCGTTCCTCCTACCCACCCCGACGCTCGCACGATGCGGCCGGGGGCTCCGCGGGAGTCACAAGCGTCGCCGCCTGCCCCACACCTTCGGGTCCCTGGGCACGGCGCGACACCGGATGAGATCGAGCGGTACCTCATGGCCATGAGGTCCCTCCATCCTCAGTCAGGATCCGTGGCGCCTCCGAGCCCAATGGTCCCGACTGGAGGCCCTAGCGGGTTGGGTGCTTCGGCCCGACTCCGCAGGACCTCACCGGATCCGCTTCCGGATCCGGGTCGTCGACGGTCGACCTCACCGGCGCCGGCCCCACGGGTGGCGCCCACTGTGGACGCCGTCCCCAATGTTTCCTACGGTCCGACTCTGGCGCCGGAACGGCGCCGCTGGGCACCACTTCCGACGGCCTTTGGAGATTTTTATTTCCATGAGGAGGCCCAGTCTACTAATCCTGTTTTACAGGAAACGGGTGACTAGGAAGATTGGGAGGGGTCTGAGGACCCTCTGGTTCTGGAGTGCCAGTCTCAACAGGACTGGAATCTCAACAGGACTGGACATATGAGCTTGGGGAGGCCAGTGGTATTGACACTTCGCCAGACACTGGATTTGTCTCTCCTCCGACCGTGGCTTCGGAGGAGGGGTCTACATATAGTGTAGTGTTGACGAGGGCGGCCAAGGCCTTAGACCTTGAGCTCCCCGTCGCGGCCGTGAGGACTAACCACCTCACTGAGGTCCTCAAACCGCAGTCAAGCTCCAGCGATCCTCTGCTGCCGTTCAATGAGGCCTTGTGTGACGTTCTTGTGGGCACTTGGTCCAAGCCCGCCACAGGTCCGCCTGTGGATAGGAACGTGGCCAGACGCTCCCGCCCGGCCCCGGGCGACCCTTGCTTTTTGTCCACCCATCCCACCCCCGAGAGCCTGGTCATCCAGGCCTCCAATTCCCAGACCGCGTTCCCGTCGGCCCCGCCTGACCGGAAATCCAAGAGATATGAACAGTTCGGGAAGAAGGTGTTCTCGTCCCTAAGCTTAGGGCTGCGGTCTATCAATACCGCCTGTCTCTTGGGCCGCTACACCCACACTCAAACAAGGTAACAAAAAGGCCCCCTGGTTCAACGACGACCTTAAGAAATCCAAGAAGTTATGTCGTACCCTCGAGAAAACCTGGAAAAAAAAACAACCACTAACAACCTGACCACCTTCAAGGACGCCATCCGCAAACACTACCAATTGATCAGATCCACCAAAAAATCAGCACTCAAGGACCGACTCGACAACGCTCAAAACAGCAAGGAATTATTCAACATCGTCAAAGAATTCACCAACCCCACCACCGGCTCCAACGACATCACTCCCTCCCAAGACCTCTGCGACTCACTATCCTCTTTCTTCCACAACAAAATCATCGACATTCATAACAGCTTTGGAAACTTATCTGAAGAACAACCCACTCCACCCACCTCCGATCCAAAACAGCACTCTCACTACCTCTGCGCCTGGAACCCAATCACTACTGAAGACACCATCCGTCTGATGAACTCTATCCATTCAGGTTCACCAACTGACCCATGCCCACACCACATTTTCAACAAAGCAGACTCCATCATCGCACCCCATCTTCGCAATGTCATCAACTGCTTCCTCAACTCGGCTACCTTCCCAGAATGCTGGAAACATGCCGAACTCAGCGCCCTTCTGAAGAAACCCACAGCGGACCCCTCTGAACTCAAGAACTACCGCCCCATCTCACTCCTCCCCTTCCCGGCCAAAGTCATCGAGAAAGCCGTCAATAGCCAACTCGCCGCCTTCCTTGAATCCAACAATTCACTCGACCCCTCACAATCAGGCTTTCGAGCCAAACACAGCACCGAAACCGCCCTGATCGCTGCTACGGATGACATCCGAACGCTACTGGACAACGGAGAATCAGTCGCCCTCATCCTACTCGACCTCTCCGCCGCCTTCGACACAGTCTGTCATAACACCCTCATACAACGCCTCTACAACGTAGGAATACAAGGAAAAGCCTTCGACTGGATCATCTCGTTCCTCGCTGGAAGAACACAAAGAGTCCGCCTCCCGCCATTTAAATCAGAGGCCACCGAAGTCATCTGCGGCGTACCACAAGGATCATCACTCAGTCCCACCCTCTTCAACGTATACATGAGTCCCCTCGCAACCATCGCACGACAACACGACCTCAACATCATCTCATACGCTGACGACACCCAGCTAATCCTCTCCCTCACCAAAGACCCCAACACCGCCAAAACCAATCTACACGAAGGAATGAAAGAAGTAGCCGAATGGATGAAGAACAGCTGTTTAAAACTAAACTCAGACAAAATGGAAGTCCTCATCTTAGGATCATCCCCCCTCAGCGTGGGACGACTCATGGTGGCCACCGGCTCTAGGTACAGCACCCATACCCACGGATCACGCTCGGAACCTGGGCTTCATCCTAGACTCCTCCCTCTCAATGACCAAACAGGTCAACGCCGTTACTTCATCATGCTTCAACATCCTACGCATGCTCAAAAAAATCTTCCGCTGGATCCCCACCGAAACCAGAAAAACAGTCACCCACGCATTTAGTCACTAGCCGACTGGATTATGGAAACACCCTTTACGCCGGAACCACAGCCAAACTACAGAAAAAACGACAACGCATTCAAAACGCCTCAGCCAGACTCGTACTCGACATCCCCCGTCAAGCCCACATTTCCGGTCACCTGAAAGATCTCCACTGGCTTCCCATCGACAAGAGAGTAACGTTCCGCCTCCTCACTCACGCACACAAGGCCCTCTACGACATAGGACCCGAATGCCTCAACCAACGACTGTCCTTCTACACACCCACCCGCCAACTACGCTCATCCAATCAAGCCCTTGCGGCAATTCCACGCATCAATAGATCCACCATGGGTGGAAGATCCTTCTCCTACTTAGCGGCCAAAACCTGAAATTCTCTCCCCACTCGCCTCCGCCTTACACAGAACCACCTCTCCTTTAGAAAACAGCTAAAAACCTGGCTATTCGATAAGTAATGCACCCACCTTCACCCAAGCGCCTTGAGACCCTCTGGGTGAGTAGTGCGCTTTACAAATTTCTGAACATGAACTTGAACTTGAACTCTGTGGGACGCGGTTGCGGACGTGCTGCCACAATGTCTGGAGGAGTTCCGGGCTAAACTCGCCCAAACACTTGCGGACGGCCGAGATGCAGCGTGATATTCCATCCTGTGTGGGCTGGATACAACAGACTCACTGGGCAGGGCAATGGCAACAACGGTGGCGGTTCGACACCACGCCTGGTTGAGGTCCGCCAACTTCTCGGCCGATGTCCAGGCCACACTTCTGGACATGCTGTTCGATGGCCGTCGCCTCTTCGGCGACAAGGCAGACCATGCGCTGGAACGTTTTAAGGACTCCAAGGCTACGGCCAAGTCCTTGGGCCTCTCGGCCCCACGCCAGCAATCGGGGGCCTTTCGCTCCTTTCGTGGCCACGGAAGGGGCGCCCCCACACGTGCTGCCAGCCACGCGCCACAGAATGTTCAACAGCGTGGTGGTGGCCGTGGAAACCGCTGTGGCGGCGGTCGGGGACAACGGCGAGGCCAGTCCACACCTCCCTCCACAGAACCCGCCTCAAAACCTTCCTAGTTTTCAGGCCCATGTGACGCCTGTGGGAGGCAGGGTTCGCCATCACCTCACCCACTGGCGCACTATCACATCGGACAGGTGGTTGCTGCAGATCGTCCGAAGGGGCTACTCCCTCCCCTTCGAGGCGACCCCTCCATCCATGCCACCACAATGCCACCGCGTGTCGGGGGATCACTTGCAACTTCTGCAAGAGGAAGTCACGGCCCTCTTGGCCAAGGGGGCCATCGAGCGCGTTCCTGGGCCAGAAGTAGGGTGTGGATGTTACTCCCACTACTTTCTGGTACCCAAGAAGGGCAAAGGGGGCCTACGCCCTATCTTGGACCTGCGGAACGTCAACGGCTTCCTCCGGAAGGAGAAGTTCAAGATGCTGACTTTGGCTCAGGTCCTAGCTGCCCTGCACCCAGAAGACTGGCTGGTAGCGTTGGTTTTGCAGGACGCTTATTTCCACATCCTCGTCCTGCCGGCCCACCGGCGTTACCTGAGGTTCACGGTAGGCCAAGAGAACTTTCAGTTTACCGTGCTCCCCTTCGGCCTTACCAGCGCCCCACGGGTGTTCACGAAGGTGATGGCGGTGGTCGCAGCTCATCTGCGCAGGTTAGGGGTGTCAGTCTTCCCCTACCTAGAGGACTGGTTGTTGAAGGCGGGCTCGCCCCAGACAGTCGTCAGCCACCTCCAGACTACGGCCGACCTCCTGCATTTGCTGGGGTTTTCCATCAATGTGCCGAAGTCGCACCTATGTCCCTCTCAGAAGCTCCTCTTCATCGGAGCGGTTCTCGACTTGGCGCAGTTTCGGGTTTACCCTCCCGAACAGCGAGTTCGGGATATACAGGCTCGGATTCCCATCTTTCAGCCTTTATCCCGAGTCTCGGTCAGGTTGGCGCTGCGGCTTCTGGGGCTGATGCCCTCCTGCATCCTTCTGGTGCATCACACCCGGTGGCGGATGCGGGCTCTGCAGTGGGACCTGAAGTTTTAGTGGGCCCAGCATCAGGGCAACCTGTCCGATCATCTCTTGATCTCGGAGGGCACTGCGAGACAGCTGCAGTGGTGGCTCACGGACCGCGATTAAGTCAGTGGCAGATCCCTCTCCCTACCCCACCCGGAGCACGTGGTTGTGACTGATGCGTCCCTCCAGGGCTGGGGTGGCCACATGGGAGAGGCGGAGATCAGAAGCCTCTGGTCTCCAGCGGACTCCCGGCTCCATATCAACCTTTTGGAGCTGCGGGCGATTCGTCTAGCACTGAAGGCATTCCTCCCCTCTGTCCGGGGGAGTGTAGTGCAGGTGTTCACGGACAACACCACCGCCATGTGGTACTGCAACAAACAAGGCGGGGTGGGGTCGTGGACCCTATGCCAGGAGGCTCTGCGCCTCTGGCAGTGGCTGGAACATCAGGGCGTGACCCTGGTGGTTCAACACCTGGCAGGCTCTCTGAATACCAGGGCGGACGAACTCAGCCGTCGGTGCATGATGGATCACGAATGGCGTCTGAACTCGGACGTGGCGCAAGGCCTCATTCAGCAATGGGGAGAGCCTTGGTTAGATCTATTCGCCACAGAAGAGAACGCGCAATGTCATCAGTTCTGCGCTTTGGAATTTCCAAGGCGGCACTCACTCGGAGACGCTTTTCGTCGCGAGTGGAGTTGCGGTCTATTGTACGCCTTTCCGCCTATACCACGTCTGCCCAGAGTGCTGAAGAAGATCAGGCGCGACCAGGCCCAGGTTATCCTTGTGGCTCCGGACTGGGCACGAAGATACTGGTATCCCGAGCTACTCAGCATGTCAGTCGATCCCCCGATTCGTCTGCCTCTTCGGGAGGACCTTCTGTCGCAGCAACAGGGGACGGTCCTGCACCCGAACCTGTCCAGTCTCCACCTACAAGCTTGTGATTGAGCGGCGGCAGTTGAGGCCTTTTGACTTGCCTCCTGAAGTCTGTAACATTCTGGCAGCCAGGCGTCCCTCCACAAAGTCGATATACGCCTGCAGGTGGAACAGATTTGTGGCATGGTGCACAGCAAAGGCTGTGGACCCACTCTCTGCACCCCTTTCTGAAGTTCTACTCTTCCTTCTTTCCCTTGCCCAGCAGGGCTCTGCTCTGGGCACTCTTAAGGGGTACCTTTCTGCTCTTCCCGCCTTCTTACGGCTACCTCATCAGCCTTCCTTATTCAAGTCCCCCATTGTAAATAGGTTTCTGAAGGGCATCACACACATGTTCCCTCCTGTTCCCTTCGTGATGCCCCATTGGGACTTGAATCTTGTACTCACTTATCTAATGTGTGCTCCCTTTGAGTTGCTCCATAACTGTCCTCTCCACCTTCTTACCCTGAAGACTGCTTTCCTGGTTGCCATCACCTCTGCCAGGAGAGTGAGTGAGCTCCAGGCTCTTTCTTCTACTCCACCTTTCCTCTCTGTTCATCCGGACAGGTTGTGTTGCGGACAAGACCTTCCTTTCTGCCCAAGGTTGTCACGGCCTTCCACATCGGGCAGTCCATTACCTTGCCCACCTTCTTTCCGCCTCCGCATCCCTCGAAAGAGGAAGAGAGGCTCCACCGTCTGGACCCAAAACGTGCGCTCTCTTATTACCTAGATCGCACACGCCAGTTCCGGGTGGATGACCAACTCTTTTGTTACGTGGGTGCGAAGAAGGTAAAGGCGGTACACAAGAGGACCATATCGCGGTGGATCATCTTGTGTATTCTGGCATGTTACTCCATGGCCAAAAAGGAGCCCCTGCTGGATTGCGGGCTCATTCCACTCGAGCCACGGCAACAACAACTGCACTGGGCCGAGGAGTCCTCTTACAGGACATTTGCCAGGCAGCTACGTGGGCCTCGCTGCACACGTTCGCAAGACACTACTGCCTGGACATTCAAGTCCGGAGGGATGGCTTCTTTGGCCGTTCTGTCCTCCAGGACTTTCTGGTGTGATTATTGGTTCGCAGACCCACCACCGGGTTTGGTATTGCTGGGGTATCTATTCTAAGGTAAGGAATCTATCACTAACGTGTCTCTTTCAGATGCACAATTTACTACTTGTGTAACAATATATCTGTAAGAGACATTAGTTAGTGATAGATTCCTTACCGACCCACCCATCCTCCCCGTTCTGCGAACCGATATCTAGGGTTAAGGTCATCCCCTTCCAGGGCCCTAGTTTCATGGCACCAGTGTTGGTTCTATCATGGCTCTGCGTATCTGGCGCGGAAAAGCTGTTCATCAGAACTGACGTCAGCGCGCATGGGCGGCGTCTAAGTACTCTGACGACGTCAATCCGGCGCTAACGGCGCCGACGACGGACGCAGAGCCGCAGACGACGCCTACCGACGCGCAGGGGTATTGCTACGTAAAAATTTCCGGATCCAGTCTGAAGCCTGGGGATATTCTAAGGTAAGAAATCTATCACTAACTAATGTCTCTTACAGATATATCGTTACACAAGTAGTAACTTGTGCTTTACTTCTACTTTCACGCCCCGCCATTGCAGTAGTATAGATATGAAAGTAGATGCACAATTTTAGACAAATTAAGTGGTCCTACCGTTTAGAAGCAGGCATTAGGGGGGTGGCCCGGTCCGGTCTCCACCGTGCTAGAACGGGCTTAAACGGGCCCGCCCGGCTCGTCCCGCGGGGCGCGACTATAGGGCTGATTAAGTACACCTGATTCGGGCGTGGCGGGAGGGCGTCTCTCTGCCCCGCTGAATTATGGGGAGCGTAGTTCTCCACCTGTTTGTGGCCCCCACTGGTGCTACCAGGCGGATTCAGCTACGAGCGTTTCCTGCAAAAATTCCAAAGTGGGGAGCGTGGTTCTCCTCCTCTTCGTAACCCCCAGTGCTGCTGCCAAAACACACAATGTCCGATTTGCGAGCGTTATATACTTTTAAGAAGAACCAGCTGTGCGTGATTTACAGACCTCCACAGCTAAATTTGCGGAGTCCTTTACATCCACATATCCATTTAAAAGGGTGAAAACACTTTTAGAACTGTGTCCCAAGCTCCAACTTACGCGACTCACGCCGCAACTCGCGGCTCCCACGGCCACTAGCTCGCCATCCACGGTTTTCCACTATACGGCGGGCTCTCGCGCCATCCAAAGGTCTGATTTGCCCAGTAATTTAACCGCTGCTCTTTCGGTGTTGCTTGCTTTTGCTCGCGGCTCCTGTCAAATCGAATGCGGAAGTGGGAGGGGCAACACTGTGGAATCTGCCGGGGCTGCGCGCGAGGTTTCCTCAAACAACCAGTGAGCACAAGGGCAGTACTCAGAGAAGTGAGAAAACCTATAGCAAGGAAGTGTTACACAGCCAAATGGAAAAGACTGCATTTTTAGTTGCAAGGTGATTCCGTGACCTCTGGGTCCAAGGACGGCACTCTTCCCAGCAACTCCGCCTAATCAGCGGACCGCTCCAGCACTGAGCTCGCCCGGCAGAGTTCGACCCAGCAGCCCGTCCCTGCGTCGCAGGTTCTCTCCTTGCGTTTTTCTGTTGGATTGTCCCCTTATTACTTTTGGCTCGTGGTTGTTGTCTGCGGCCCCGCCCCTCGATCCATCCCCGCTCCTGCCTCCATTCCGCTGCTCCCGCCCCCTCTCCTACATATGGCAACAGTTGCGCGGTCATGCAGAGGACGCGTCAAAGGCAAGCCTGTCTGCGCCCATCCACTACCCGACTGTGACCAGCACCAGGAAAAATTGGCTCTCCGAGACCCCTCTGCAATGACTCTACCACCCTCCACGCACTCAATCCCGGGAGACACATGGACTGCGCAAGACCATTGCCTAACACCACCCACGGGTAGTTCTCTTGCAGACCCTGCCGCAGGTCCTTCAGTCGACAGAGCTCCCACGACTGCTGACTGCCCGCCCGATGCACGCACCACCGAGAACCTGACTTGCATCCTCCTCAACTTACGCTCCCTGCACCGATATGCTGAAGAAATCTGGGACCTGACTGACACCCTCTCACCAAACGTCGCCTCTTCAGGGAGACCTGGACCAACACCACCTCCAGTCCTGACATTGCCACGCCATCCCCAAAAGCTACAAGATCCAAAGAAAGGACCGCCCGCACCGCCCAGGAGGGGGACTCGCCATCGCACACAAGACCGCTCTCCAGCTCGAGTGACCACCGGTCCAACGTGGAACACCTCCACTTCCAGATCCCGACCTACCTTAGGAGCACTCTACGCAGCACCCTCATCTACAGACCTCCAGGACCTCGGACCCAGCGCGCAATGACCATCGCCAAGTTTGTCGCCCGCCCACGCCATCACCTTCACAGACTACATCCAACTCGGGACCTCAACTTCCACCTCGACAACTACAAGGACCCAGATTCCAGCACTCATCGACAAGCTTGCCAACCTAGGACTGAAACAACTCGTCAACACTCCCCCCCCCCCCCCCCCCCCCCAGAGCAGGGTCACACCCTCGACCCCATCTTCGCGGGAGGAACAAACATATGCTTCAGCCACAGTACCTAGCCCCCCCTGGATGGACCACCACTGGGTCCACTTCACCTTCAACACCACCACCGCACACAACCCGACTCCACAACGGAATTGGAGAAAGGTCACAGCGGAATTCCTCAACTCCACTCTCCATCAAAACACCCCCGCTGCAACGACTAACACCAACACCAGAGCCAGGGAATTTCACCGCTGGATCTCCTGCTGCACGGACAAGCTCTCACCACTTCACCTCCCCGCCAAACAATGCCCCCTGAAGGCCGCCTGGTTCACCACAGAACTCAAAGAACCCAGACGTGCCTGCAGATGCCTAGAAAAAACATGCCGAAACCAGAAAACCACGGAAGCTCGGAACAACCACAAGCGCCCTGAAGGAATACCACCAGAGTATAAGAGACTTCAAATGGACCTTCATAAGAGACAAAGTCGAGACCAACGCCACAGACACCAGAGAAATGTTCAACGTCCTACAGCAGCTCACCAGATCCGCCTGCGAAGCCACGGACATCACATCCCCCCAGCAACTCTGCGACAAGCCTCGCTCCTACTTCCACCGGAAGATCAAGGTCCTCTACGACAATTTCAGCGAACCTGCACCAGACACCACCCCTCTGCCCATCACTGCCGACCATCACATTTTGGGATCCTGCTACCATCGAACTCACCCCTGCCCACCTACGAACATCTTGCCACCCCACATATTCCACAGGGCCACCGCCACCATTGCATCCGAACTTGGTCACGCCACCAACACCTTCCTCATATCAGGCATCTGCCCAGATGATTGGATACCCCTCCCCAACAAACCTACGGCCGACCCCACAGACCTGAAAAACTACCGGCCCATCTCTCTTCTCCCCTTCGCGGCCAAAGTCCCAGAGAGACTCGTAAACGCCCAGCTGACCTCCTTCGGCAAAGAGAAATCCATCCTAGACTCCTCCCAGTCGGCTGACATCCGCATGCTACTGGACCAGGGACACACGGCGGCCCTCATCCTGCTAGACCTCTCCTTGGCCTTTGACACAGTTTTTCATCTCACACTCACAGCCAGACTTCACGACGCAGGGAAACAAGGAACCGTCCTCGACTGGATCCAATCCTTCTACGGCTGAACCCAGAGGATCAGATTCCTCCCTTCCGCTCTGAACCCACTGATATCAACTGCGGAGTACCACAGGGATCATCTCTCAGCCCTACACTCTTAAACATCTACATGGCCCCCTTCGCCGCCATCGTCTCACAGCACGGGCTCCGCATCGTATCCTACTCCTACTCCGACGACACTCAGCTCATCCTCTCCCTCAAGAAGAATCCCGAATACACCATACTCTGCTTCCAGGAAGGAATGAAAAATGTGACAGCCTGGATGAAAGACAGCTGCCTGAAGCTCAACTCCGAGAAGCCCAAGGTCCTCATCCTCAGACCCTGCTCCACTGCCTGGGACAACACCTGGTGGCCGTCTGCCCTCAGGAGCCCACCCAACCCCACCGACCATGCCCGGAACCTCCGCATCATCCTCGACTCCTCCCACTCCATGAACCGTCAGTTCAACGCCGTTACCTCCACCAGTTTTAACTTACTTTGCATCCTCTGTAAGACCTTCAAATGGATCCCCTCCGACTGCAGAAGGACCATCACCCACACACTCATAACCAGCAGACTACTGCAACGCCCTCTACTCCGGAATCAACAGAACTCTTCTCCACAGACCCCAAACATTCCAGATCACTGCAGCTAGACTCGTCCTCAGAACTTCGCGGCGCAAGCACATGACCCAACACCTATGTGGCCTCCACTCGCTCCCCGTAGAGAAGTCACTTTCAAACTCCTCACACACGCCTACAAAGCCCTCAACAACATCGGACCCAAATACCTCAACAAGAGACTCTCCTTCCACACACCCAAGAGAAACCTCCGCTCCACCGAACTAGCCCTGGCAGAGGTCCCCCGCATCCGCAGAAACCAAACCGGAGGAAGAGCCTTCTCCGACATCGCGGCCAAGACCTGGAACGAGCTCCCGGTGAACATCAGACGCTCCCCGACTCTGCGCACGTTCAGGAATGACCTCAAGACCTGGCTCTTCGACTGATCCGGA
The DNA here is from genome assembly GCF_964263255.1 of Lissotriton vulgaris. Classification (NCBI taxonomy): domain Eukaryota; kingdom Metazoa; phylum Chordata; class Amphibia; order Caudata; family Salamandridae; genus Lissotriton; species Lissotriton vulgaris. The sequence continues at coordinate 518,399,364 of NC_141689.1, forward strand.
GCTGCCACCCTTCCCCCAAGCGCCTTGAGACCCTCACGGTTGAGTAGCGCGCTATATAAACCCCTGATTGAATTACATCACTAAGTAGAGTAACTGAATTACAAGCTCTAACACTTCGAGTCCTACTTCCATATACATAACTGATCCACAATTTATGCCAAAGGTGGTATCAAAATACCATGTAAACCACGAAATACAAATACCATGTTTTTTCCAAAAACCAAAGACCCAAGCAAAAAGGGCATTACATAACCTGAACGCCAGAAGGGCAGTCATGTGCTACATAGAAAGAACCAAGGATTACAGGAAAACAAAATAGTTCTTTGTATCTTTTGCCAATAGTTTTCTTGGACGACCAGTCGCAAAGAATACCATTGCAAGATGGATTGCACAAGCCACAAAGTTCGGCCTCAAACAGGCAGGTCAGACATTACAAGGAGCACCACACGCTCACTCAACAAGTAAGAAAGGAGCAACAGTAGCTTTTCCAGCAAATATGCCAATTCAAGAAATTTGCCAAGCAGCAACATGACCTTCAGTGCACACGTTCACAAAGCACTACTGTCTGGATATTCAAATGAATAAAGAAGCACAAGTAAGACAAAGGGTTTTACAACATATCTTCACAAATCAACGCTCCTCTTCCACCCAACCACCACAAGACTAGCAAACCGCTACAAAGTCTATGCACAGCATAGTGAATGCAGAATAGATTCTTGCTGCAAAACGTATAGTTTCTTACCTGTCAGTGTAGTTTAACAGCTTGACGAATTTTCTGGATTCACTTGGAACTCACCCTCCTCCACCAGAACGATGAGACAAGAGGAAGAAATAAATGAAACCAGAACGAATTAAAAAAAATAAATCCGAAGATGGCGACCAAAAGTGGGAGCTTCCGGGGGAAACACGTCAATGTCACAGAAGGACACCAAATGGTGGTATGTCATCGCTCACCGACCACGAAAAAAAAAAAAGCAATACTACAATTCTGGACCCAACCATTAGATGGCGGAATAATGCACAGCATAGTGAATCCAGAAAATTCTTCAAGCTGCAAAACTACACAGACCAGTAAGAAACTATACGTTATATAAAGAAGTAGAAATACATACTTGGCATTTACAACTCTACATGTTCCCCATGTTAATTAAGGACAATGGATAAATTAACTGAATAAAAGGGTATTTTCTCTCGTAACAAATTCACACACCTAGGTGCTTCACAAATAGCATGCTGTCCTCTAACCCAAATATTCCCTTTGTCACCCTGCCCCATATATTCCCCCCATTTAACCTCCCCACCCACCAACTCCCTGTCATGGACCCAACCCATTCATTGTCCTGAGGAGTCTCCAGAACAAAAGGGGGTCGGAATGTGTCTAAACCACCTTGCAAGGGTAACAACTGCCTCTTAAGTCTCCAGAAAGGGTCCAAAAAAAGTCTCCAGAAAGGATCCCACAAAACGATCAATATCCATCCAAAGAGTCCAAGATCCTCTTATGCTTTAAGCAACGTACGGACACATTCAAGGACGTTCACAATCCGTACATTTGATTTAAAATTACAAATGCTACACATTTCCCCATGTTTTGTAACAAAATATTCTTTAACCATGTACAAACTTTCTTGACCAGAATGTTGGCTCAAATATGTAAAAATGATATTCACTGGAGACGGGATATACCATTGTCATAATTGATATCCTTCAAAAGAAAAGGCTTTCATTGTTCTGCTTCTTTTGCATGATACTGGACTAGTATATTGAGAAGGTTTTGAAAATAATTTATAGATATTGAATTTAATAACACTGTGACGATCAACTGACTTGTCTCCTTTCGATCAGTTTACAAAATAACAGCTGAAAACATAGCATGCAAGGTAACTTTTCCTTTATAATTATCACATATAACCGCTTCAAGATTTACCAATATGCTGGTTATGTACAAATCTACTTGAAAGTATCCTCTGTTTTGGACATCCAATGCCTCTAAATTATCCTGCACATTATCCAATGCTTCCAACACAGCCTGCACATTATCCAGACCTGAATGGCTGGGGCCTACCTGAATCTCAAGACAGAGAATCCCTTCTATTTGCCAAGAACCGCAAACCAGAAAAACTATAAACCATTCACACTGACACAAACTTTGACAGCTTGCATCATGACTTCCACCTAATGTCAAATCACTTGGATTCACCCAGAACATCAGCGTCGCACTCAAGGAACACCTGTATGCACCGGGGATCTTGAATAACATACATACATATCCATCAGTACCACCCTTGTGCAAAAAGTTGAAGATGCATTTTCTTAAAGAACACTACATTTCAATACAGTAAATGCTCACTACCCAGCTACATCTCCTATTGCTTGTTGACTTTCTTTGACCCTCTGTAGCACTTTGCTGTCTTCTGGCTATATTTGTGTTATAGAAATAATGCATGCATACATTCATTCATTCATTCATTTATTTATCTTGGTGTACAGTTACCAAAGGAAGTAAATACAGCATTTCAGTATGGTTGTTGATCGTTATGTTAAGATTGCGGTGCTTAAAAACATACTTCAGAACCTTTAACAGAAATTTTTCAGATCTCATCCGAAAAAACTGTCACTTACATTACACAAAGATGATGGGCGGAATGCTAAACATTGCCAAACTTTCACCCCAATACAGAGATTTGAGACAAAATCCATCATTTATTTGCTCATCATGCCATTCCAGTTTGGATATGCAAGTCTTGGCCCTGCTTCCCATAGGAACATTCTAGGCCTGGGAGGAGTTCTGCCAAGCGGAACTCCGCAAAGTGAACCAGAAACTCCACAGCACTACTCAGAGTTCCACAAGCAGTGGAGTGCTTTAGGTCGTGCCGTTCGCACTGATTTTGAGCACCTGGTGTTTGTCCTGCGCTGGAAAATCAGCGCTCTACTCAAGGGCCAACTTCCTCAACGCCAATGGAAGGCTTCTCAACGGGAGCGGTAGCAGCTATCTGCCACTGCCCTCGTTCAGAAATCTCGCCAGGAGGTCTTATGAGTGTGAGCGAGTAAAAAAAGTTGGGGAATAGAGCTAAATTTCACGCCCAGACCTCGAACAGTCCTTAACTTTCTTGGACCGGAAACCGGCATCTTTGGACCAGGTTTACATTACGGTGGGCAGTCATATTAGAATATAGGTGATCCTCCCCTCCCAACCTTTTATCGTGCATCTGCTGCCAAAATTACAATTAAACCGCATAAACCTCTTAGACTAAAGGTACAAATTAAGTAATCAAGGATAGTGTACACTTAATATGTATGCAAATCTGGTGATTCGTGGTCAGAATGAAATGAAAGCCCTCATTCAAAACTAGTATTGGCAAAGCCAATAGGCTCAGCTTTCATGTGATAAAGCATGCACAACAGTGGTGTTTTCTTTGTGCATCTTGTCTTTATATGCCAGCAGTGGCGGCTTCTACGATATGGTGGAGGAGCAGTGCAAAGTAGAGGAAACATAAAATGATAATAACTTTGAGTTATCATTTTATGCTTCCATCAGTACTGGTTTACGAGCTGCTTCGCGGGCCATCTGGGCTGTTCTGCTCTCGGAGCAGGGCAGGGGAGGAGTTGTTTGCCCACTCCTAAGTGCACATGACTGTTTGACCGGCCGTCTCAGGCCGCCCAAAACAGTTGTGCGTACTTTCCCTGTTCTCCCTGCAAGCTGCCTTCCAGCCTGCGTGGAGAACATGCCCAGGCCCCTATTCCCTACCTAGGCTTCGAACCAGGACGCTCAGACGAATCAGAACGCTGCTTTGCACCATTGTGATTGGTCAGGGTAGACTGGCTGTACTTACTGTTCCTCAAGCCCGGCAAGGAGAGCAGGAGAAGAGATGCAGGACCCGGCGGCAAGTTAAGTGGCTGCCGGGCCCTGCGCACCGTCCCTCCCCCCCCCCCCCCCCCCCCCCCCCCCCCCCAATACCCACGAGCCAAACCGGCTGCCACTGTATGCCACCTTTTCTGAATCGTTTTTGGCCACTATAGGTGTGGCAGGGTATACTCAGACATGAGTCCCTTGCTCACTGCACCATCAGGATTCAAGCAAGCCGGGCCGACGACGGCTGAAATGCCAGAAACCGGTCCCCGGAAGCTTGTCTCCTTTCCAGTGAAGAATTGTCTTGGTAGTCTGGTCTGCCCTGTTCCCATGATGCACTGGGCCAGGGACAGACTAATTTGCATGTAGCCAGGTTCTGAGCTGGGATGGTGCAGTGAGCTAAAAAACGGTGATGGATCAAGCCCTGATCTTTGGACTGGGTAAGAGTGGTCTGCTTAATTCAGACACTCTGTTCATCACCACCCCCTTTTCTGAATAGCTCCAGCATGCAGCAACAAAGTGAGGGAAGACAGCAGGCAGTGACCTCGCATGACAAGATTTGAAAGTTAACGAGTGATGAAGAAAGTTTAGCAGAAAGTACTGATTTTCTGTAGAGCAGAATCTTCAAAATAACACTGATGGGAAAGCACAGCAGCACTACAGTGAAGTCACTGGAGTAGATGGCATAGCAGATGACATTCGGTTTATCTGGATTACAAATGGGACTATAACACACATACCATTACCCACACTAGGTAATGTTGCCAAGATAAGTACATGTATCTAATAAGCATGCATTACAGTCAGACGACGACTGTATATAATGCAGTCCGTACCAGCCACTTCTAACACAAAACGTGCATCTACTTTGACACAGACACCTTCCCCATATACGTTACTTGCAGTACTAAAAGCAATGAAAACAAGACATGCAATACTGGTACACAGGTAACATTAATACAAGCATCGCAGACAATAAAATCAGCGTAATCTGGCATAAAGTCATGGCATAAACACACTAATAACATTATCATCAGTTATACAGGCACAAAGAATTGCCACACCCATGACAAACGCCATTTTCATAACTGTTGACCTGGTCAGCAATGTTTTGGATAATGGGAAGTCTAAAATAAAGAAAAACATTATCATGGCAAAATATATATTTTTTAAGAGATACAGTACCTGATTAGCGTAGCACGTGGTGACATAATCACCTTCTTTGGAGACAAAACTGCCATTAATACCAATGAACTGGATACTACTGACCCAGAATCGATCAGTTTGTAATGAGTGCAATATAAAAACATTGTAAAACTATGCATACGGTTTAATTCTAGATTTGTGCAACCTTGAGTTGGAGCTTCTGTTTGTACTGTGGGCTGCGAATTGCACTAGAGACTTCATAAAACATGTGCAAACCTCATCCATTTAAATGAGTATAAAACAGACCGTGCTGTGTGTATGCATATAATTAGAATGCATTTGCAAAGCACACAGTTCAAATGCATTGTTTATATTCAGTATAGGATGCTGTTTATTGTATTCCAGCTGATTGATTATATTGGCTACCTACACTTCATATAGCTCACTTCCTAAGCACGTTTCTTAGTAGCATAATTAAAGCCCATTTTTACTAATTCCAGAAAATGCACAATACCATACTATTCAGTAAGTATGTTAAAGGCACAGCTTGCAGTTCAAAACATTGGAAGTAATGGCATTATTATTATTTTTTCTATGCATGGCACTTTCCTATACTTATGAATTTTGAGTTCTTACAAAGCGCTGCATTTATTTTCAGGATTTGCAGCTGGAAGCATATTTGACTTGCTTTAGTTGTTTGCTAGGCTCAAGTTTTCCCAAAAATATCATACATAAATACATGCATATGTCGTCAACACTCTTTGGTCTTTGGTCTGGTCAAAGGGCAACGTATAGATCAGTGGACAAGCTTACTTTAGTAATGTGATGCTTACACTTTGCCTAACTGCATTTTCTCTTGCACATGTATACAAACACCCCAAAAACGATTTGGACACGAGTGCTTCCCAATAACTGCTTGTCCCTGTGTATAGTAGGGTGTCATCAACTATTTTCATTACACTCTAGACTTTTATTGTAATTTGCAATGTTGACTTATAACTATAAACCATCTTTAGTATATTTAGCCTATAGAAATCTATCCAGTAGAAAAAATTACAAGGCATTCTAGTAGCAAGAGTCTATATGCAAGTTTCCAGGTTGAAACCACACCCACACAGCTTGGTGAACGTCATTTGAAGCAGTTGCATCTGTCTTGAGAGGTTAATTAACAACTTCTTGAACTGCAGCGTCATGAAATAATTTCACGAAGCTTTACAGTGGCTTTCGGCACTGCAGCTCTGTAAACAAATTTGGAAGATTTTGCATTTGACTTGAGAGGGGCCGTTAATGACATTTTGAGGAACTACACCTTTATGCATGATTCTCAGTACCTTTGCATGACTTGGAAGGAACCTCTAGCAGCTCCTTCAGGAACTGCAGTTCTCTAGAAGTATTTTGAAGCTTTTCCATTTGACTCGAGAGGAACCTCTAGTAACAGTTTGAGGAGCTGAAGATATACAAAATATATATATTATAAATGTGTGTGTGTGTATATATATATATATATATATAGCTATATATATGTTTATATATATATTTGTGTGTGTGTGTATGGGTGTAGATATATATATATATATATCGTGACTGTGAACAAGGGCTACCGCCCGAAACGCGTCAGTCTCGTATGCTGCCTTTGCCTAAAAAAATAAAAACTTGCCTTGATTTTGGGACTCGTGTCGTTTTCTGAGTCTGAGGCTCCAGATTCCAGTCTTCGTGCTTTGCCTGCATATATATATATATATATCTATATCTATATCTATACTACTATTATAAAGAGAGAACACAAACCTTTGAGACAGGTAAACTCAGGAACCACAGCGCCAATCCACACACCCGATACATCGTAGAAATTGTCAGGGTGTGCAGATGGACATAGGCTATAAAAAACTTTTTTAAACTTACATTTAAAAATATAACTTAAACAAAAAGTAGTGCCCTGGCCGCGACTCTGCGCTGGGCGCGACTCTGCGCTGGGCGCGAAGTGCATGATGAAGAGGAGCGGCGGTAAAGTGAGGAGCACGGGGAGGAGCGGCGGCTCAGGTAAGGTAAAGGGACACATTGGAGTCGGGGCAAGAGGGGGTCGGGCAGGAGCGGGTGTGCACAGAGGGACGGGCGGGAGCCCTTACTGCACGCAAACCTCAAATGCTGCCCCCAGTGGTGGCACAGGTTAGGTAAAGGGACACATTGGAGTCTGGGCGGGAGGGTGTCTGGGCGGGAGGGTGTCTGGGCGGGAGGGGGTCGGGCGGGAGCGGGTGCGCACAGAGGGACGGGCGGGAGCCTCTAATGCTGCCCCCAGCCCCCTTCTGCCCCGGACAACGCTAGGGCGGGCTTCTAGTATGTATGTATGTGTGTGTGTGTGTATATATATATATATATATATATATAGATCAACAGCAGTCTCCAAAAGCTCAGTCGAAACGACCAAAGGAAACCACACGAATCCAACGTGTTTGAAGGCACAAAGTTTATTTACAAGCTGAGTCCAACTAAATCTGACGCGTTTCGGGCATCCGCCCTTGCTCACAGATATATATATAATAGTGGGAGAGAGAGATCTAGATCGCTTGCCAGCCGAAACGCTTCGTGGTGCTGGACCAATACATTTATGGATTCTGTAATTTCGTTGTGAGTGGGCGTCTATTTTTTGGCTGCTACAACGTTAATGCATATAAAAGGCTTCCAGTTTTCCATTTTTGCAAATAAATACAGGCAGATAACAATGTATTTTCTGTCGGTTTACTTTTAAGAGTGAAACAGATGGACAGCATGGGAAGTAAAAAAAAAATACAATAAAAAAGCAGGATGAGATTTCCTTAAATACAGGCGAGGATGAGATTTCCTTAAATACAAGCGTATTTTAACGTATATTAGAACATAATGCTAATATTTCCCATGGCTGCTTACTTTTCTCCTGGCATCAGATTAGGAGCGCATGTTTACCAGTTAAAACAAGCGCATCAGCAGGCGAGCCTTAAAAAGAACGTGGAAATAAATCATTTTACAACTCCAGTTATTCTCAAAACACAAAATAAATATGGATAAATAATAAAAAAAACTATTGATAATACAAGTAGGAATGATTTTTTAAAAATGCCATCAAACCTAGAAAGAGAGGCGGGCAGTGTGCTTGAGTGTAAGCAGGGCCACTGACATTCTACTGCAGAGAAGGTCCAAATTATGCAACGGGCTGATTATATTGTGCTTCATAATGCAGCACCTGTTGTGATAGTGTTACTTCTTTATTTTGTTATATTTACAATAGCAACACTGTCTGGGAAGGATTTTACCTTTAGTACCAGTTAAATACCCAAACACAGAAATAAACAACTGAAAGACGACCCGTTCATCTTTACGAAGGGCCTTCCACTGTGCTCCATCATGTCACTACTTTTAGTAACTTTTGATCCATTGGAGCTATACCCGAAATTGTTTGTTAAAATCTACAGATTATGGAGAAAACGCCACAACGGCAGAATAGGATAATTCCAGCCGCATTTAATATAAGTGACTGGGATTATTGATTTATGTATATAGTGCCACTTAAAAGTCACTTGGCTAATTATTAAATGAACACACTTCAGGTTGCAGTGACTGCTATCAATCAATCAATCAATCAATCAAAGCATTTGTGTAGCGCGCTACTCACCCGGAGGGTCTCAAGGCGCTTGTGGAGGGGGGGCCTGCTACTGCTCGAACAGCCAGGTCTTGAGTTGCTTCTTGAAGGCGAGGTGGTCTTGGGTCAGGCGGAGGTGGGTGGGGAGGGAGTTCCATGTCTTGGCGGCCAGGTAGGAGAAGGATCTTCCTCCCGTTGTGGCTCTTCGGATGCGGGGGACGGCGGCGAGGGCGCGGCTGGTCGATCGAAGCTGGCGGGTGGGAGTGTAGAAGTTGAGGCGTTCGTTGAGGTATCTTGGTCCTTGGTTGTGGAGAGCTTTGTGTGCGTGGGTGAGGAGCCGGAACGTGATTCTTTTGTTGACGGGGAGCCAGTGCAGGTTTCTTAAGTGTGCGGAGATGTGGCTGCGTCGGGGGATGTCCAGGATGAGTATTGCTGAGGCGTTCTGAATCCGCTGAAGTCTTTTCTGGAGTTTGGCAGTGGTTCCGGCGTAGAGGGAGTTGCCATAGTCCAGTTGGCTGGTGACGAGGGCCTGGGTGACCGTCTTCCTGGTTTCGGTGGGGATCCACCGGAAGATCTTCCGTAGCATGCGTAGGATGTTGAAGCATGACGAGGAGACGGCGTTGACTTGTCTGGTCATGGAGAGGGAGGAGTCCAGGATGAAGCCCAGGTTGCGTGCGTGGTCCGTTGGTTTGGGTGCGCTGCCCAGGGCAGGGGGCCACCAGGAGTCGTCCCAGGTGGATGGCGACGATCCCAGGATGAGGACTTCGTCTTATCCGAATTCAGTTTCAAGCGGCTGTTCCTCATCCACTCGGCTACGTCTTGCATCCCTTCATGAAGGTTGGTTCTGGCGGTGGCGGGGTCGTTGGTGAGGGAGAGGATCAGGTGGGTGTCGTCGGCGTAGGAGATGATGTTGAGGTTGTTTTGGCGTGCGATGGCTGCAAGGGGGCTCATGTAGATGTTGAACAGCGTGGGGCTGAGTGAAGATCCTTGTGGTACGCCGCAGATGACTTCGGTGGCTTCTGATCTGAACGGGGGAAGGCGGACTCCTTGTCCTTCCGGTGAGGAAGGAGACGATCCATTCCAGTGCCTTCTCTTGGATTCCGACGTTGCTCAGGCGTTGCAATAGGGTGCGATGGCAGACAGTGTTGAACGCCGCGGAGAGGTCCAGTAGGATGAGGGCCGCTGTTTCGCCATTGTCGAGCAGGGCTTGGATTTCGTCAGTGGCTGCGATGAGGGCGGTCTCGGTACTGTGGTTCGCCCGGAAGCCGGACTGCGAGTGGTCGAGGGATCCATTTGTCTCGAGGAAGGCGGCCAGCTGTCTGTTGACGGTCTTCTCGATGACTTTGGCAGGAAACGGGAGCAGCGAGATGGGGCGGTAGTTCTTGAGGTCGTGGGGGTCGGCTGATGGTTTCCTTAGGAGGGCGCTGAGTTCGGCATGCTTCCAGCTCTCCGGGAAGGTTGCGGTGTCGAAGGAGGCGTTGATGATCTCTCGGAGATGGGGTGCGATGACGGAGTCTGTCTTGTTGAAGACGTGATGAGGGCAGGGGTCAGTGGGGGATCCGGAGTGGATGGAGTTCATCGTGCGTATGGTCTCTTCGGTGTTGATCAGGGTCCAGGCGCAGAGGGTGGTGGTGGGGGCACTCGTGCAGTCGTAGGGTGCGTCGGCTGTGTGCTGAAGCTGTTGTGTATGTCTGCGATCTTGTTGTGGAAGTATGAGGCGAGTGAGTTGCAGAGGTCTTGCGATGGGGTGATGTCGTTGTTCCCAGCGCTGCGGTTGGAGAGCTCTTTGACGATGTTGAAGAGTTCCTTGCTGTTGTGGGTGTTGTTGTCCAGTCGTTCCTTGAATGCTGTTTTCTTGGTGTTGTGGATCAGGTGGTGGTGTTTTCGAGTGGCGAGCTTGAGGGTGGTCATGTTGTCTGGTGTCGGGTCTCTGCACCAGGCTTTCTCGAGGGCTCGGCAGTACTTCTTGGAGCTCTTCGGTGAACCAGGAAGCTTTCTTGCTGCCGGGTCTGCTGGGAGGGGTCCTCAGTGGGGCGAGGTTGTCTGCGCAGTTGTTGATCCACCTCGAGAGGTTGATGGCGGCATGGTTGGGGTTCGCTGTGGTGGCGAGAGGGTTCTGGCTCAGGAATGCTGCGAGCTGGTCGGCTGTGATCTTGTTCCAGCTTCTGCGTGGAGCCTGTTGCTGGTGGTGGTGGATCGTGTTCCTTTTGAAGCTGAAGTGGACGCAGCTGTGGTCTGTCCAGTGGAGTCCGGTGGCGTGGCTGAAGGAGATGTCCTTGCAGGAGGAGAAGACTGGGTCAAGCGTGTGGCCGGCATAGTGGGTGGGGGTGGTCACCAGCTGCTTGAGTCCGAGGTGGTCCAGCAGGGTGGTGGTGTTGCGGTCGTTGTTGTTCTCCAGGTGGAAGTTGAGGTCCCTGAGGAGGATGTAGTCGGCGGAGGGGAGGGCGTGCGGGCTGATGAAGTCGGCGATGTCTTCGCTGAATTGTGTGCGCGGTCCCGGCAGTCTGTAGATGAGGGTGCCTCTGAGGGTGGTCTTGGGGTCGGTGTGGATCTGGAAGTGCAGGTGTTCAGCGGCTGTGAGGGTGTCGTCGGTGTTGGTCGTGATGTGGATGGTGTTCTTGTGGGCGATGGCGATGCCTCCTCCCGTCTGGTTGACGCGGTCCCTCCGGGTGATCTTGTAGCCGTCCGGGATGGCGATGTCGGGCGCTGAGAAGCGTTCATCTAGGTTTCCGTGAGGAAGGCGACGTCTGGAGCAGTCGAGTCGAGGAGGTTCCAGAGCTCCAGGGCGCGTCTGTCGACGGAGCGGGTGTTGAGCAGGATGCACTTGAGGTGGTTGCTGCTTGGTGTCGGCTTGGTGGGTGCAGTGCAGGTCCGGATGCCGGAGAACTTGCAGGCTTGGCAGGTGAAGGGTCCGTCGGTGCGTCTCGGGGTGGCTCGGTAGCAGGCAGGGTTCCGGCCGGCGTTGAGTGCGTAGAGGGTGGCGGCGTCGTAGGTCCGTCGAGTAGTCTTGAATCGGCCGGCGCCAGGGGTCCTGGCACTGGGCGCGGTCCAGGCGCAGACGGGCTTGCCTTTGGCGCGCCTTCGGTGCACAATCGGCGCGCCCGCTGCGCGCCAACGCTGCGCGTGCGTGGGGGCGTCATAAGAAGGGAGCCGGGAGGAAGGGTCCGCTGGGTGGCGGGAGCGTGGGAGCCAATCGGCTGGCGGGGGCAGGGCCGCAGGCAGGCAGCGGCGGGAAAGTCGAGTGCGGGCTGGCGGGCGGCTCTGTGGCGGCTGGGGCGCTTGCAGAAAGAAGCAGTCGGCGTAGGCGTAGTCAGCAGGCAGAAAACAAGTAGCAGGAGGCACGAGGAGCGTGGGGGCGACCAGGCCGATGAAGGCGCAGTGGTTTTAATTTACACTTAAAAGCTGCCAACCTGTTTTGTTTTTTTTTGCCAAAAAATTTATAATAGAAATAGTGATTGGCTTCTAGTCAATTACCTCTATCCATCAGTTTGCTCAGTTGTTACTTAATCACAACCCACAGCACACATGATATATGAATGTTAGCCCATTTCTACCATCAATGAATTACATTAGCAGTCTTGAGTATGCATCCTTTCACTTCCACCTCACACAGCCGACATTAGTTATCTTAAAGAACTTTAATGCTAATTCCTACACAGATTATGGCCTCATCACTTACTTTGGTAAAGATCAAGATATTGCAATTTGTAATTTCGACTCATTATTACAAACCATCTTTGGCAAATTTATTTATTCTATGGAAAAATAAGGAGAAATCAATAAAATAGCAATAGTATGTTTGAAAATGTATATTAAAGCCACACAACCTCAGCTTGGTGGAGGTCATTTGAAGCAGTTACAAATGACTTGAGAGTGACCTCTAGTGTTTGTGTGTATATATTATTTATCTATTACTGCTTTGTCGAATTACATTACTGACTCAAAGAAGTTTATGGGGATATCAGGAAAGTGGAAATATTTTATCATTCTAAAACTGAATTTAAAAAACAAAACTTACTGCTTACGAAGTTGCTGCGTGCACATTCGAACTAAGGAAATGTGAATGTTTTATTCTTTTATTAGAATTGTACTTTTATTATTCCCTGTTAACTTATTCTTGTATTGCAATGGTTTTAAGTAACTATGCGAAATAAAATTACTACTACTTACTACTACTCATCAAATATATGTATCAATTAACAGTGACATTTATCCATTTTTCTACTACAGCATAGCGCTTTAAGCCACTGGGTGTAATGGCATGCATATATAGTGACACGCAAGAGCCAGTTTACTAATAATAGATTTGAGTGCACTTCAATTTACTAGTCCCTTCTAGTACTTTACTTCTTCATATGCCACCCTGATGTGTTCCCCAAATATTAATTATAAAATTATATAAGGACATTTAGTCCACCATCTCTAGCCATCAAGTTAATCTGTTTACACTCAAATAATGCTCACTCATCACAGCGCACAGGCTATAAAGTATGTATGTGCGTATATATATATATATATATATATATACACACAGAGCAATATATATATATATTTTATTTCTTCCTGCAGCAGCCCACAGAGTAAGGCAGTGTGCTTTAATAAAAAAGACAACATACTACTGCCACACAAGTATTGTGCCACTGAAACCGAGCATTTGCTAAGAATGTGATTTGGTACTGGACGTATCAGCAGCTGTTAGTACTTACTAGGTTGTCTGCACAAGGGTTCCACAGTAGTCAAGACATGTATTGAAAGTTACCATAATGATTCCTCACCATATTCCAATATTGACATATTTACTTACCTTATATAAAATTCATGATTCATTACAGTGGCAAACATGTATACGTACATAAGTGAGAGATATTTGATCGAGCCGCATCTGACTTCAGAAGGACATGTTATTACCGCTTGAGTTTTTTGCAAGTTTGTGATAGCCTTAAGCTGTTGCTCCTGATTTGAGATATACCTGCAGTACAGATTTGAAGGGTTGCAGAGATTAAAGGCTGCTACCTCTGACTCTGACCTCTGAAGGACATATTGTAATAACTTGAGGTATTGTAGTCATGGAGAAGGCCAGACCTGTTGACTTTGCCAGTGCTTGTTTGGTTGTCACTTTTAAAGTCCAATAAAATGTTAAGGCAGCAGATCCTCGTCAACAGACAAGCGAATTTAGCTACTGGCTCTCTAACAATTATACTCCTGACTAAATCAAGCACCACTTGTTTGGCTGCTAAGTGTTAATATAATCGTATTCTGAAGCATATTCAGCCCCCGAACTACCATCTTTTGGTTTAAATAAATATACTCGTTTACAAATGTTCTCCGACCAGGTCCTTAAGGTGTGTTTTTTTGTAAAAAAACAAAACATTTTGTACGGTCTGACGTTAGCCAAGACATTTGCATTTTGTTAAAATGCTTCTTATACTATATTTACTCAAACGTGCTTTCAGACATTTCTTTTCATCCTTTGATCTGGTGTTGTAATTTAGATTTGCCTACTGCCTAGAACAGCATGGGGCATTGGATTAGCCAACTTCACTTCAGATATTTACTAACTTCACTGTGAGTGACAGCACTCTGCTCTTTTATATGGAGCCCATTTGCTTACCAAGTAGCTTCTTTCCGTGCTAGAGACTATTACAAACGTGTTCTTTTTAAGAGCTTATTGCCAAAGTTATATTGCTGAGGGCTTGGCAGCTCCCCCAACAATCAAGGTTAACCAAAAACGTGACAAAACAAGTATTAGAAAAGCCTAGGTTGACAGTCAATGCCAGACCTGTTGGTTTTGCCAGTGCTTTTTAAACCACCCCCCCGCACGCACCCCCCTGCGCCCCACATCATCACTCTTTTTCAGTGTCAGCCACCACTGGCTAATGAGCCCAAGTTTAAAAGAGGCTTGGAAAGGCTACTGGCCTGTGCACGAGCCGATTCAGCTCTGTGAACGTGCACGTCTCCGGAAGACGTGCTGCGCCCGAGCCGCCTCCCGCTTGTTTTACACAGCACGCCATGCTGATAGTGGCAGCTGAGCTGCCACTATCAGCATGGCGTGCAGCTGTATCTTTGCTTTACTTGCCACATCAAACAAGGCCACATGTTTTTTTTTAAACTATTTATTTTTTAAATGCCCCTTGAGGCACTTACGCTTTAATGTGCGCGCAGTGCCCCTTTCCTAAAACGAGCCAATTCTAAGGAAAGGGGGGTGGTCACCACTTAAGTGAAAGCCGGGCATGGGGCCCTTTTACAATTAATGTTATCTATTTTCGGGCAAGTTTCTCACCATTCGGCAAAACAAGAAAAGTGGATATTGACGTAAAACGTATACATAAACTGCAGTGGCCCTGATTTTAACCTTAACATACAACGACGAGGGAAACGGAAGAGTTTTTTTTTAAGTTTCCCTAGTTGCTTTAGTTGATTTTGCGATTGTTGGTGGCTGTCGGCACGCAGGAGGAGGAAGAGAACAGCGCACACTTCTTTGAGGGCACCGAGAAGCTGCTGGAGCTCTGGTTTTGCCAGCAAGAGCCCAGTCAAGGATCCGGGGACCTCCGTACCATCCCGAGGTCCGAAATGAGAAGCGAATTGGGTGTTTGTAAGCAGTGAATGGTTGCAGGGTTGTTGTATTAGTCAGTTTGAGGGGGGGCGCCAATACAAAATGGTCATATGTGTGTAGCTTGCGCTGTCAGACCCTGGTGGTGTATGTAGTGGAGACTGCATGTTGGATACAAAATGTCCTCTGCTGTAACCTGTCGATTGTTGGTATGGCGCGTCTCCTGGTGGCCTTTATTGGTGTTGAGAATCGCTTAAATATGGGTGCGAGGGCCGGCTCTTTTTCAGGGCGCGGCCCCAATTGTGGATTTCTGGCTTTTTGAAGGTCGTGCAGAATGTAAGGCTGCCCAGTCATTCCCGCACCTCTAGCAATTTGATCCGAAGCGCATTATTGGTGTCCATGTGGTCTGAGCGGTCCGATCATTGGGTGTCCTCAGTGGGTTGTGCCTATGGCGGGCTCTGCACAGCCCTGCAAATGGCGCCTCTTGTTATCCTGCCTGCCCCCACAGAGCTGGCTGGTTGCATTCCTATTCCCCGCCCCTTTGGGAGAAGGTGGTCCGGTGGCTAATTGATGACTCTACAGCAGGCAGGATCACAGGTTCCACGCCTGTCGTCGCTGAAGCCAGGGTGCTTTGGGTCTTTGCCAGTACTACATCAGCTGCTCCCATGGAAAACTAGCAGCGGTCACAGCATGACCTCACGCACAGCTTAAGCGTGGCTCATGGCACATATTTCTCTGCTCAGCGTCGGGTTTTGGTGACTGGATGCCTGCGTTGAACGCCCCTCTTTGCTCTGGTGATGTGGGGGTCATCTGACTGCGTGAGTTGCAGTTCTGGATGCTTCAGTGACCCCGGCGGCTCATTGACTGCATGCCCGGGCAGATTACTTTTTTTCTCAAGTAAGGCGCGGACGTTCCTTGCTCAGGAGACACCAAGGTCCAGTTTGAAACAGTTTTCAATTGCAGTGCGCTACCGATTAGACGTACAATTAACGGTTGCTTCGTAAAGCACTATATACATATATTTATACAAACACGTTTTGAACTTTGGGTCCTTTAACCCCAACCCTTCCCATACTCACCGATCTAATGTATAGATCATATGTGCGGGGTATTTAAGGGTAGCAAATATATTTACTTTTTAATGTGAACGTGTACCCTATGGTGGCATCAGCTTTTGCAAATAGCATCCAATGTCCGCCTTAAAGCCCCATTAAAATAAGTTATTCTCTTTGACCTAGTGCCTGTTTTACATTTATGATGTGTGCATATATACCCCCTGGCTAATTGTTGGGACACCATGCTGCCAGTTCCAGACAGCCACGCACCCACCAAAGTACAACTCCATTTGACATTCACACTAGTGCTCACTTCTCTACATATACCAGCTATGTGACGAACATCTCTGAATGCCCCGCAACTTTCAACTGTACTCTCTTCCACACTCGTGTACCAAACACTGGGCTTATTACAATTATCCCATGTATGAAGTGGTTGGGTGCGGCTCTGTTCAGTTAGAATTTTAGTAGTTTATTAAGAATGTCAAAGCTCTTAACATGGATCTAGGCAGACACGTGTTCTGCATTACCTAATGTAACATTACATATTGTCTCGATTTTGATCCTATGTTGTGCGCTCCACAAGTATTCTCGCCTGTGCACTCGTTTCTACTTAACAACTAGGCGCCCTATGCCAACTTTGAACCAAACTTTTATTAATCAGAGAAAATTGATCAATTTGGGAGGAACTCTCTAATACAGACCTGACTGGGAATGAGATGGAAAAGTTGCTGGTGCTTGCTTTATCCAGGGCTTAAGGCCAGCTTTCAGGGTTGATCCAACCCCCCCTCCCCCCATCCCTCAGGATCTCTCATGCCTCAGCTCCCTTGTTTGAAAGGAGCAAGAAGGGGAGTTATCTGCCGCCTGTGAATTCCTGAATTTCCTGCCCCTCCATCACCATTTGCCCCAGCCCTTCCTTCAGGAGCAGTGCACACACCGAGCAGGAGAACATTTTCAAATCTGAACTCTATACAGATCCCCAACTCACACCTTTGATGACTTGACAGTAATTTTCTGAAAGAACCAGGCACCATGAGTACAAACAAGCATTAAAAATGCAATAGGTGTCGCCTTTCATCAAGTTAAAGCCATTTTCTTTGCTATATAGTACCATTAGCAAAGCAAATGGCTTTAACTTAATCAAAGGCGAGACCTATTGCATTTTCAATGCTTGTTAGGTTAAGCCTAGCGCAGCCCGCAAGCGTTGCTGTAGGAGATGACCTCTTGGATTCACTCTGGACTTCGAGCAAGCTCGGGCGTGTTGTAGTGACATTTCATTGGCCTTTGCGTGTGGCTTTCAAAAATGAAAACCCGCAACTGGCCAAAGGCTGCTTTTTGTCCCACCTTTTCTTAAAATGTTGATGCCTACCGCATCCACCTTGAGGATACGAGCAGTGGCGCGCAGTGTGCCATCTTTTGACTGTTATATTTCAAAGGTTGCGTTTGGTCTGCTTCGCGCAGCTGCGCTTGCGAAAGCCTCTTCTCTATCCCTTCCTTCCCTCCCCAGGTTCCTTTGTGCCTCTTCCAGGAGCTGACTGAGACGGGAGGAGACACACTTGTTTCATCTTCAAGGCTCTCCACACTTTCACTCTCCCTGCGCGAGTTTGATGCAGGTTCCGGCTATTGTGAGATGTTTAGTTTTAAAACCTTAAAAACCATTCAGAAAGGACACATTTCTGCAAGTGTGTTACTCCTTTCTAACAAACATCGTGATATTGTGCAAACTGCTTCTCCCTGTTGCATCTTCCCTTTCTACGCCTTCTCCTCTCGGAGCCTGCTCCTTCTCTCGGCACCATGCCCCCTTCACACTCTGTCCTCCCATCTCTCCCTTTCTTTCGGTCTACGCTGCCTCTTACTTCCCCGTTCTCACCTTTCTGACCCGCTTTCTCCTTTAATTTTAACCAACTTCCCCAGGGTGAATGTTGTCGAAGGAAGGAACGCTGTGCACCAAAAATTAACACCTTATCTAAAACGGTACCATTTAAAGGTCTGCTAAAAATGTAGCAAACAGAAGGCTTGTGATAGCAAAAAACATTGTGACCCAGCTGAATGTCCTACACGTACATTCTTGGAAATCAGTCAGAATGGACACATTCCTGCAAGTGTTAATACTTTCTACGCCCATGGTGGCGCCAGGGTACACTTTCCAGTCTGGCATACACTTGACTTTCACCGGTTTAACACAATGGCGTAATGTAGGCCCCTGCAGTGGGCTTAATTTAAGCCAGTATCTGCCGGTACGCACATGGGCAAATAAAAAAAAAACGGATACTTTGTGGAAAATATATAAAAGTGCATTCTTAAAAAAACACTAAACATCTTGGCTGTTATTTCTAACAAGGCACAACTCTAAGAAGGATGTAATCACGTCCTCGGACGCTTTCTTGCGCTTAAATTAAAATGTTGGTGTGACCTCTCTTAACAGGAAGCAAACCATTGCTGCCACGGTAACAGCAGTCCGACACCGCACTCGTCCCCCCCCTCCCAAAACACGTCTCTGCAGTAAACGTTATCTCTCTTTATTTTCTCCTCACTCGCTTCCTTTTAATGTTCCCCTATCTCCCTCCCATTCACTCCTCTAAAAAATATATGGTGCAAAAAGTGTAAATGTTCTGGGTGCGTTAATGTGCACTAACGTTCATATCCTTAAAAGGCCCATGCCAAAACCATTCAACTATAAGGTGCCTACTATCAAAATAAAGGACACAAAGCATTAAAAGATGTATTTTTTTATTGACAAATTACCAAATGCTCTTTCCAACTGCACTATCCAAAGACACAGGAATAGTCCAGAAAGCAAGCACAATTTACTCTACAGAAGGTCTACAAAGGAGCTGCTGTTTACCAGGCGATTCTCCAACATAGCCTAAACACATTGGCAAAGCCAATCGGTCTGGCAAAACACGTATACGGTCCCAAAGGCGAGACCTATTGGCTATGCCAATGCTTGTTAGAGTATTGTGCTGGAGTGTACATGATTCAACATTGGCTGTACTTTTAAAAGAACGATGAACTAATGGAATGTTTTGGATTGCTAGAAATATGTATTCATTTGCCCTCCAAAGGGCATTATTATTTCAATTAATATGCACAATAAAATTATCAAGTATTGAAATAATTTTGTCGCAACAGATAACACTTCAGTTATCTGACATGTAAGTAACATTTCACTTTTAGTTATTGACACAGGTGGACAGGCACACAGTCCATATTGTAGCCTTAACGTTCCATGTACGCAAGTACCAGCATTTATTAAACAGCTGTTTAATCTCTATAATCCAGCAATTGTTTTGACATCCCAAAGTAGCAGGCTTTCAGCTATATTTAAAGTATTTGTGAAAGGGCAGGTTGAAGATCCTTAGCATTACAGGTGAAATTTGGAATGTCTATCTTGACATCTTATTCTTTAAAACCTAAATCCTTTGAAAGTTGGGCAGTTGGCTCTTGTAACTTTTTATCTTCCGTAGAGAGCAAGTAATGGTACTTGGGTGCTCACTATTGTTTCTAGAGCTCCAGAAATACTCTTTTGATTGGATACATTAAATAAATTAGAGTGACCTCATTACTGAGTGAAGGCATGCACTGGTGATTGTCTGCTGTGCTTTTACGAGAATAAATGTCATTAGTCATCCGTTTCCTCCGATTTTCGATATTACTTTCTTTCTACTTCTGTTGTCTTCAAATACATACTATTTCCAAAAATGTGTTATGAATGGAATTTTTTTATTTAATGACCTACAAATGCCGTTTGAAAGCTCTATCTTAACAAATTTCCTCAGTTTGTGCAGAAACTTCGATGGTAAAGGCACCCCTGGAAGCCGAACCAGGAAGACAAATGATGTAATATTTCATTTTTTTTAACACAATTTTTATTGAGGTTTTTTCAATTCTTGTTGCAGATGAGATACATAGTTGGCAAGAAAAAAACAGTTTGGACCGGTAATCCTGTGATAGAACAATACAACCATTTTGTAAACGGATATACGAGTAGTTATACAGAATAACATCATACGTTACAGTGGATTAGGATATATAAGTAAATAGGATTAGAAGTGTAGATATACAGCCTTATATTATAAAACACGTGTTTATGCAATTAGTTATAAACTACTATATTTTAACTGAAAATATCCCCCTCCCCCCGATTCTCTGGCTTCCTATTTAAACCTTATCAGAACATGAGATTATATTCTCTCGTTTAAAAAACATGTAGTTATTCTAATCATTCACAGCTATGTGCTCCTAGGTATTAAGATATTGTGAGAGATATGGGATTACACGGGTTCAGTGGCTTAGCTAATAGGGATGAGGAGGTGTGGGTGCGACCTGAGTTGTTAGGAGTCGATGGATCCATGGTTTTAAACGCTTCTAACATCTAATCACATTCCATAGAGATGGGAATTTTACGTAGGCCACGAAATTCTTCTAGTCTAATAATCACAATCTCCTTTGTTGCCCCTCCCCCTCCTGATGGCGTTTGCAATAGCGTGGTGAGCGTGGAGATGGAAGTAGACCGAAAGCAGAACTCTGCCTCAAACTCTGCCTGAAAACTCTTGCAGTTTTCACCTACTTATCAGCACGACACAGCTGCGTTACAGTTTCTGCTGTGGATTATCAATCAGACCGCAAAATTGCGGCTGGTCGGTCTTTAAGAGATTTGTGGGCGCTGTGGGATATTGGATGTAGCCGGCTTCCTGGAGCTCATGTTTTTATTTTACTGGACTGTCTACCATCTACTGCTCAAGGCCTGGTCGAGGCCGAGGTGTATCGAAGAGCAGAGGTAATCATCAGCAGCCTTGTGAAAACTTCTGTTCTTCCATTGTTGAGTGGGGGCTGTTTTTTTTTCCCCCCATTTGGTGTCTCGTCAGGTCTCCTGGTTTTTCCACTAGCCGTGCTGGAGCAGGGAATTCTGTGGAATTTTGTGAAGCTAAATAGTTTGGTAATCCTCGTTTAAAAGTTGAAGTTCGAAGGAAGCGCTGTGGACCGTTTTTCGGCAAGAAAAGGGAGGTGAGGTGAGACCTATTTGGGTCCAGTGCAGTGGGTGCAGCTGGAAAAGACACATTAGTGGATTGGCTGAAAGAACACAACATAAAAAATATACAAATAATACAAGAAGCATTACAAGAGCCCTGGGCTTCTGCAGCGGGGGCCGCGTTTGAACTGGACCACACGCCCCAGGAACCAGCTGGGCTCGGAGCGGAGTTGCAGCCCCTCCCTTCACGCCACCAGGAGGATTTAATCAAGCAGTTACTCCCGCCCGTCATCGCCAGGAAGAGACAGGACAGGGCAGTGCAGGGCCCCCCCTCTAACATCTGGACCACGGGATATAAGGACCTAAGGTACTGTTTTTCCATCAGGCTGGGCCTCGAGGGCCACGTATCCGAGCATCTAAGTGTTTATTTCTGAAGTCCGCTGTTGTGGAGACTATCGTTGCTAAATCTGAAAGAGAACTGCCCTGTATCTTACCCAAGTCATTTTTACAATGGGAAACAGAAAGTCAATGTAGGGTGGGGGTTTGACTTTAGTAACCAAGAAAGGGAAAAGGGCTAAAAAAGTACGCCACGTGGCTAGCGATTGTTTCCTCACTAGAATTGAATCTATTGTCAATGAATGTGAAGAGGTCTTGGGAGTGAATAAAATTAATAACACAGTTGATGCTATAGACACCCTAGCTGAGGCCCTAGCCCTGACCCAGAAACGAGTGATCCCTTCAATTTTTAACAAGAAGTCAGCCCAAAAGCTTTCCATCTGTGAAATTCATAGCCCGCTAGTTGAGGCTACAGAGGCAATTTCGATAGCTGAAACCCCAAATACGATCGCGGATTCCATGATCCAAGGAGCTCTACAAGACTGTGAAATTGATATACATCTTCCCTGCTCAAATAGGTTTGCAGTATTAGAACAAATTAACGAGGGTATTTTAGCAGACCCAGTGAGCAAACGTACGACCATAGAGCCTTTGTCTAATGTAACATCCTGCTCTAATTGTGGTCCTACAAACAAGGGGTTATTACAGAAAGTTGGACATCTGGAAAGAGAATTGGCATCCTTGAGAGCGATGGTTAAGGAGCTAACTCTTAGAGTTGACCTCCCCCCTGTTACACCTGTTTCGCTCCCACCATCTATCCCAACAAATATAGCAACTAGGGCACCGACACGGAGCACCTTGGGGGACGGGGCTAGGTCACCTGTAGTGATAGGCAATCGAGCCCCGGGCCCTTCGGGTATGCCTATTCCATCCGGCACTAATAGATCTTATGCCGAGACCGTCACAGATCGGGAAGCCATAGGTAAATCCTTGGGCCAACCCTCTAGTAAAGCAGGCTACCGATGCTTTTCTTCATCAATTGATGGCCAGAGTAGTCCGGCTAGACTGAGTATGCAAGGGAGTAGCATCTCCTCAGGGAACATCCTTCCAACAGTTTATATGACCAAGGTCCCTAAGCACACCAATACTCAAGGCTACGAAAGCAGTGAATCTCTTCATAACAAAGCGATTCACTGGCTACGCCATGTAAGGGCCTGTAGGTCAATTATACGGGAAGACATCATAAGGGTGTAGAGGATTTTTTCAGCCAACTCTCAGACTGACTGCATTGAGTTGGAGCTAACTAATGCAGCAATTGCGGAGAACTTACTGGCCCTAGAGTTCCGCACTTCACACTTCTG
Organism: Lissotriton vulgaris; assembly: GCF_964263255.1. Classification (NCBI taxonomy): domain Eukaryota; kingdom Metazoa; phylum Chordata; class Amphibia; order Caudata; family Salamandridae; genus Lissotriton; species Lissotriton vulgaris. Next base: position 518,422,244 of record NC_141689.1, read on the forward strand.
CTATTCAAATCAGACGCTTTCAGCTCTGGTCATCGGTCAGGATGGGGAGAAGGTCTGGACTCAACACAGTGGATTGACCAGACGAGGCCCAGCAACCGAACTCTTCAATTGATCCATTGGGAGGGAAAAGTGGAGGGACTGACTTATGTCGAAACAACTCAGCGTTAGAAAGATCCAATGCTGACTGGGCTGGGTGTGTTGAAGACAGGACCGCAGGAACAAATACAAGGGTGATCCACTTCCTCTCCTGGAATATAGCAGGCCTCTAGAAAAAATTGCCCCTCCCGGAGTGTAATGAATTCATTGGCAAGTATGACATCTGACTGTTTCAGTAGACTTGGAGTATGGTCCCCTTGCATAAATCAGGGTTCACTACCTATTTTATCCCAGCCGTAAGTTCAGGAAAAGGCCGTCCATCTGGGGGTCTCCACATATGGGTCAACATCTCATTGAACCGGTCCATTACCATGCACAATCTACCCTCTAAGGATATTCTACATCTGACGATTAGAGGGCCACCCAATGGTACTAATGTGGAGATATTTAATGCGTATGCGAGAGGTTCACCGGGGGCCCAATCTTCAGCAACCCGAACAGCTCTAGAGTCTGAATTATCCTGTACTCCCCCCCCCCCCCCCCCCCCCCCCTCGCTAATATCATTGTGGCAGGGGATTTTAACTGCACATATGAACCACTGAGTGGGGAGGATTTCTTGGGCATCAGTGAGGAAGACACGAAATGGGCTATACCCATTCTGAGTATAGCGCCAATTAGGAAGTGGACACAAAGGGCGATACAAATCAATGCTCTAAGCCTAGAACATAATTTAAGAGCAGTAAATGGCAGGACTCGTTCTGATCCGAGTGGGGCCAACACATATAATAGGATCAGCTGTCCGTCACTTATAGATTACATTTTGTTGGATACCCGTCTATGGGGCGACCTTCTGGACATGGAAGTAAAACATACCCTGGATAGCGACCATAACCCTTTAAGCATGCAAATTAAAAACAAGTGGGCACCCGCTCACGCCAAGTCAATCAAGGCCCCGATAATGTCAACAAAAGAGGTTGTTCCTTCGAACTGTAATCAACGCCTTAAATGGCACAAGGTTTTACATCAGGTAGACAAATTGCTTAGCATAAAGGATTTTATAGACCAGAAGATTGTAGAGCTCGAACCAATCATTGATGTCAATGAGAAATCATATGATTTTCCATTCTCTAAGTTCTACCAGAACACAATAGATAGGCTGGGAAGTTTCTTTATTATTAAGGAGAGCAGGGTGATGAAATGATGTCCACCTAGATCTACTAACCTTTGGCATACGGCCACATGCAGAGAAAAGAGGCAGGCAATATGTCTAGCCCTACGGAAAAAAGATTCCCTATCAATAAGAGCAGCCAGAAAAGAGTAATCAAGGGCCATAGAGCTAGCAAAGCGTGACTGGGAAGAATCACACTGGCAGGAGCTCAAATCTGCCTCGCAATTAAAAGACCCAACCTTATTTTGGGAGCTAATTAACAAAGCAACCCGGAGGGGAGCTGACCCGATCCCAAACCACATTGCAGGGCATCAGTGGCATGACCACTTTCTTAACCTGTATTGTGGCGATGTAGGCACCCCGTCCCCGCATAGTGAGTCGCCCCCATTTACACCTGAGGGCCCTACACCAGCTGAACCCTTTGTGATCAATGAGGTATCCATGGCCATAGCGAGTATAGCTCCGGGGGACGGCGGCGGGTCCCAATGGCCTCCCTGGAGACCTACTCCTGTATGACCCAAAGCCGTGGGCACATTTCATCTTGCTCTTGATGAACCTTATTGCTAGAGGCCACGCCGTACCTGACTCTTGGAAGGGAGCTGAGGTGGTAACAATATATAAAAAGGGTAATAGAGAGGACTCTGCCAACTACAGGCCGATTAGTTTAATCGATGTAATACAGAAGGTGGTTGGCAGGGTCCTCCTCATGAGGATGAGGTCTTGGATGGAAGATGGGAATATCCTCTCACATTTCCAGGCAGGCTTCAGACATAAGGTGGGCACGATGGATCAGATGTTTAGATTTTTCATGATCCATTGGAAAACTGTGGTCATTGGGAAAGGCAGTTTATATTTGGCCTTCATTGACCTGAAGACCGCCTTCGACTTGGTACCACGTGCCAAGCTCTGGCAGGTGCTGTGCGACTTGGGCATTCCCGCTCCGACCCTCGATTTCATCAAACGCCTCCATGAGGGAAATTATGCCAGAATCAGGTGGGGGAGTCGGGGACAGTTGACGGAGAGGGTGGCGGTGAACAGGGGGGTACGCCAGGGTTGTTTGTTGGCCCCGACTCTGTTCTCTCTCTTTGTTAATGGGGTGGTAGACCATTTGAGAGAAGACCCAGGCGATGCCCCAACCCTGGCCGGAGAGAAAACACCCACCCTCCTTTTCGCTGACGACACCCTCCTGATATCCAAAAGCCCAAGAGGCTTGCAAAAACTGCTAGATAGGTTCAGCCTGTTATGCGATACAAGGGGATTATCTATTAACACCACCAAGACCAAGCTGATGACCCTATCCCCGTCAAAACGATTCAGGAATGTTATCACCCTAAATGGTAATCTATTAGATATAGTTGAGTCGTTTGACTATTTATGAATTCGGGTCAATAATTTGATGAACTGGAACTCCCATATGGCCAAAATGCTTCTCAACCACAAGCGGGTGTCAGGGGCAATCCTAAGAGATCAACAATCCTCTGTCAGCAGACCAGTAGCCCCGGCCCTTGTGGTTTGTGAGGGAAAAGCATTACCCTCGGCATTATATGGGTCTGAATTATGGGGATTCGAGAACACCATTGACCTAGTAAGATCAGAGAACAAGTTCTTTAGAGGTCTGGTTTCTCTCCCATCTTCCACTCCATTGAAGCCACTTCAGCAGGATCTGGGAAAACGTTCCAATAAAGATATTGTTCAGCGCCGCCCTTTATAATTTTGGGTGCGTCTAAGAAATTCCCTCTGAATTGGCCAATTATGCTGCTGCCCTTAACTAACTCATCAAATTGGATACATGCAATAAGATTAAGTGGATATGCAAGCTTAGACAGCTCCTATCAGACATAGGGTTGGGGGAAACTTGGGTTAGCCAGACTCCGCCACCTAAGCAAGTAATCAAGAAAGCATATTGGGAGTGGGTGTAGGCGGAGGAGACGCTCTGTTCTAATTGGGGTATTCTTACTGAGCAGTTTCTAGAACATAAGCCTGTCCGAAAGCTCGAACCCTTTCTCGACTTCATTCAAATTCCTAGAGACAGGACACTCTATTTGAAGTTGAGGTTTAGAACCCTTCCGCTCAAAGAACTAACAGCAGGATGGAAGCAGTGCATCTGCTTCTTGCCCTGGCTGTGCAGCCCCTACTGAGTCCCTTGCCCACTTTTTTTTGCCTGTACAGCCTATAGGGTAGCAAGAAGAAAATGGCTTAAACCCATTTCCAAAAAGTTAGGCTTTAGGAATCACAGGATGGCGCTACGCATTTTAAAATCTGACACTACCTCCCTTGTCATGGTCTGCGGGCTAGCCAAGTACTTGGGCAGTGCTTGGTTAACCTGCACCAATCTGCTAACGAAAAAGAAGAGCAAGGTGACTGCTGGCCCATTTTGAACTGTAGTTTTTATTGGCTGTATATTAACTGGTTAATTGACTTTTATTGTACATATTTTTTATGATAATTTTTATACGATTTTATACATTGGTTGTATGTAAAAAAATGTTTTAAATTTATGATTCGAGAATGTATGCTTTTATGATAAATTTTTATTGAATAAAGTACATACAACAACTATATAAGAGTAGTTATACAGAATACCATCATGCGTTACAGTGGAATAGGATATATAAGTAAATAGGATTAGAAGTGTAGATATACAGCCTTATATTATAAAACTCGTGTTTATGCAATTAGTTATAAATTACTATATTTTAACTGGAAATACCCCCGTCCCCCCGATTTTCTGGCTTCCTATTTAAACCTGATCAGAACATAAGATTATATTCTCTCGTTTAAAAAACATGTAGTTCTAATCCTTCACAGGTATGTGCTCCTAGGTATTAAGATATTGTGAGAGATATGGTATTACACAGGTTCAGTGGATTAGCTAATAGGGATGAGGAGGTGTGGGTGCGACCTGAGCTGTTAGAGGAGTCGATGGATCTATGGCTTTAAACGCTTCCAGCATCTGAGCCCATTCCATAGAGATGGGAATTTTATGTAGGTCACGAAATTCTTCTAGTCTAATAATCACAATCTCTGCAGTGCCCCAACGGGTCATTTCTGCATGCCAAAAAAGTGGTGTAGGAGGAGAAGCAGATTTCCAGGTCTTGGTGATGGCACGTTTCTCTCTTAGAATAGCCATGTCAGCGAGTCTGTACTGGACCTTCTGCCCTTTTGGACACTTGTGTAGTTTTAATAGACAACTTTCTGCTGTTGCCCAGACATCCGTGCCAGTGGTCTCCCGCACCCCATATTTTATTATGTGCCAGAAAACTCGTAACCGCGAGTACTCCCACAACATATGGAGTAAATCAGCGTCTGCCTCCTGACATCTAGGACAAGAGAGTTGTTCTTCCGGGTACATGCTATCAAGGCGATGAGGCATAATATATGCCCTATGTAGAAAAATGGACTGAATATATTAAAATTCTGCGTTTCGGGATACTTTCTTAGAGAATTCCAATACGCTAGCCCACTCTTTATCGGTCAGGTCCCTGCCCAGTTCTACAGACCATTTCGTTCAGAGTGGGCTTTGTGGTACTCCCAAATGTGCCCTAATGCCCCTTTATAACCAACGGGTAAGGTGACGTCCCTCTCCCATTTGCATGGATTAGCTCGTGGGTAGGAGGTTCAGTCCCTTCAGGAGACCAGCGGTGTTTAATGAAATGAGAGATAGTGACATGGAGGAGAAACAGTGTTGGAGGGACCCCCTGAGTATGAGTAAAATTATTGTGATTTGCCAGTGTTCCTTCAATGAACAGTGTCCCAATCGTCGTCACACCTTCTCGCATCCATGGGGATACAACACGGTTAGAAATTTGTTCAGTTGCTCTAGGTATCCCAAGCAAGGAGATTTTGGTAGAGTATGGGGAGATACTTTTGGTGTATTGGAGTGTCCACCTCCGATACGATAGTGCTGTTTTAAGCAGAGGGGGGTACTGTGGGCGGAATCTTAGCCTGTGGGAGTAATAATGTATGAAAAGTACCCTGGCTAAGGAGCTGTGGTGTATAACCTATTTCATGTATATGTCGTCCTGCTAGCCAGTACGATAGCCATTGTAGCTGACTGGCCATACAGAATGCCCGAAAACCTGGAGCGCCAAGACCTCCCTCCTCAGGTCACAATTGCAAATGATGTAATATTTCATAACGAAGGATTATTGAAATACCTTGACCATCAAAGCTGTGGACTGCATTATTAATCAAGTCTAGGTGATAAATGTGACTGGTGAACCCTATGGGATCATTGTGATGACGGATGGACTTCAGTCCGTCTGCCATCGTATTGTATTTGGGACCGCCTGCCTACAAGGCGGCGGTTCCACAGGGCAAATTATGATGCTACCACCGCCGTGGTGGTCGCATTGCCCATATTTTGTATTGCGGTGGGTGCTGTGCTCTACAGCACCCGCTGCAAGACAAAACAGACACCTCACACATCTCTGTACTACATGGCAGGCACAATGCGGTGCCTACTACATCTTATAGGAATAGGTGCCTATGCCTATGTGCCTGGCCCAGGGATTAGGGGGCCTGCTACGGGTCCCAAATCTGTTTGTGCCTGTCGTTTTGCGGCAGGTTGACCACTGCAGAACGACTCGAAGAAAGGGGAATTGTAATCCCTACAGCTGTGCCTGATGAGCACCTCCGCCATTCTGGGACTACTGTTAGGTTCGACAGGCAGTCTGATACAGACCGCCTTTTAGGACCGTGGAAGTCTGAGTTTACAACCGCCACCCATCCAGAAGCCATTATAATATGGCGGGCAGAGATCCCTTTTCTGATGGTGGGGAGACCGCCACCAACGGCCTGTCAGTGGCGGTATCCACGCCATCGTAATCAGGCCATACTTTACTAGAGCACACTACTCCCCAGTCCACTGCAGGAGAGAGATTGTGCACCAGATGGGGGCAATCCTTTTCAGCATCCTAGCATCTTTAGTAAAAATTACAAGTTTAAACTTTCAAGGAGCCCACTGGACGATTGTACATGGTCCCCTCTGTACTCATTCTCGTCATACAGAAGAGTGATAATTTGAGTGATCGGCGACACTTACATTAATGCTAAGTGGTTTGATCTAATCAAATTCTGCCTAGTCATTAACACTCTGGTCTAATTCTTCCTCTTGGATGAAATTTCATATCGCTTAAGGAAAAGTTTTAGTAATTTTTACTCTCAATGACTGCTTACTAACTTCCGCAGTACGTCGATCATGTACTTCAGACATGGAGTCCATTTTTTAAAAAAATACTCTGTGCATAAAGGTGATGTGTCCTCTAGCCTAAATTTGGATTTTTCAAAGAATCTTCTGCTTTTTCATTTCAGATAAGTCTGTTTTTTTATATTACAGTGTGTATTGGAGTTGACGTTTTTGTCAGTCCTAAAATCACCTCTGTGTTTGAAAACAGTGGGACAGGTGTCTATTTTCATTTGCTACTTATATCTGGATCTGCGTCTGTATGGCCCTCAAAATGAATGAGCATATTACAACCCTAACGGCCTGCTCTCATCCGACTGCCTGTGTTTATTGCAGGAAGTAGAAAAGAGGCGAAGAATAGAGGAAGCCTACAAAGGAGCTTTGTCTGAGCTGAAGAAGAAGGCACACTTTGGAGGGCCAGACTATGAGGTTTGTTCTGATGGTTTTTACACTTTTTCTTATCATTCAAATTGCTGGCTTATAAGAACGTTGTTGTGAATCCAGTAAAGGAATGGTTCAATATCAAGCTATATTTTTCACCTACTTTTGCTGGTCCAATTGATTTTTACCAGTGTGCTCTGGGTAGTGCGGTTTTTCAATACTTTGCTCATTTATAATTCTAATTTGAGCAGAGGGCACTGCACAGTAATCAAGAAGGGTTTATTCTGTCAAGATGTATTTGTTTATGCAAGATTGACATATTGCACTTTGTGATCATAGTGTGGATTAGTTTGATAGACCAAAGAGTATGAATATTTAGATTAATATCTCTGACACCATTTGATAAATATTTGCACCATACACTTGATCTGCACCACAGTGTAGAGGAAAATGATCACATCGATTTGTCAGAAAGTCTTAATACCACTTTTAATCTAAAACAGTGATGTTACAGTTTCATTAATATGCTCTTGAATGCACGCATTCTTTTCCCTTCAGTCGTCAAGCAATTTGGGCTCACATACTTCATTGGTGGTGCTGGTCATTGAGTGATGCTCAGTTGAACAATATTTGTTGGTGCCAGTGAAAAATATTTGTTGGTGCCCAATCAATCAATGGCCTAATTTGAAAACAAAAGCTAAATGTTCAGACTCTTTTGGTGAACCCTAAACTTTGCAGGGTGGTTTTCTCTTAAAGATAATGCATCAATGTATTTTGCTTTGCTTTTTTTATTTTGAATAATACCAGTCATTTTATTTAGTTTTGGAACCTAAAGGGCGGTTGAATCTCCATCTAGTTTCAAAGTGTTAATCGAAAGCATGTGAAGTAAAGTCACTTCAGCTGTTAATTGTTAAACATTGATGTGCAGTGACTCCTGAAGTTAATGTTTCTTAATAGTACTTGCTTTCGTTTACTTTCTGCCACAGGAAGGACCAAATAGTCTGATTAATGAGGAAGAGTTTTTTGATGCAGTTGAAGCCGCTCTGGACCGACAAGATAAAATAGAACAAGTATTATGCTTTTTTTATTTTTTGTTTATTTTGCTTAACTTATCCCTTAACAAATTCATTAGGTGCAAGTAGTGGGTATGATAAAGCCTGCACAACTAGAATTAAAATCACAAGTCACACAACCATAAGACATCACGTTGACATATGTTGCATAATCCTAAATTAAATAATGCTGGATTCGGGAAAAATTGAGTTCGTGAACATTGCTTCACCTGGAGTTTAAATTTCAATTCCTTGCTATGTTAGAGTTGCTGCTAGAGCCTCCCGTTAATGTATTTTACTCGTATGCATGTGTATGACTGTGTCTGCTAATAGTCAACCTACACATTTGCTGAACCCACTTAGGGTTGATTAGTCTTGATAAACTTTGGAGACCACATTTGTCATGAGGACTCATGTAAAATAATCCACAAAACCCTGCAACCGACCCCCAGATCTTCCAAGTAAACACATCCAGTCATCGTATCCCTGGTATGACCTGACTGGTCATACTAGATCACTTTCCACCCTTCGTCACCAAAACGTTTATATTTCTTTAGTATATATTAAAACCATTGCTCTCTGTAGACTGTTCGTCTTAGGGGCATACTTTGTGCTTACACATTCAAAACTTAATGCTGCATCTTGCGTTGCCTGTATAGTTAAGTGTTTATACCCTCAAAAGAAAGTGGTGCTTTTATGCACCGATAAAACCGAAGAATTATTTGTTCAGATGCATGCCACCTCTTTGCTTTTGTTGCACGGTGGGATTTGTCATTAAAAACCATAATCTCTCATGACAAATGTAGGCTGCATTTAATTTATGTGAAAAAAGTAATTGTTTAATTCCTCACTTTAACTTGTGAGCCACATACCTGATGAATCTGAATTTGTGACATTCGACTTTTGGGGAATACACATTTGGGCAGTTTAATATACTGAGCAAAGACATATGGGAGAGGTAATTGGTGAAACATAAATAATGTTTTTTTATTTTTATTTTCAAAGTCTCATTGTGAAAAGGGCCGACTACATTTATCAACATCTCCAACTTCCAATGATGTGTATTCAGTTGTCGGAACTCACAGATTTTTCCAAAAGGTAAGCAAAACACTAAACGGAATAGTCACAGATTTCTGTTAGCACAGCAGCTGAATGTCGCACCAATGCGTAACATACGTACCATACATTGATTTAAAAGTAGTTGATAATAACATTACAGGGTGGAGGCAGCTAGTAAATCCATTCCACTGCTTGTGTTCTCTTCAAGTCATTTGTATTTGAAGACCTAAAGCTTTGTGAGTGTCGCAAACATATGTTTTGTCAAGATTTGGGACAGAAGCTTCTTCAATCCCTGCATTAAAACGTTAATGTAATCCCTGAACTACATGCCTAGGACTGACAAATTGTAGCTCCGTAAGATATTCTTGAAATATGAATGACACATTGGCTCATATTTGTAACCAAGAGTAGTGTGAATATTTTCAACAGATAAATTGCATGTTATGATTTTCACTTAATATGTCAATTTTGTTTTCCTGTTTTTCATCAGATATTCCAGCAAAGTTGTGAACTGAATGTCTTGTTTCAGTGCTTTAGTCTCATTGCACAGTTTTTTTCTTTCTGTCCCTGTGGTAGCCCTTTAGTCGCACTTCCTGTATGTCTTCCATTGATTTAGTCAGTGCCTCTGGTGACCACAGATTCGGCTTGCAGGTATTGTATGTGCACATGAAATTAGCTGCATCTCTCCCTTTGCTTTATCTAATCTTCTTTTGTAAAACACTAGTTTTTGGCTGTGATTCTCTTCCTTCCTCATCTCAATACTACCAAATAAAAAAAACTAAAATATTTCAGGCCCTGCAAGTGCTTTGCATGTAGGTAACATTGTTTTTTTGTATAATGTATTATTATTTAACCTTTTCCTTAATAGATCCCGATTCTTCTAAATTAACTAAGTCTTCGCTTACAAGTTCCTCTGATTATCAGGTACTGGCAGTACTCTTGCCGGGTGTATGAGTCACACTGACTGCATTAGCTTGATATGTTTATTGCATAATTGGAGGCATAATATGGATCCATATCTTTATTTAGTAGTTGGTAAAATATATCGGTCTGAGATGCCTCTTGCAGAACAGTCTGTACTGGTGGCCCTGCTTCTGTATAAAAGCTTCCATGTATCCCAGTCTGACACAACAGGCTGCTGTTAATTTTATAGCCTTTGGTAAGTAGTCAACGTAGGTTATGTACTGATTAACATTTGTGTTCATATTCAGGTTACAGGTAATTTAAAGAAAGATGCACCTAGAGCATCATCACCTGGCCAGCTTCCTTCTGTCTGCTCAAATTAGTGATACCACCACATTTTAAATAACCATTCCACATGTCCTGTCAAGGAGCAATCAGAAATGAACATCTACAGGTGTTGGACAAAGATACCACTTACTGCCTTCTATTCAGCTCAACAAGACTTCCCTTTGAACTATATGGCATAGATATCAAGAGCACACCATGAGTTATTTAACCACTGAACCCATCTGGCAAGAACTGTTTCAGAGACATGTACTGAACACACTGGAAACGCAATGGACATTATACATCGTAAAGTACTCTAGTAGATTTCTGTTCACATTGAAGGCAACATGAAGTGCTTGTACAATATGCAACATTTCTCAAAGAACCCTAACAATTACCAAAGGCCCACATACAGCACTTTCCATGTTGAAATTTGCTAGTGGTTTTGACACTTTAGAATAGGCTTGGATTTGTCGAGGGAATTACTGCTAAAAAGTAACTTTTTGGAATATCAACCGGGAAGTCTATCTTTTGCAAGGTACTGTAGGCAGTAATCCAAAGGTAGGAGGAAATAGAATAGAAACGTTTTGGTTTGCAGATGATACAATTTTTGCGATATGCACATTTTCAGGTCTGCAAAATTTGTAACATACGTTTTTAGATTTCTGAAATGGGTTTGCTTGCAGTACTGAAAAAAACAAAATATGTGCTTTTAGACCCTAGAAGCAGGTAAATGTTTCTGTAAAGTTGGAAAAAGGATTTTAGAATATTTGTAGAATTTTTGACTACCTGGGAATAAGATTGAGGGGCCGATTACGATGTCGTTCAGAAACTCTTCTGACCGAATCGGTTTCGGAATAGTTTCCAACCAAATCTGGTTCTGCAAGTCCGACTGACGGATTACAATGCTTCCCAACATTGTTCGGTCAGACTCACATTGACTTCAATGGGAGCCTGTGTTCCGAACGAGAACACAGGATCCCATTGAAAAAATAGGTGGTTGGGGAAACCCTTGTAGTCTATGGCGGGCACCCCATGGTGCCTTCCACACTGTGCATGGTTTAACAGGGGGGTCCTATGGGTACCCCCACGGGCACCAACCAGAGACCTCATGGTGAAGGGGGGTCTTCCTCTGGGCCCCAAAGTCCGTTTCTGCCAGCCGGTTTGTATCTGGCAGACCAAATCGGAACGGCTGTCCGAATCGGTCATCGTAATCGTTCGCTCGGAAACCATGTCCATAGAGCTGCACGATTCGACTCCGAAAGACTTGGGCTGTCTGAATTTCCTTTTGGAACCGATTCGTACAGCCAGAACGGTTTCTGTGCATCATAATCGGTCGGTTGGAAATGTGTACGATTCTGCCAGTAACATAGGTTCCAAATTGGATACTGAGATTCCGAAACCCATTCGGAGCCTTTCCAAACAACATTGTAAACGGCCCCCAAGATGTCAAGCGAAAGGGTCAAGCAGATACGTAAAATCAACGTGATTCTGTTCACAAATTGCAGTTACCACTGTTCGTTTAGGAGATTGAGCGAACGCGCAGTGTCATCAACACTTAAGATGATGCAAGGTTCTGGAACAATCTATACAGGGCAGAGAGTTGAGGTTTTCCTAATACATTTGCTTTGACAAGATTTTAGAATCTGTTGGGGGAAAAAACAGAATCCGTAAACTGTCCATGCTTACTTAAGCTGAGAGATGTTGCTACCCTTACTGGTTTGATACCTGTGATATATTGGGTCAGATTTTATACCACCCCAGAATTACATTCTTACATGAATGCTTTGAGGGACATGCTACATCAACAGGGAGCTAACACCTAGAGCATCATCACCTGGTCAGCTTCCTTCTGTTTGCTCAAATTAGTGATACCACCACATTTGTACTATCCATTCCACATGTCCTGTCAAGGAACAATCCGAAATTAACATCTACAGGTGTTGGGCAAAGATACCACTCACTGCCTTCTATTCAGCTCAACAAGACTTCCCTTTGAACTATATGGCATAGACTATATTGGCTGGTGTAAACACATCAGTAAACACATTGGGGTCATGGGCACAGATGATCTGTGAGGTTTCCGGAAGTCGTTGGCCCTTGGTCTTCAAATGTTGTGAGATTTGCCTACAGCAATTGGATACATGGCCTATGGAGGGTCAGACTTAGTTAAGGCGGAACCAGTAATTTTTGACTATCAAAAGTGTGCCGAAGTTTGAATACTACCTAAATTACATTGATAAATAGACAGTGACTTCTTGTGGTCAGCCAATACGCTAAGTCTGATGCTTGGATACTGTTAAATCTGGGTCTCATTTTCTGTTTTTGTGTGAGTATGCAATACAAAGGGCAAAATAGTTATTTATTTTGACAAGATTTGGTTTTGGGGAGAGGCAGGCAATCGGGTTAAATTCTTATGAAGATGTAAATCTGACACTGTTTCCCTGATTATCTTCGCCATTTCATATTTTTGATTGCTGCAAGAAGGATCCATTGCATCGCAACCAAATAGGTTTTTTAATAGCAATGAAATTCTTGACTTATTTACAAAAGCACTTAAGATTGTATGTCTTAGTGCTATTTATTGTATCATTTATTTATGGTTGGTGGAACGTTTTGTGCAAAATAAAGGTTGTTTTTGAGCTTTTGTTGCCTATAACTAGAACCAAACGGCTTCACAGTGACCAACTTTGCCCACAAAGGTTTCTTTAAAAAGTGCCTTTATCTAAAATGGTCTGTTGAGGATCATCAAACCTGAGGAAGACCATTCCATAAGGTGATCTTCTGAAATGGAAACAACAACAAATCTCGTATCTATTAAATCTAGGGGCTTGTTAGAACTTCATTGAAGGGACGAAGTTTAATCTTTAAAGACTAAATTTAGAGCCTCAAATGGTACCACTGTGTCCACGAACTGTTATGCAGGAAAGACTTAAGGAATCACTGTTGGGTAATCTTAAACAGGCATAGAAGTTCCCTTTGCCGAATGTGAAGAATAGAGCATTTCAGCCAAATTTCTGCAGGTAATGAGGAAGGCTAAAATGAATGCTGCTGTTGTAATATATGCCAAAACATTACAAAAGCTATGATGGTTTCAACTTTATTGCAGTAAGTTATCAGTTGAAGTTTGAAACCCCATAACCCATTTCTGCTCCCTGTTTTTTTTTCCCATAACATGTTTCCGGGGGCCAGCACTAAGCAGTTTGTATTTTGCCGTTATTCTCCTATGATAAAGGGCTGATAGGCAGCTGGTATACTTTTTATATGTTTGGCTGTTGCCACTCTAGTTGTAGAAACGAATACCAAATGATACAGTATTTTAATATGGATGTTGAAAAAGCGGAGACGATGTGGGTGCCAGAGCTGCTTCACTTCACATTACATTTGACTAAAGATGGATTCAAAATAGGGATTTGCTGCCACCTGTTCTGTTTGTTAGAGGCTACCCTGTCTACTGAAGTGCATGTCATCGGACTCCAGTCTCCTACAAATTAAACAACTGTAATCCAGTGTGTCAAACATTATAGACAGATGTAAGGGCGCCAAAGTTACAATTCTTCATACTATTTTTCTCTCATGAGGTAGTCTTTAAAGAACTGACTCTCAAATAACATTTTACCACCACCATCAGAAAAGAGCACACAACCACAGCCTGACTGTAGAACGAAGACATACAATGTAAACATGCTTGTGGCAGGTACAAGCACAGCAACTATCAACGTGTGTGCTCCAATCCCATTCTTGTGGCCAATGTAAACTTAATCTTTGGTAAGCAGATAAAGGAGGACAGATACAAACCGGTTCGCTTTTGTTTCCTATAACCTGTATTTAAATAATAATGTGCCACCTAGAGAAGCATTATCTTCCTACTCCTCCTTCCACTTTTAATGTGGACCCTTAACCTACAGTGACACTAAAACGTTCCCCATTATAACTTCCAATTTGGCGTGAGCTAGAAGTCCGCACAGATTCACACCCACACATAGGACTGGGAGCCAGTTGCCACCTGGGTAGAGTGCAAAGGAAAATTGAATAAAACAACTGTGGGGGGCCATTTTCAGGAATCCCAGTGCAATCGAGGGTTACTGGGCCTAGATTGCAACAATCTGAGCCTTTTTTTTTTTTTTAGCATTGGTGTCCTGGGAACGTAAATTTACTGGTTATCCCAAAACTAAGTACACCTCCTTTAGCACATGATCAAAGGGGTGAGCAAAGTCTAGCAGACCATGGCTTTCTTAAGATGTTGGGTTAGAGACTCAGAACTCAAACTATTCAGTAGAGGTGAATAAATCTGTGTCTAGCCAGACCTTTGTCTTTGTAAAAGAATTAGTACTTTACTACTTACACACAATGCAGTACTGTACTTATGTGTGTTTATGTATGTGTGTATAATATTACAGAGTAATAGTTATTCTGTATTTTTGTGAAACTCATATAGATAGTGGGGAGACTGGTTTGGCTGCTCACGTGGACCAACCCCCAATGGTACCTTTATTGCAAAAAGTCTAGCATAGTCTCTGAAATTTCTCTTTGGTTCGTTCACAGTCAATGGCTTACAAGGGGAAGTTTCACTGATATAGGCCAGTGCTTGTGAATACTCTCCCGAAATATGGTTTCCCCGTGCTACTGCAATATGATCCCTCTGACCAGGCGTACTATTTGTGTGTTTTTAATTTTGAGATAAGTGATACATCCCCACTGTTTCTCCACCTCACGTTTTTAGGTTGAACCCTCCCAGACAGCGCAGCTGTCTTGTTTGGTAAAGACTTGATGTGGGTATTCTGAAAGATTCTCTGCAAATGCTTTTTGCCCATTGCTTACTATTGGTTCTGTAGTTTGAAACTCGCAGCTTCTTGGTTTCTATTTACATGCTGAATTTGCTTAGGACTGTCCAGCTCAAGTTCGTCCCTCCCATGGAGCATCCCTTGTTTACTGTATCCTTTCTGTAAACAGGCCTTTAAATCTTGTTCTTATCTTGACACTTTTGTTGTGCATTCGGGGACAAAGGACAAACATCAGGCTCTGTATTCTGAGGGAGCTTGGTGTTTACTTTTCTCTGTCTCTGACTTCAAAGTGAGAGAATTTGTGGCAATCCTGCTGGGTACCTATGTGAGAGGGGAAGCATACAACAAAAATAAATTGTGCCTATATTTCAGAGTATATCTGAATTTGGAAAGTACTAATAAAGCACATTTTATTGTATTTCTGAACTGTGGTGGAAACAAATGTTTGAATATGGTCGAACACTTCAATCACTAGGTGAAGACATTTCCACACATTGTTTGTGTACAGTAAAACTGTATGTCTGTGCAAATAGCATAGCAAGATGGTCGCCTGGTAGGAGCTCTGCCTCAAAGCTCCCGGGTTGGGGGATCACCAAATTGGTATTTATCCCAGAAAACTCCTGCCATCCACCACTCGCTGCAGCATGCCACTGGGGTGCGGCAAGCTGCATTCACGAAGAAACAAGGATCTGGATTCTGGACTTACTGGCGCCGAGGAGCTGCGGGAGAAGATTTCCACACTCGGACGTCGACCATCTTGGCCCACTCTTGAGGAGACACCGCTGCGCCCTGTTGGGAAGTGGGTCCTCGATTTACTTTGCCAGGGGGTCGCCCAGCTAGTCTTAAGTCGGGCTCGGGGTGCCCAGGTGAGGAGCCGACCCCACATGTTGCAACTCTCCCCGCTGGAGTTGATACCGACGCTGGGCCCGCTTTGCCACTGATGTTGAGCCCTCCTTTTCGACCGCAACTGATGTTAGAGTTCAGGCCGGTGCTGCTGAGGCCATTTTCTCCTGTGCTCGTCTTTCCACCTGTTTTGGCACACCTCTGATGCCGGTGCTGAGCCTCATCCCTGCCCGCTTTCGGAGCCGGCCCTCCGCCCACAGGTGAAGCAGAGCTGAAGCTGGCTGTCTGCTGCCAGTGGTTGAGCCCGCCCCCGCCTGCCTTTTTTATATGTTCTCACGGCGCCCTGATGAAGAACCGGCTCGCCTGCTTCTGTGACAGCAGCTGACTGACTGCCTCTTCTTACTATCGGTGAGCGCAGCTGATGCCGAATGCTAGCAAGCGATGAGCGCCTCACCATATTCTTTAATTTTCTCGGGTGGACTTAACCACTTGTGAAACGGACGGCCATCTAATCTAAGCCGGCCATCTAAACTGTTTTTGTACTGATGCATTCATAGTGAGTCTGCTGGCATAATTGAAGATATCCTAAATTGCCATATACATAGCGAGTGAAAGGGGACTGATCCTCACCCACATAGTAAATGAAAGAGGACTGCTCCGTTGATTCCACAGAAACAGAAAGGGGACTAAACCAGAACCCTCCCACAACAACAGAAAGAGGACTAAGCCAGACACCGCCTACAACAGAAAGAGGACTTAGCCAGACACCACCTACAACAACAGAAAGAGGACTAAGCCAGAAGCCCCTACAACAACAGAAAGAGGACTAAGCTGAAAGCCCATACAACAAGGGAAAGAGGACTTTGCCAGAAGCCCCTACAACAACGGAAAGAGGACTTTTACAGTGGTCATCTGGACATCATGGACTTTTGTTCCACAGCTTCTTCTACAGCTTTTTCAACTTACTGCTCTGGATACCCACTTGCACTATTCTTAGCTAGTGAAAGTGTATCGACCTCACCTGCCCTTGCACTTTGTTTTTCGCTACTCATCTAAGGCAGGCTATCCTGTCGCGGTAGCACTTTCCGTAGGCAAACCTTGATTGTAGGGCAGACCTGCGGATTCATCTCGCCACGCAAACCGACCACTGGGGCTGCAACATTTTCACTCTCCCCAGCATGGCTGAGCCCTGCTTGACCTCCACGGGAGCCAAATATTACACTGTTATCTACCCTCCAAATCTCTCCAAATCTGCCTCCAAAACCCTTAAACACTCCATCCTGAAAAGCCATTTGGAGACGCTGATATCTGACCATCGGCTCTGCGGAAACCAGGGCACCAACAACCTCATCTTCCATTCCAGGAAACTGTCTCGCTGGCGTAATGCCTTCTCGAGCTTCCTCTAAGTACAAGAAACTAGGAACATCCCTCACGGAAAGAAATTCACAATCACTCCGTCTGCAAATCTGCATGCAGACCTTACCATCACCTTATTCAATAGAGGCACTATCCCGATTCAAGGGCCTCCCAAAAACCTCATCAAATTTGCGGACCTCTTAACCCTCCTTAAAAAACATGTTCTCAACCCAACTCAGTTCACGCTCCCGCCGCTCCTCCTCGTGCCCACTCCGCTAAGTATACCTGGCCCCTCACCAACCACTCCTGCCAGTGACCTCGTCATTGTGCGACCCGGCCCTGTCACCCTATCACCCATGCATGCCATCCACTGCGCGCCCTTACCACAGAACCTAGACCTCCTAGGGATCCCTGCTCGTTGAACTCCGAAATGCCCCCTAGGGCCCAACTCACGTCAACTCAGCCCCGCCATCACGATTCCAGCACATGCCACCAGAAGCGTCCCAAAACTCTTACCCCATGCTACCGGCCTACTGTAACACCCGCTAGGGTTCACAACACTGGTATGAAAATGGCCCAGAACTCTGATCTAGCTAGCCCCTCTCATAGGGATGCGGATCGACCTAGCCTTTCTCACTCCATCCCAACAGCTCGCCTCCTACCAGTCCTCAGCCCATCTGAACTCACTGCTAGGCTACCTGCACATACCATCGGAACTGCTCCCTGGCAACTGGACCCCGCCTACCAGAACATACCGCTCTTGGAGATATTGATATTCTCCACCGCAGATCCTCCGAGTTAACACTGAGCATCCAGAAATCGATTCTGGACCTAAAGCTCCTCCTTCACATCACTGAACTCTCCTTCTTTAATCTATGGCTCGCAGAATGCGACCTACATCCCCCTCACAATGCCCCTCCTCCACCCTCTACTACTATCCCTGAGACACTTGCGCCCTCGTAAGCAACCCTGCCACCTCTCTGAGGACGAAATTCTTGCTCTCCTCCACACCTGAAAACCCACCCCTGGCTCGTTTAATCCCTCAGAACTCACGGAGGAAGAAGAAACTGGCCTCCGTAGTAACGACTAGGCCCGACAACCCCATGCCCCTTAGACCTGAGGGGAGAACACCCTATCTGCACGGTTGCAACCAACCCTAACAGATCTGCAACCCTCCGCATCAGAGGGGTGGTCAATAGCAACCTAGCTAAAGGTCCCATCTCTGCTTCTGCCTTCGACACCCACTCCTCGGCCTCCCTAGCCTGCCTCCTAATAAACTGCCGGTCAGCTGTAAAGCATGCATCTGGTGTCGTCGATCTCATCCTGAGTCATAAATCGGACCTAGCGATCTTGACTGAATATTGGCTTAAGGATTCCTCATCGCCCTACCTCGACCTCTTAGTGCTGCCCAACTATAACATCGTAAGGATGGACCTCAAAGAAAAAAGGGGGTGGCATTGTCTGTTTTTGCCGCTCCAACCTCTTTGTTACGGAACTGCCGGTGGCCCCCACAGACTCCTGCGAATACCTCGCACTCGCCATCTCCAACAGCACCTGTCAGCTGTCCAAACTTCACATCTTTTACCACCCCCCCCCCACACCCCTCCGGCAAAAACACCACCTTTACTGACCTCCTCATGGAAATCATCACGGCCAAGGTGTCCCAAAACTCTAACAACATTTTCCTTGGCGATTTTAACTTGCATTGGAATGATCCTAAGGACCCTCGGGTCAATTGCATCAGAGACTTCTTGGCCGATAAGCCTTTCCCCAAGCCCAAAACCCCCTCCCACACACAGTGCACATTGGTCACGAACCTTGCAGACCATTACTCCTCCACCAGATCTGACATTCTCGATGACCTGGCACCTCTAAAATTAAAAAGAACCCAAATCAAGGACAGAAATCCCTGGTTCAGCAGATCCCTCAACAAGGATAGGAGATCCTTTCGACAGACGGAAAAAATCTGGAAGCAACTCCCATCTGCAGCACATCTAAAACTTCTTAGACAGGCCAGAAATGCCTACAATAAGAAAATCCTTAACACTAAAAAATAATTTTTCAGGACTGAACTGGAGAACGCCAAAAATCGACCTCGCAAGCTGTTCGACTTGGTCAAACACCAATCCAACAAACTAGCGAAAACCGCCAAAGATCAAGCGAGGAATTCTCTTCCTTCTGTGACAAAATCTCTGCCCTAGGAAATGAACTTACATCCGCAACCCACCTCCAAAATCAAAATCAGCCAGCTCCACCTCTTCTCTCTGCGTTGTCCTCCCAAACCTCACCCAAAAACCTAGAGCACTGGTCCAACTTTAAAATCTATGACGATCACTCTATCTCGAGAATTCTTGCCTCCTTAAAACCGAACAATCACTTTATTGATCCTCTCCCCTCTAACTGTCTAGCTGCTGCCTTTCGGGCTATCATCCCTCCCTGGACCGCAATAATCAACGCCTCCCTCCTACAGGGCTCAATTCCTGATTCGCTCAAGACTGGCCAAGTTGTCCCCATCCTAAAAAAAAACATGCTGGACCCTGCCTCCGCTGAGAAATATAGACCCATATCAAACATCCCACTCCTTGCCGAAGTTCTGGAAAAATGTGTGCAACAGCAGCTAAGTCTACACATCAACAACTTTCACCTGCTAGATGACTTCCAATCAGGTTTCAGACCTGGGCACAGCACGGAAACCACCCTCCTCCACATTGTGGATGACGCCCTCCAAGCTCTAGACCTAGGCAAAACCTGTCTCCTAATCCTTCCAGACCTTTCCTCCGCCTTTGATACGGAGAACTACGAAATTCTCCTAGAACGCCTCAAACTCAGGATGTGATTGGCTGGCACCATCCTTGAATGGTTTAGATCCTGCCTCCAAAACCGCTGACAGAGTCTTCATCAACAGTGATCTATCAGCCCCCTCTCCGGTTTCTGTTGAAGTCCCCCAATGATCAACCCTCTCCCGCACCCTCTTCAACCTTTACCTTGAACCCTTCACCGAGGGGCTTTGTGCCGCCAACATCTCCTACCTTATGTAAGCAGACGATACACAGGTCTACATAAAAATCTCTTCCCCTGAGGATAAACGAGGCCCTGAAACTGACAGTCCATTGGCTCACTGCCAACGAGCTGAAACTCAACACAAATAAAACCGAATTTCTTCTGATCTCCCCACGCAAACCCAATCCAGACATCCAAGAATGTATCAAGAACATCACAGCACTAAACTGCCCTCCTACCATTGTTGACTCGGCGAAATTACTTGCAGTAACCCTTGACGGCAGCCTGAATATGCAAGGCCATATAAACTCTATGGCCAAAACGCTAGATTCCACCTGAGCTACATTAGAAACCTAAAGCCCTTCCTCGATGCGTCCGACCATAAAACGGCAACTCAGTCCCTAGTCATTTCCAGACTTGAATATGGATGCTCTGCTCTTGCAGGGCTACCCAAGAACTCTCTGGCCCCATTGAAAGCCTGCCTCAACACTGCCGCCAGAACAGGCTCAAAAAAATGTGACCACATCTCCCCCCACCTCAAATCTCTGAACTGGCTTCC
Organism: Lissotriton vulgaris; assembly: GCF_964263255.1. Lineage (NCBI taxonomy): Eukaryota > Metazoa > Chordata > Amphibia > Caudata > Salamandridae > Lissotriton > Lissotriton vulgaris. The sequence continues at coordinate 518,442,957 of NC_141689.1, forward strand.
CCTAAAGGCAAGAATAAAATTTAAACTGGCCTGCATTACTCACAAAGCTCTGTACTATAATTCCCCTACATTTCTCACACAAAAATGTGTGATATCTGGAGGAGCCAGAAACTCCCGATCTTCCAAAGACCTGCTGCTGCAACCAGCACGCACCGGAAGAAAAAAAACCTACAATGGGGCCTTCTCTGGGGCCGCACCAAGAATCTGGAACTCTCTCCCACCCAACCTTGGCAGACTTTAAGAAGGAGACCAAAACATTCTTAATGGGAAAATACCTCATCTAATGAATACTTTTCAATGACCTCATCAACTGTTCCTCTCTCCACCTCGGCATTATCCACGGCCTCCACGGATAATATATTTTTCTGCACTCCAGGGCATTCCCCCCAAGATCTGACACTGCGTGTATATTATACCTACCTGCTTTAATTTTTAACTGCTTTGATTTTTTTCACAGTTGTAGCTTGGACCTTTGACGACGTGCACCTCCTGTATAATGCAGCCCCCTTGTATTTTTTATATTCCTGCTTTGATTTTACCCCACATATAGCTTGGACTTTAGACTGCGTGCTCCTCCTGTACAATGTATCCCTAGCTTTCCCAATGTGATCCCGCCCATCCTTTCGCTTTGTATTCCTCCCCCTCAATCCTGTAAAGCGCTCTGATACCCTCACGGGTCTGGTTCGCACTCTATAAAACTATGAAATAAAATAAATAAATGTAATTTCAATTTAAAATGCAGTGTCTGTAATGGCAGTGCGCTACCACACCATGCATACTCCACACTATGCCACTCTGCAATACTAAATTCCCTTCATCTCTACACCATGCCACTCCATTCTACGACACTTCACTCTACGACACTTCACTCCACGCCCCTTCACACCACATATCCCACTAAACTCCAATCTACCTTACTCCATGCAATCTACCCCGCTCCAGTCTACCCTAATCTACCCCACTCCAGTATACTCCACTACACTCCAATGAACCCCACTCTGCTCCAATCTATCCCACTCCACTCCGATTCGCTCTTATCTACCCTACTCCATTTTAGATTCTCATTCCACTCCACCCCAATCTATCCCACTCAAATCTATTGCACTCCACTCCGTTCGACCCCAGTCTACCACACTCCACCCCAGTCTACCTCAATCTATCACACTCCACTATACCCCAATCTAGTCTAATCGATCCCACTCTGTTGCAGTATACCCCACTCCTAACCAATCGATCCCACTCCATTCCAGTTTACTCCACTCTACCGACTCCAATCTACCCTATTCACCTCCACCCCTCTCTGCTCCACTCCCTTCTAACCCACTCGAACCCAATACACCTGCCTCCAATCTTCTCCAAACTACTCTACTCCCGTCTACCCCACCCACTCCTTCCCAATCTAACTTACCCTACCTCACTGTATGGGTGTTTCTCCATCTGTCACCTCAGCGCTGAGATGTCCCTTCGGGTGAGAGTTTTTACCCTATACCAAGAAACCATTAACATAACTCCATCCCACCCCAAATAATCCCAATCTACCCCACTCCTTTTCAATCTACCTTACTCCTAACTACCCAAGATACCCTATTTAAATCCACCCAATCTACCCCACTCCACCCTAATTTACCACACTGAATCTGCGCCATTCCACTCTACCCCAATCCACCCCACACCGGTCTACTCCAATTCACCCCACTCTTCCCTGGTCTACCCATTCCACTCAAATGTACACCAGCCTACCCTACTCCACTCAAATCTACCCCTATCCAATCTACCACACCAATTTAGCCCACTACCTTTCTCTAATCTACCCCACTCCACTCCACCAAACTCCAATTTACCCTATTCTAATCTATTGTAATCTACCCCAATCTAGACTTTCCAGTCTATCCCAATCTACCCCATCACATGCTATCCCACTTTACTCTATTCTACCCCACTAACCTTTAACCATGCTGATAAGCTGCCTCACTGGTGACTGTGTACAACATGCTTAAACACAATGCCAAAGCCAATTGCTCTTCATAAGCAAGACCTATAGGCTTTACCAAGGCTTTTTTTTTGTTCTACCAGTCTAAAGCCTTCCTGACTACAAATGCATGGAATTATTGGCATGCAAAGGATTACTGGATCAATGTAAGCACTTTGCCAGTTGTGCTAAAACTGCAGCATCTCATCGATTTTTCACTGGCTTGCACTTGAAATGGCCTGCGTTGGCCTGATTCCTGTTAATTGTGCATGAATTTTAGACTTAAATTTTACTCTTCGGCTTGTGAGATTTGCAGCGCAAGATTTTTCAAAGCCCAAATGAGTTAATTTTACTGTCACAAACTGGTATCAACTGTATAGATCCAGTCCACATTTCAGGGTTAGCATCTTTTCATTAGCACAAAACATACAACTTTTCTCAATGGAAAAATATTAGAAAAGTAAACCTTTCCAGTATAATCTGAGTGCTTGATTTAGGAAAAAAGTATTTATTATAAGCAGTGGCATACATGTCCTCGGTTTCTGACTAAGTATCAATACTGCTCAGTAACCCTGCTAAATAAACACTATGGTTCGAAGTCCTAGATTTGACACACTCAAGTATGCTAATAATGAAACCTATCTGAAAATAACTGTGTAACAGCTGATCATTTGCCATAAAATGTTCAAACATCTGTTTTTATAACCACACCCTATCAAGAAGTACCTGTGGTCCACTGCAAGGCGCAGTTCTGGTTTGCAGTTCACGAAGTCAAAAAACAATTGCTGCTGAGCGTGAGTGAGTAGGATGAAGAAACACTTACTCGCTGGGATACTGAAGCACAAACTGTCCAAAGATAAGGATGGGTCTATATTTGTGATCTATGCCCACTGATGCACCTATCTAATCACAGGAACTCAAGAGAAGTTAAAACAATGCACTCTGTTCTCCCCCTTAATTCTTAACTTTTTACTGCTAGCTAATACTTCATTCTGATAAATACTTCTTCCCGCAGATTCTTCGCCTTATGACTATCCCCACACGTGCCTGACTGAATGTGAAGCCTTTAATCAGCAATAGCTCTCCAGTGCTGCCAATTAGCGCCTGCTCTATCTCCTCAGGTTGTAACTACAGTAACCAACATAAGCTAGCGTTTGGTATGATGGTATCAGTTCTTGTTTTTCCACACCTTACTGAATTGGGTCCGGAGCTGTTCTTCAGTGTTTAATGATTTCCTTGCATTTTTGACTGCCACTAGGTCAAATGCCGCCTAATAGGGCTTAGGTCCTCTTGGAACTCCAAAATAGTCCTTTTCGCCTCCCCATCAGGTAAGTGTTCTTACTGGAACAAAAAGGTTTTTCTGAAAGAAGCACTAAAAACACAGGAATAAGTCCTTTTGTGCCTTGAGGAATTAGTGCCATAGCAGGGTCGGTTTGGAGATTTGATTGTGCGGTTCCTGAGTGTAGGCCACTTCCTTGTCCTGTTCGGAGCCTTCTTGGTTAACCAAAAGTGTAAACTTGTGTTTCTGGTTTCATCTGCCTACTAGGTTGGTGTCTTTCAACCGGTCATTCAGAATATCTTTAGGGCTACCCTGCATCCATCTGGGCTAGTCCTTAAGTGTGTGCCTGCTTCTGCAGGGTCAGCAACGATTCTAGAAGCTCCGATCAGATGCCACTTGACTCCATGCCGTCAAAGGTTCTGTCCTTCGTGCAATTTATGACGCAGTTTTTGCTCACAAAGGCACCAGTTCAATTGTTTTCGGTGACTGACAACCTCATCCCTACTTAGAACGCATGTGCTAAACTCTACGTAGACTTACAAAACAAAGCAGCTAGTTGTCTTGATATATTCTCCAAGGGTATTTTCCCTGATCTATCTGTCCATCTTTCAGAGGAAGTCTGTCTATTCATTTTGGTAGAACGCAAGGCAGCTCTGCTGACACTAACTGCGGAGCTAAAGTCCAGTACCCTGATAGAAATCCTGAAGTCGTCTTTTGTGATCTCGGAACCAATTTTGTTGTTTAATGAAGTGTTGCTGGAACCAGTATTGGCTGCTAGGGGAAACCTTTTTGGGGCTCAGCAGTACACAATGCATCACTATGTATTGTAGACCATCGCCTTCCTTTCCAAAATTCTTATTGATGCAAACTTCTGTTGCGACTTTAGCATTTTAGGTATCATCAGCAAGGCTAAGCTGACCCCCAGTTTTTCCCCACTGCTTCTAACAGCTTGACTCTGAGGTCCAAAATGTTTTCAGTTCAGGTAATTAAGCCCTGCAGGCTTACATACCACATGGCTCCTTCAACATTGTCTACACCTTGTAAAGCTTTGGCAACTGTTTAGATGCTTTCAAACAAGTTCTTGAATGTTGTCAAGATTCAGCTGACACAATGGCTTGATCCATGGTACAGCAGTCTGTCTTAATAGGCCTACCTAGATGCTTTCCATGGCCTTTTCAGAAGATATCCAGGTGGTCTTAGTGGACATGGCTTGTAATTCAAGAATAGCCACACAACTGCACTATCTCTGGGTCTAGCATCCCTAGTAGAAGAGTGGCGCTAAACTTTACTGCCTTACTATATTGTTCGCAAAAATGATGGGAATTTTTGCCCTTTGTTGACATGAGGCTGAACTTTTTGTTGAGCAGGACAAGTTCAAAATGCTGTTCTTGGGTCAGGCTCTCCTGGGCTGCAATGCACACAATTCAGTGGTGTCCCTGAATGTTCATGGCATGTTTACATTTGCTGATCCTCCGTGCACAGGTAGGCATCTCGATCATAGACCCCTCCGTACTACGTAGTTGCAACTTCACTCAGGAGTCCTTGTATTTCAGTATTTTGGCTACAGGATGGTGAAGGCAGCGTCTTGTGCTCTAGTAATTGAACATCTGCAGTGCACCATGACCGTCTTGTACATATTGACCTTTTGGATCAACGTACAGAAATCCCACCTCGTACACAGAGGCTGACCTCATTTTTGCAGTGTTTGGTACGACCTGCTTGAAGGCCTTTCTTTCTCTGTGGATTGCCCTTCAGTGGTGCTGAGTGTAGTAGTTCGGACATCGGAGCTACTTGGCTGCTCTACAGATTTTCCACTCTGTACTCCTGGACTTAATTGGGTGGATGTGAACCTCTAATCGCATGGTAGGTCATTCTTTCTGCCCTCTGCATTCACAGACCGCAGTTTGTTAAAAATTCCTTCTTGTTGGGCTTAGCCGCTCCTCTGTGTAAGATGACAACATATAAGGCCTCTGGTCCATGTCGGAATAACAGCTGCACATAAATGTGCTGGATTTGAAGACAGAGTACCTTGGTTTGAAGGCATTTCTCCTTTCCATCTCAGTGAACATCATTGATGATCTGTCAGGCAGCAGAACCAACATTTATTATGTCAACTGGCAAGGCGATGTTGGTTCTTGGAGCCTGTAGTGGGAGGTCCTGGGCCATGGCAGATAGCCCTGCAGCAGGCCTTTTCCCAGTTAGTCCACCTTGCTGAAAGACTCAACTTGATCTGATGCAGAATAGTCGCTTACTATGTGCTATACAAATCACACTAATCACAGAGCACAGATCCAGGCACTTGGGCAGGTGTGTAGGTGTGGGGTCCACAAGCTGCTTATACGAAGAGCCAGGTTTTCAGCTTCTTACAGAGCTCAAGAAGTGAGGAGGAGGAGGCTCTGATTTGTTGAGGGAGGTTGTACCATGTCTTGGGTGTGATGTAGGAGAATGAGCGACCCTCAGTTGTACTTTTGCAGATGTGGGGATTGTGTGCGAGTGAGGCAGAGCATAGGTGTCTAATTGGTTGGTGCAAGTGTATACAGCTGTTCTGGTATTCTGGTCCTGTGTTGTGTAGGGCGTGGGAAGTTTGAATTGGCTAAGATTTTGACTGGGCATCCAGTAAAGCTTCTTTAGGTACAGTGTTATGTGGGTGCTTTGTGTGAGGTAAAGTGCGTAGAGTGTTGCTGTAGTCCATCCCGCTGGTGATAAATGCTTGCATGATGGTCCGTCTGGTGTTCTGAGGCAACCATTTGAAGATCTTTCGCAGCATGCGTAGGATGTGGAAGTAGGAGCTACACACTGCTTTGACTTGAGCCATCATGTTGAAAAGTGGTAACGTTGGGTTCCTCTCTTGGCAGAAAAAAATAGGTAGAACAGCATGACTTTTTTCACTTGACTGATCAGTTGCCAACAGAATTGGACTCCACAGCACATGGCTGAAATGGCTGTTAATGCACAACATGGTTGCATAAGGGGTGTCAGAATAAGAATTCTCGTAGGAAGACGCGCTATTCTGGGAACCTTTAAGCTCCACACCCATGAGTTACTTTAAAAGGCTGTCCCACCCCACGCTCCCTTTGCTGGACTTTATGGTTGCTGTACTGTCAGGCGTAATAATCCTTGCAATTATTAAACTAGAGTTTGGAGTTTTTAAAACCAATGGTGTTCTACACCTTGGTGGCAACAGCAATTGGTTTGTTGCAGGTTTTTACCTCTACCTTGCATGTATTTTGGGCACTAGTCAATGGCCATTGTTTGTATATCTTTCTGTTGCTTTTGATACACGTCAAGAAACGACTTGTAATGTCCTGCCCTGTAGTTCCCATGTCACACCTGTCTCCTGACTGTAATATACTCCCACAGCCCCTGCACCAGGCTGAGTTTTGGTCTGATGCTTTGACAAAGTACGGTTTGTACATGGGCTCTCAGGACGCCCCTTTTCCCCACAGGACCAAAACCTTTCCAGTCTGTAATATTTCTTAGATTACCCCTGATCCCTTGGGAGTCTGAGACAGCTCTTAATTCATACTCTGGCTCAGAACCCAATAGTAAAGTGTTGGTTTGCTGTGATGCATGTGACTGAATGACCAGTTGAGGAGTTAGCGGCTCGGGCGGGATGAGAGGAAGGGGGGGGGGGGGGGGGGGGGGAATGGCTGGGCGGTGCTTGTGTATTGAGTGGTAGATCTGCAGTAATTGTTACCTTGCATTGGGTGAATGGTTCCTTCTGATTAAACCAACTGTTATGTTGTAACATATGTACTATATGATCGTTGCATACTGTACTGCTTGGCCTACCACATGTTGATTGTATTCGAAAAATGCCATACAAATTTGTTTAAAAAAAAAGAAGCATGTGCATGAATGTACTAATTTTACTAGGGAAGTGTGGCACCCTGAACAATATCGTATGCGTGTGGGTAAGACTTGATGACTTGAGTGAGTAAGAAGGGGCTTTTGAAACAGTTGCACAGACATAAGTGTCTTAAAGATAACCAGAAGTAGTCATCATTTTTATGTACCTGCCATAGAAATATATACTTAAGGGGCTTGAGACTGCCCTCTCGATGCATTGTTCCGTTTAACTGTCAATCCCATTTCGCTTCCGTCCAACACGGCATGGAGTTGCGGGAACACAGATGACCCATTGGCTGTTTTGCATTTAAACTTGCAACTTTTTTCTTGATCATCTGCACATTGATCGAAAAAATTAAAAACTGTTTATTTCAGTGCCACTGAAATGGGCCACCAATGCTTTTTTTATTTGCATTCTTTAACCTATTTTGTCGTCCTTTTGTGTGCAAATTAAATCTTCATGTTACATTAATTCATAGTCTGCACAAATCATATTTTCCTGTGATGTACATTCAAAATTAATTTGAAAGGGTTTTTGTGCTTGAGAAACCAGTCATACTCTTCTATTAAGGTTCTCTGTAGTATTTTTTTTAGTTTTACATTTTTATACCAAGCATAGAGGTACCTTATGTACTCAGCAACATGTTGTCTTTTTTCCCCTTACTTTTATTTTGTAGCATATGCTTGCAACAAAACAAACTGTTGCAGCAGTTTGTTCTGCCAGATCTATTGGTTTTCCCAATAGGTGCTATAGACTAAGCAGGAGTGTCTTTTCTCATCAATTTTGATTGTTTTCTCCTTTAATTCTATGCCATGATTAGCAGCTGAAGTTCCCATAGTCTGTTATTCTTGAAGCCTTTCTTCAACTCCAGGACACATACTCAGGGTACAGGTAAGGTAAAAAATAAGGATGGAATGCCTTCGCACAGTAAAACAGTGAGAATCTGGTTGTGCCATGTTGCACATGATTGAAGGTCATTGAGCCATCCATAAATGTTGAACCCAGTCAATTTGTTTGGAGTAGATGAAATCTCTACTGTAGTTCCCAGATTCTTGAAAACAGTTTAGAATCTCAATTCACGCTGCATGCCTGTCAGGTTTGCTTTGGTAGACTGATCACATCTTGTAAAAATAGCAAGTACCTTGTGCTGCTGGTAGTCTTTCTCTGTGGTGAAGTGGACCATTTTTGTGACCTTCTTCACCACCATCATGAAAACTATTTCCCACCTATGATCCATTGACAGATCCATGGTGAAGTCCTTGGAGACATACTGCCCACATTGCTAGGGTGTTCTTTGTGGATTTAGTGCACCCTTGAGCGTTTGTCCGTTTGTTTTGTTGTGCCCAAAGGGCACACATGTAGTCATGAAGGCCTTTACATCTCAGGTAAATGTCTCCCACCACAAATGAATTTTCAGTATTACAGTAGTTTTGGTCCAACCCAGATGGTCAACAAACCAATGAGTTGTTAACAACTGGTTGCAGTGGAGTATTAGTACTTGATCAAATACATTACTTGTGACCTCAGTCGTCCATGCAGCGATGTCAGTTGTATACAGGGCAATATTAAATTGATAGCTGCATCTATGGAAAATCCCTTGTCTAGAATGACATGGGCAGGCTATGGTTCTGACTTTTGAGGATTGTTGGTAGCAGTCCACACTTGCTTTACCATTATCACCCATTACAGTATGCAAGCGTGATATGTTAGTCCACTAAAAAGAGACCATTAAACTTGTTGGGCATTTAAGGTTCTGACTGGCCCTGCTGACCGATTCTAGTGGTCATTGAGTAGTGTGGATGGGTGTCACAAAATGGTAATGTAGTGTCACCACTCTTTAAAGGCTTCCTTTAACACCAGAAATGTCTTATTGCTGTAACATAATTTCTGTCCACAGTGATGAATTAGATATGTGAAAAAGGAAGTTGGCTGATTCGGCTGCCTTAGCAACAGAATGATGTCATTTTTGACATTTAAAGCATTAACCAGAGCTTAAGGTAGTTGATACATCTGGATTATGCAATATCAGGGCAGTTGTACAATTATTGAAAAAAAACAGAAGGCTTCAAATAGTGCCAACCAATGAAAAAACGTCCCCTTTCTACACAATTGCCTGAAAGGGGTGACAACCTTAGAAAATCTCTGGATAAACTGGCTGTGGAAACAAATGTCAAACACCCACAATTCTTTACTTCCTTCAGAGACTGAGATAACGGACATTTTTCCACATCTCTTGATCTTGGAAGGGTCAGTATGCGGGCCCTGAAGCCATGTGACAAAGCCCAAAAAGGCTATTGCCAGTATCAAAATGACACTTCTCTACCTTTACGTATTTTGTCTTCTCACAGTATCTGTATCACCCTCTGTACATGCTGCATGTGTTCTGCCATGTACTCGGTGATCACCTCATTACAAAATATTACAATGCATCATTATTTAAACCATGGAGCATCGCATCAGTAAGCAGACTATTGTAGGAAAGCCATCTTCAACTCATCTCTGTTTTTACAAATACAGTATCATGAACACTGTAGTGTTTATAGTCCAGTAATACTCATGATAAAGGATTGAAGCCTGTAGCCTTTGATCAGACAGTGTAAAGCACAATAACTGATAACCAGTGCATTACTACCCACCTTTCTTTTTTTTGGCAGCTTGCAGTGTCAAAGATTATTTATCTTTTTCCCTTCGCGCATAAAATAGAACTGCATGGTATGACTATGCCAAATCCTATGCAAGGTAAGATAAAATCATGTAAAACTCCCAGCACCACACTCTGCCTATCCGCAAAATCACAACCATACGTAGATGACCAAACATTCACACAACAAATAGAAATAATATCATACACATCCCACAAACTACCACACACAGCCAGGCTTCAGAACATACATATCAGCTCACGCTCATCAAGACTCGCTCTGCAGCACTCCATCTACCAGACTTTGCAGACCTCATCGCCTATCACAAGCCCTCTTCACAGAAACATGGTTCAAACAATAAAGTGAAAACACATCACAAAAAGGATACCACGCCAAATTTGAAAAAAGAAAATACATTTGAATAAATAAGACAAATAAAAGTTGCGCGATGTGAAATCCTGTGTCGAGGATGTGGCTCACACTGGCTGGTTCCATAGAGACTGCAGGGCTTACGATGCCAAGTCCTGCGTCATTATCAAGGCTGCTGTTGACAAGAGGGTTGCGATGTGAGTGCCTGCGTTGGGGGTGTGGTGTACAGTGGTGGTGCCAGTGCTGGCATCAAGTTCGATGCAGAGGAGATGCATTGGTTCTGTTAGGGGTTGTGCCATGCAGCAGAAGTGATGCATTGGTTCTGCAAGGGGTTGCGCTGCGCAGCAAAGGTGATGCATCGGCTCTGTTGGATCAACAGAGGGCTGGCAGAGCACCTTCAGGCCCACTTCCACACTTCAAAGTGTCCAGGACAGGGGTGGCACCGCTTGGCAGGGTAGGACTCACAGCTAAAGAGTCAAGATGCTGGTTACAGGAGACTAGCCCTTGGAGTCACTCAGGTGGTCCTGGGTTCAGATTCCAGGCAAAGTCCTTCTCACCCAGGCAAGAGGGCAAGAGGTCTGCACAATAGGAAACAGTCCTTCAAGGCCTAAGTCTAGCAGAGTGATAGTCCTTTAAGCGGAACAGCAGTCTTTCCCGGTAGCGTTTTTGAAATGTCCAGAAGTGCACTTAAGAGTTGGTATCTGATGGCCAATATATATATCTAATGCCTCTTTTGAAGTGAGAGAAGCTCCTAAAGGTTTCCCTTTGAAGTGCACAGGTTTCGTAACTCCAGACATACTACAGAGGTATGCAATCCTTTGTGTGACTGCAGGACACAGCCTTTTCGGGTTAAACTCTGCCCACCCTCATGCTGCCAGTGATTGCTCATCCAGGCACAACTAAGCTCTCCATTGTGCTGACATGTATCATTGTTTACTAACATCATAAGAAATAGTTATGCATACATTTGTTTGAAATGTCATACAAATGTTGCTTCAAGTTCGCCATACAATCAGTGCACATTCGAACGTAGATTAATGCTGTAACAGCCACTAGATTGTAGAAACCCAATACATTGCAATACATTTGGGGTGATTGCACGCATCAGGGGTATCAATAGATGAATAAACAGAACATTGCTATTTCAAAATGTTGTTATAGTAAGTTGTATTCCCCTCCAGGCAAAAGTAAAGAACTTTAAAAATAGAGTGAGAATGAAAGGGAAAAAAGAGGAAGCCTTTTCCTTAATTCTCCTCATGTGCTTTATAAGCTGAAACGCTCCTAAAATCAACCAGTTTGTTAATAGAAGCAACCTACGTTACAAGGTAGTGAGCAGTTAAGGAATGAGTACTATTGTCAAAACCACACAAACTACATAGTGCTCCCAAATAAAATGTGCTCAATGATAATTAACATGCCCGAAAAAATGTGCTCAATGATAATTAACATGCCCGTCGGGTGTCATTTAGTTTCTCACACAAAAACATAATTTGTTACAAAGATGGTTATCAATGTAAACCCCAAAAAATGTAAACAAGCCTTAATTTGTGCCACGTGCAAACCATTGTTGTATACGTAGTTTTCAAGAGTGACTACGTTGCCCAACATGCATCTTAATGACTGTAAAGTGTAATGTTCCTTATATGTAAAGAAATTGTATTTCCCGACTGTAATTAGTGAAAATGCATTCAATACAAAACAGGAAGCCCTGAACAAACTGAAATGCAACGTGCAGGATCAAAATGTGACTCAAAACGTTAGCTGTAATCATCATGCTTAACATGCAAAGTTTCTGTCCGGCAAAAAGCTGCGGTAAAGAATGCCCAATTCGACATATAAACGCGGTTCTGAAAGACCGCTGATTTAACCGCAACAAGCTGGTATAGAAAGATCACACTGTAAAAGCCTTATTTCTACAAATCATGCAAAACTAAACTACCGGGCTATAGTTCCCAGGTACACTTTACCCGTCTGTTATCTGCACAGCGATGCGTAACAATTGTTCCTGTGCCGATCCTCATGCGGTGAAGTGAACCAGATTACGCAGAGTGCGTGCTATTTAACACGTCATTGTGCGTAACGATAACTCCTACAGACATGAAGGAAAGACCCTAGCCTAAAAGATGAAACTTGGGTAGAGATGAAAACCTATTCTATTAAATCCCCAAATTCGTTTTTTCAGTGATCGGTTCACATTGTCAAATCTCATTCACACAATTACATTTAGCAAAAACCGGGGAGTCTACAACAGGATGCAAATATAATATTGTGACATAAATTCCCGTGGTAGAAATGTCAGCCCGTTTTATCAATATGCCAAATTTCATCATGTTCTCCAAGTCTAATTTTAAAACTTAAGTAGAGATACACACATATTCAAATAAACCACGAACATAGTTATTTCAGTGATCAGTTCACATTCTCAGATCTCTCATTGCAAAATTACATTTTACAGAACCCGGGGAGGTTACAGTAGGATATAAATGATATTGTGACAAAGAAATTCCCAAAATGGGGATGTCAGCTACTTATTTCATTCAATATGCTGCATTCCAACGTGTTTTCAGGGTCTAAACTCTCAATGATAATCCAATAATGAGTGTGACTAAAGTAGTCAAAATACAATCAATTCAAACAGCATCTTTATCTAAATTCATAATGAACCCCCAAGATCATAATCTGAACAGAGGTCAAATCAATATAGAAGACATAGACCAACATTGTGATTCAGACGGACCCAATTCAAACCTATAATGTGAAATAAAAAATAAAAATTCGTGAACCTGGGCTGATTACCAGAATTTCCTATGTTTTGATGGAATGTGTTCAGCGTGTGAGCAAATTGCTCTACATAATGGTGCTTATAGGAAACATATAACTTCCAACTTGTCATTGAGACCATAAGTTAGAAGGCTAGTCAAATAGTTGTCTTCAATAGTTGTTTTGCATGGAGGTGCACAGTAAGAAGCTAGGCATTAAAACTTTCAGAAAAACTATGGTAATACTGTGCAAATAATATTCACAACTTGTATTCAAACTAAATAAAGAAAACTATAAAAGTGTTTGGCTTATTCACCCGATAGTTACCCCTGATGAAGAGTGCAATCGCCCGAAATGCATTGGTTTTCTACTATCAAGCTGCTGTTAAAACATTGATCTATGTTTGAATGCACACTGATAGCACAGTGAATGTGAAGCAACATTTGCATGACATTTCAAACAAAAGAATTCATGTATAACTAGGCCATATGATATTAGCACATTGAAATTATGCTTAAATCCATTGAACTTGGAATGCGAAGTGTTAATTCTAGCTTTCGGGCACTTTATGTTGTGTGTTTTGGCTCTTGTTGACCGACTGGTTGTATAGTTTCTATCAAAGCTTTTTATGGAGACTGGCAGACATGGCCATGCTGTTGCCTGTTTATTCTGTTTACTGTCTCCAGTGTACCATTTCCATCTTCAATACTGGGAAATGTAAAGGTTGATCCTGACACCTGACTTACTGCCAGAGGCAGCCTACTCAACCCTTTGGGATTCTATGGAATGTGGTAGTGGCAGAATCAATGGAAACCAGTGAGGTCAGGCCTTCTTTTCTTATTACCTGCTGTGGATGCCACAAAGCCACTCTTGATTCCTCCTCTAGTGGTCATCTGCTGCCATCCGGGTTCAGAATACATTTTTGACTGACGTGCAGTTACCTCAGATCAGTGAGTACTCCAGGTTGTTCAAAGTAGTTACGCCCTTCATTGTCTGTCAACCCCTTCCTATTCTGTTTTTGCTCGGGGTTTGACACAACATGTTTCCATTTTTGCCAAAGCTGCTTTGTCTTTGCTGGCCAAAGGCAGCAGAGAATTTTTAAAGCAGAAAAGGTAAAGTGGTGCTACTTTCATGATTTCTTGGTGCCCAAGAAAGACATTGGGCTCAGGGGCCTTTTGGGCTGTCATTACATGTACTCTCCTTTCAGAAGAACACATTCAAGATGTTAACTTTGGTCCAGGTACTCCTTAGATCCTGGGGATAGGATTATGTTCTTGGACGTGTAGGGCACATATTATCACGTACCCATCTTGCCCTCCCACAGGTGTTTCCTTCATTATGTGGTCTGAACACAGAAGCCAGAATGGCAGGACAGTTAACTTCATGTCACCTGTCTCTGGTATTTACAACTTTGATGGTAGTGGTCACATCTGTACAGTTCAGGTTACAAGTATTTCTGTCCTTCGAGGAGCTGTTGAAGGTGTACTTGCCTCAGTTGCTCGCAGACTGCATGTGGATGATTGTCTACCTGGGGTTCTTTGTCAGTATGCCAAAATCCCACCTTAAGCTCGAGCAGAGAATTCAGTTTATAGAAGCTGCCCTCGATATAGTGCAGTACAAAGCCTTTCCAACCCTGCAACTTGTCTGGGACTTTCAGGATATGATTCTGATGTTTCTGGAAAAAGAAGCGTTCCCTTTAGTTTGGGAGCGACCCTCTGGGCGCTGCTGTTTTGGATCGACACTGCGATCTATTTCTTGTTTAACATCATATGAAACCAATAAATAGTCAGTTCATCAAATTTCTATCATCTTTTGATTTATTCCTTCACTGATGTTTCTGGCTCATTCCTGAATTCCCTGGTGGCCGCTTCAGAAGCTTCTTTGTCCCCTGGCCTTGTGCATCCTGCTAGTGAATCATGCCTTGTGGTACATGTGGGTTCTGCATAAGAACCTTCATCTCCACCTCCAGTGAGCCCAGCACTGGGGATGTGCCTCAGACACTATTGAAATTTAGATAAACCTTGCCTGGATGTCAGTGGTGGCTGAAGGTTGGCCAAAAGGACTTGGCTCAGGCCATTCTCTTTGTCCACCCAGAGCTGACAGTGGTGACAAATGCATTGTCCGTGCTGGGGCTTGTGGTCACATAGGCATGGTGGAGCCGAGGCACCACATAAATCTTGTGCTGCATGCAATCCAGTTAGACCTCAAAGCCTTTCTTAATTCTGTGAAAGGCAAGCCTGTTCAGGTTCTGACGGACAACATGACTGCATGTTGTACTCCAACAAGCATGGTGGCGCAGGGTCATGGGCACTTCGCCCAGAAGCTCTGTGATTCTGCCCTTGACTGGACCTTCAAGAAATATCCTTGACTGTCAATCACCTGGCGGGTGTCTTTCAGCACAAGAGCGGAGGAGCTCAGGAGGCATCCGCGTCACTTACCACCAGAGGTGTCTATATCCGTAGGTTGTTCAAGGTGTCTTTGCCCAGTTGGGCATGCCGTTATATATTTTTGTCACAGAGCTCAGTTTCCTGCCTTTTGTGCTCTGAATTTCCAGCCACAAGTTGTTTCAATGCCCTGTTTAATCCTCAGTTGGTTTACGGTCTTCTCTCTACGTTTTTCCATGTGCCCCTACTTCTTGCGTTCCGAGTTAAGTTATACAAGATTGAGTTCAGCCCATTCTGATAGCCTTGAACAGGGTTCATAGAATTTGGTACTCTCAGCAGCTTAGCCTTAACATGTGCCCTCGTCACCATTTACCACTTCAGGAGGAATGGTTGGCCTGGGTTCTTACAATTTTTCAAATCCTACACCTTCATGCAATGAAATTGAGTTCAACCAGCTGAGTAGTCTCAACTTAACTGTAAAAGTAGTGGATGCCATCTTGGCTACTTGCCACCCATTCATGAAGTTGATCTATTCTGGCCATCGGGTAAAGTTTGTGGCCTGGTTCGATGAATCAAGTTGATCTACTTCATGGCTGTTCTGTCTTCACTGTTTACAGCTACTTGCCAGCCAGCATCCTTTCTGCTTGTACCTTAACAGCCCTCCTTTTTTTGGTCACCTTTTGTATTTTTAGAACTTTAGGACTTGCATATTTGTTTCTTCCTGCATCTCTTGTATGTCTAATGTGGATATTCATTTGTTTCTCACATACTTAATTTGCATACTTTGAGCTGATGCACTTTTACAATACAATAAATGACAATACTTTTTTTAAAAGCGCGCAGTTGCTTATAAGGAAGCGTCCTGGCGCTAGCAGCATAGAACTAGAGTGACCCAACCATTTGAGAATCCAAATCCTATAGCTGAGCTGCAAAGAGGAGGCTCTTCAGCTGTTTCCGAAGGATTGATTCAGAGGGAACAGCGCAGAGTGCAGTAGGAACAGCGTTCCAGAGCTTAGGAGTCAGGAAAGCGAAAGATCTTCCACCCCTTCTCGCCCTGCGCACTTTTGGAGCTTGTAATAGCATCATAGCATTGGACCGCAAGGCTCTACTCTGAGAGTACACTTTCAGGCTTTTCTTCAAATACATAGGAGCTTTCAATTGAAAGGCTCTGTACACGTGCTTTAAAGTTGATGTGACAGCTGATAGGCAGCCAGTGCAGTTGGTGGAGGGAGGCGGAAACTGATAGGTGCGCTGGCATCTTCAGAATTGGACGTGCTGCAGCATTTTGAATAATCTGCAGGCGATGCAGCAGGTAAGAAGGCAAGCCCATGTAGAGACAGTTCGCATAATCCATTTTGGATGTTTACGATTGGTTTTAGGGACTAGATGAATCCTTTTCATGAGAGACTTTAGAGTGAAAAAGCAACTTGCCGAGACCACCTTAATCTGTGGATCAAAGAAAGTCTGTGACAGCCCTCTTGGCCAAGGGGGTTATAGAGCACGTTCCGATGCCAAAAGTAGGCTGTGGTTGTTACTCCCACTACTTCTTGGTTCCAAAGAATGACAAAGGCCTGCGTCCTATCTTGGACCTTCGGGATGTCAATCGCTTCCTCTGAAAGGAGAAGTTCAAGATGCTCACACCTGCTCAGATCTGGTCTGCCCTCGACCCGCAAGACTGGTTGGTAGCGTTTGACCTGCAGGACACTTATTTTCATATCCCCGTCCTGCCGGCCCACCTGGGTTACCTGCGATTCATGGGAGGGAAGGAGCATTTTCAGTTCACAGTGCTCCCCTTTGGCCTTACAAGCGCCTCTCGGGTTTTCCCGAAGGTGATGGCGGTGGTCGCAGCTCATCTGCGCCGATCAGGGGTTTCGGTCTTCCTCTATCTCGACGACTGGCTGTTGAAGGCGGGCTCACCCCAGGCAGTCGTCGCCCACCTCCAGACTATGGCCGACCTCCTGTATTTGCTGGGGTTCTCCATCAACGTGCCAAAGTCGCACCTGATTCCCTCTCAGAAGCTCCTCTTCATGGGAGCGGTTCTTGACACAGCGCAGTGGCGGGTCTATCCTCCCGAACAGCGAGTCCAGGACATTTGGGCTATGATTCCGATCTTTTAACCCTTGTCCCAGGTTTGTCAGGTCGGCCTTGAGGCTGCTGGGTCTCATGGCCTTCTGCATCCTGCTTACCAATCATGCCAGTTAGCATATGCCGGCTCTGCAGTGGGGCCTTGAAGTTTCAGTGGGCGCAGCAACAGGGGAACCTGTCGGACTACGTCCAGATCTCGAAGGGCACTGCACAACAATTGCAGTGGTGGCTCACGAATCCGCAATGGGTCAGCGGCAGATCCCTCTCCCTCCACCAACCGGAGCACACAGTGGTGACGGATGCGTCCCTCCTGGGATGAGGCGGCCACATTGGAGAAGCCGAGATCAGAGGCCTCTGATCTCAGGTGGAGTCCAGGCTCCATTCTATTCTATTCTAAGGTTTTGGTAATGCGCAAACAGCTGCCCCAGCGAAGAGGCGTCCCGGCGCTAAGAAGAATCACAGAATCCCACCTAAGCTGGGAAAAGGAGGGAGAGAGGTGAACTAAACAGAGGGGAACAAGAGGGTTTTAATAGCCTTTCGGAAAGTGGGGAGGCTTTCTAGGGAACGGATATTGAGGCAGAGCATTCCAAAGCTTAGGTCCTAAGACCCTAAAGGAGCGGCCTCCAATGCGGCAAAGCTTTGTGCGGGGAACGTTCAGAAGGTACTGGTTGGAGGAATGCAGATCACGTCGTGGAACGTAAGGAGTGAGGAGATTTTGTAGGAGAGTAGTACTTCCCAGTTTAAAGATTTTGAAGGTCATGATGAGGGCTTTGAATTGAATTCTTGAGTCAACGGGTAGCCAATGTAATTTGCGGATGGTAGCTCTGGCTGAGCATCTGCGGGGAAGGCCGACTAAAGCTCTTGCCGCCGCATTTTGCACGCGTTGCAGTCGTGCTATTTCTCCTTTGTTGGCGCCTAGGAGGAGGACATTGGCGTAGTCCAAGCGAGAAAGGATTGTCGCTTGGATGATAAGCTGGCGGACCTTCGCGTCCATATCAACCTTCTGGAGCTGCGGGCGATCCTTCTTGCACTGAAGACATCCCTGCCCTCTGTCAAGGGGAAGGTGGTGCAGGTGTTCACAAACAACACCACAGCCATGTGGTATTGCAACAAACAAGGTCGGGTGGGGTCGTGGACCCTATGTCAGGAGGCTCTGCGCCTCTGGACATGGCTGGAACGTCAAGGCATTATATTGACAGTTCAACAGCTGGCAGGATCTTTTAACCCCAGACTAGCTCAGCCGCCGGTGCCTGATGGATCACAAATGGCGTCTTCACTTGAAGGTGGTGCAAGGTCTCTTTTGACAGTGGGAAGAGCCTTGGTTAGATCGATTCACCACCGAAGAGAACGCGCAATGTCAGCTGTTCTGCTCGTTGGATTTTCCAAGGCGGCACTTGCTCGGCGACGCTTTTCGTCGCGAGTGGAGCTGCGTCTATTGAACGCCTTTCCACCTATACCACTTCTGCCCAGAGTGCTGAAGATCAGGCGCGACCGGGCACAAGTCATTCTTGTGGCAGCGGACTGGGCTCGAAGAGTTTGGTACCCCGCGCTACTCAGTATGAGTGTGGATCCCCTGATCAGACTGCCTCTTCGGGAGGATCTTCTGTTGCAGCAGCAGGGGACGACCCTCCACCCGAACCTGTCCAGCCTCCACCTACATGTGTGGAGATTGAGCAGCGACTGTTGATCCCATATGACTTGCCTCCTGATGTCATTCTGGCAGCCAGGCGTCATTCCACTAAATCGGTATACGCCTGCAGGTGAAACAAATTTGGGCATGGTGCACAGCAAAGGCTGTGGATCCCCTTTCTGTCACTCTTTCCAAGGCCCTTTTGTTCCTTCTTTCTTTGGCCCGGCAGGGCTCTGCTCTGGGCACTATCAAGGGCTACCTTTCTTCAATCTCTGCCTTTCTCAGGCTTCCTGATCAGCCCTCTCTTTTCAAGTCCCCTGTTAATAGATTTCTTACAGGCATTACTCCCCTTTTCCCTCCTATTCCGTTTGCTATGCCGCAGTGGGACTTGAATCTTGAGCCGCTACACAACAGTCCTCTTCGTTAGTTGACTTTAAAGACTGCTTTCCTGGTTGGTATCACCTCCGCTAGGCGCGTGAGTGAGCTCCATGCTACCCTCCTTTTCTTTCAGTCCATCTGGACAAGGTTGTGCTTCGCACTCGTACTTCCTTCTTAACAAAAGTTGTCACTGCTTTTCACATTGGACAGACTATCATCTGCCCACTTTCTTTCCGCCTCCGCACCCTTCCAGAGAGGAAGAGAGGCTCAACCGTCTGGACCCAAAATGTAAGCTTTCATTTTACTTAAATCGCACAACTGTTCCGGGTGGATGACCAGCTCTTTGTTGGCTTCATTGGTGCCAATAAAGGCCGGGCTGTACACAAGAGGACTATCTCCCGCTGGTCGTCTTGTGTATCAAAGTCTGTTATTCTCTGGCTAAAAAGGTGGGGTTGTGCGCCCATTCTACCAGGGCGACAGCAGCTACTACTGCATTGGGACGTGGTGTCCCCCTGCAAGACATCTGTCAGGCAGCCACGTGGGCCTCGCTGCACACTTTTACTAAGCATTATTGCCTTGACAGTCCAGTCCGAAGAGACTGCATCTTTGGCCGTTCTCATCTCGGTGACTTTCTAGTGTGATCTTTGTTCGCAGACCCACCACCGGGGTTGGTATTGCTGGGATCTATTCCAAGGTAAGGAATTGATCACTAACTTGTCTCTTTCAGCTGCATAAGTTACTTGTGTAACAATATATCTGTAAGAGTAGTGATACATTCCTTATTCCTTGTATCTGTAGTGATAAATTCCTTACGGTCATCCCTTTCAGGGCCCTAGTTTCAATGCACCAGTGGTCAGTATCTTGCATGGCTCTGTGTTCCTGGCGTGGAAAGTCGTGTGCAGAACTGACGTCCGCCTGCGCGGGTGCGTCTAAGTAGCTACAGCGAAGTCATCTCGGCCACTACGACGCCAGCGACGTACGCGGAGCTGTACGGCGACGCCTACAGACGCGCAGGGGTACTGCTGACGAAAAAACTTTACGGATCAAGTCTGATGCCTGGGGACATTCTAAGGTAAGGAATCTATCACTAACTAGTGTCTCTTACAGATATATTGTTACACAAGTAAGTTACTTGTGCAACAGGTCCTTTAGGGTCAAAGCTGACTCAATTATCACACTTAAGTTCTGAACATGAGATATCGGTACTAAGTCAGACCATGTCAGCCCAGCTTGAAAGAAGAACTACTTTAAGAACCCATTATCCCTGTATTTCTACCATTCAAGTTTAAATGGTGATTCTTCATCCAGAATTCAACCAGTTATAAACGGTAGAAAGCCTAGATGCAGTGACTCCCAGATCCTTCTGGGAACTGGGTATTGTCAACTTAATAAGCTTGAAACCTTGGCCTCTGATAAGTTCTAGTAATGGATAATATATACATGAAACTAAAAAGGGGCAATATTGAACCCTGTGAGACCCCGCAGTTGACTGTATGAAGAAAACTCTTCTTCTGGAAGGATTAATCCAACCGAGAACTGTAGAGCCACTCTTCTGATGCAGCCATCAATACCCAGATGTTATGATTTTTAGGTCTTGCGCTGCTCTAGGAGAAATCGGTCTGCTCCTTTGCACACTTGTGCTTGTGCGCACGCTTGTGCTGGCATCCACCTTACGGGAGCGAGTAGCGGCGCGCGTGCTAATTGAAAACATATGGCTCTTGTGCCGCCGCTGCTCGCTCCCGCACGGCGGAGGCCAGCACAAGCACGAGCGCTTCAAACAGCTGCTGCTTGCTCTCCTTAAGTTACATTATAGCCGTTTTTTAGGTCGACCTCTGCCAATGCGCTTGCACATTGCAGATGTCGATCTATTGTAGCTGAAACAGTCTTTAAACCAAGCGCAGATTCAGATTACATGCAGTTCATGTGCCCGTGCACGCGCTTCAGACCCGCCACAGCAATGCCGAGAGAGCTTCACACTTCAAAGGTTCCCTCCCACCTTTGAAGTGTGAAGCTCTCTCGGCATTCAAGCGTGAATTTTCCCCAGCGTGCAATGCCGAGGGCTTGTTTTTTTTTAACCTTCATTCTCCTTTTGCTGCTTCTGAAAACTTCCGCCTTTAACCACATGATGGCAATATTCCCAAAGAAAGCTCACATCATGCACAACAATCCTCAGTTTATTTCTTTTTTTTTTTGGTTTTTACACAGCAAGTTTGTTCCAAAAATGCAGTTTTGCGCATCTTTGCACATGACTTTATGTTGTTGTTTTCTATCAAGAAACATGGGCAGCCATCATCCAACACTCCTAATGCTAGTGTATCCCCTTGAAGGAGGGGCTGAATGAATCTGTTCATTGGGGCTGGAGGCAGCTATTGTGGATGTTGACACTTCCTGTGAATACACTTGCATTTTCCCTCCCACTGGCAGCCTACCGTTCCCAATCACTTTTTTCCCCTGAGCCGCTTGTTATTCCTACTTTGAGCACCGTCTTTTTTTTGTGCATGAACAGTCCTGCCGTGCTTTAACTCCCTCACCAAAGAGCACGTATTTTTGTATTCTTTATTTTCAGTCCATGCCACTCTTCATAAAAAAATGTCAGCACCCTGCCATCTTACTCAAATATTACCGTCTTGTTTACACACTAGTGTGTTTCTGGCTGTCTGCCTACGCGACTGTCGCTCTCCCTCTCCCCTTTAGCCCGTTGCCAGCCCCAGAAGTCCAGCCGAGCTCCTGCTTATTCGCTTCAAGATTGGGTCATTTGTGCTGTTCTGATCGGAGGTGCTGTGCCCCCTCCCCCACCACACACACAACGTTCAGCGACCTACACAGCACTTGTTGTGAAGTGCCCTTTAAAGAACGACTTTCAATCGGTAAATTAAATTACACTTAGTAATCGACCTCCCATGGATGAAACGCAGATTAGCCCTGTCAGTGATGGCAGTAAGCGCTTGACTCGCTACCTGGAAGCGTTGCTACAAAATTTGCTTTATAGAGGGGTGTAAGGCCTCGGTGAACGATCTATCTGCGTTTCTTTTGTGTGGAGGAGCTGTCAAACTAGTCCACAAAAAGCTGGGTAGAGTGTCAACTTGACCCGCGACATCTTCAGAGCGCCTGGATTGAACGAGGCTGTCAGCAATGGCTTCGGTTTCGGGGGTAATTTCTTGATAGCACACCCGCCTCCTGTCATCCTGACATGAGGTATTAGCTGGCACCATAGGGTCTCTCGGATCACATTCCAAACTCGTACTCTAGCCCCACGAGTCCAATCACTTGACGATGTCCCGTCTCTCCCTCTACCCTCCAGCCCACTTTCCTTTCTTCAGTTCACATACTTTGCTTGTTCTCTCTTGTGCCCAGTCCCTGTGCTTCACACTTTGCTTTGCCACTTACCCTTATGTTCTTCGCTCATCGTGCCTATTTGTTTATCCCGCACTCTGTCCTAACAGTTACCCTTATGTTTTTCACTTTCTGCCTATCATCTGCCCCGTACTTTGTCCTTACATTTATTCTAATATAAGTGCTCGTGATTAACTAGAGCTCTTAACAGAACGCAGCGCAAGGACTACTCTCCTATAAATATAGTCTAGGGTTGCTACCTTCCTTGCGCGTTGCTCCATGTTGTTAGGATATCAGGTTTCTAGTACGGGGCTTGTTATCCGGTGTGTCAGTTCAATTACTATATCCGGCATGCTAGTCCAGCTGGTACAATAAAAAAACACATGACAACTCCCAGAACGTATAAAGTTGTCAGTCAAAAACCTAGGTCCTAAAAAGATGTACTAACGAAACAGAGCAAAGAGTTCCTCTGACGTAGTTTGAGTTTTTCGGTGGCCTATTGTTATTCTTTTGAACACCTTACTTCCTTTACTACAAGAGTACAGTAACAATCAGATTTGCCTTGTGGACTAATTCGTTTTTATATTATAACTGAAATTTTTTAAACAATTTTAAGGTTTAGCAGAGTTCATTTCTGATTTGGCATTGAATTGGGGGCGACGTATTTTTAGGCTAATCACAGCACCACTACACTCTTCTGCTGCCCCCCTGCTCGGTCGCTTTCCCAGTGGCATTGCCAATGTATTATAGGCTTTTTACGCTTTTGTTGCCACAACAGTGTGTATTCTGTTCCCTTTGCCACGCACTTTCCTTGCCACTTAGCCTCAAACTTTAATCACCGTCCCTGCCTCTCTACCTAGCGCTTTCTCGTGCCACTTATCCTCATCTTTTTAGGCTCGCCCTACCTGTCCCTTTGTCCTGCACTATTTGCTGCCACCTAGCCGTATATTCTGAACAGCCCATGCCCTTCCCTCAGCCTTCACTCTATCCTGCCACCTATCTCATGTTATTGCCTTCCCATGGCTTTCTTATTATCACGCAATATGTACTGCCATCTATCCTCATGTTTTGGGCTCTTTTGGGCCCTTTTTCGCACCGTTCGCTTCACATTCTGTCCTGCCGCCTATGCCTGATTTTTTTTTTCTTTATTAGCTGTACTTTTCCCTCTGCCACTGCACTCTATCCTGATACCTTTCCTTATGTTCTCACTAATGTCTTTCCTTTTGTGTCGGCGTGCACATAGGGCAAAACATATGGACGCGATCTGCCTCTAGTTCCCATATAACAAGCTCATGCCATGCAGCGCTGTTTACGTCTGTGAGAAACATTTCTTTTCTAATCTATCACACATCTATTGTGTGTTCTAAATTGGCCGCTAAAACACGTTTGTTTTGGTTTCGATACCTCAAGCTGCGCCTTTACCCCTCCCTTAAAGCTTCAATGACAATTACAAACAGCCAGACTAAAAGGCGCCTTTAGCGCATCTAGCAGTGACATTTCCTGTTTGACAATATCACGACACTTGTGGAACGTTGAACATCAATGCCACAAATATCAACAAATAATATTACAATGCATTCTATTAAAGTCACAAAGTTACAATTTTGTCAGTCGCCATTACCCTACACAGCAGCACAAGCCTTATGCTAATACACAAATGTATCTGTTATTTTGCCTCTAAATACTGGTTATTTCTTCAACCCTTTGCACAAGGTAAACACCTGTTTTAAGCACCTTTAACACTAATTTCCAGGAACATTTATAACACATACTACTCAAACTATAGTTCGCCTGATGCTTCTAGCCTCGCTTCACCCTCCCCTCCTCCAGCCTAGCCTTCCCTGTCTCTTTACCCTGCAGTTTGCCCTGCCACTTATCCTTATGTTTTTGACTCAATCTGCCTGTTCCTGTGCCAAGCACTCTGTCCTGCAACCTAACCTCATGTTGTTCCCTCACTGTGCCTGTTCCTCTGCCCTGCACTCTATCTTGCCACCTATCCTTATGTTAGGTTCTTCACTCGCCATGCTTTTCATCTGCCCCGCACTCTGACGTAACAGTTGTTCTTACTTTTTTCAATTAGCGTCCCTGTCACTGTGTCCTGCACTCTCTACTACCACTTTTCCTCATGCTTTTCACTCCCCGTGGCTGTTAATCTGCTTTGTCCTCTATCCTCCCAGTTACACTTATTTTCTACACTCACTCTGCGTGTCCCTCTGCCTTGCACTCTGTCCTGCTACCTTCTTAAAGAGGCTGGGGACCTACAAAACAGCTCTGCACATGCCGCACTTGTGCTCAACTTACAAATGAGTCACTGTGAAATCATACTGAGCCTTAGGCCTCATGCTTAGGGGGCGAACTGGGACGCTAACACTTCATGAGCTCACTTAAAACATTACCAAGATAGCTCCCGCAAAGGCCCCTTTCTGTAAATGTTGTGTATCGCAAAAAACAACGATGGGTGTACTGGTGGCCTTCAGCCCTTTCCTTCAATGTCTACAACGCGAGTGAAGAGAGGGGGTAATAAAGTGCTCTTGAGTAACTAAAAATGTAAACGGGACGCATCGCAAAAACAACTTGCCTATTAATATAATCTAGGGTTGCTACCTTGCTTGCGACTTACTCTATGCTGTTAGGACATCATGTTTCTACTACGGGCTTGTTGTCCAGTGTGTCTGTTCTATTACTTTATCTGAAATACTAGTCCAGCTGGTTTAAAAAAAAAAAAGCATTTTTTTATTATTACCTTGTGCTCTCTCTGGTGTTTTTGGATTGTTCGTATTACTGCCTCGTTTTTTTTCACCTTTTATTGCTATTTGTTCTTTACAGCCTAATTATCTATAAATGTAGCGCTATTTGGTCAGTTCTTTTATTTGCTATATTTGTTGATGCACAGGACAAAGACAAATGCTTGTAACCAAGACAAATTCCCAACATAGACGTGCATGAGTGAATCGAAAATGGTAATATTTCAAAACGCACTCAGCACACAACCTGGTTTTGTTTGCTTGTATTCAGATAAAAGTCCACGGTAATATTAGCAGTGTGCTCCCACTTTGGATTCAAAGCCTTCCACAACAATAGCACTCTCCTTAATCACAGCATTACTCAGCACCACAGCATTAATCATGGCCACCACAGCATTAATCATGGTCACAACAGCATTAATCATGGCCACCACAGCATCAATCATGGCCACCGCATCATCAATCATGGCCACCGCATCATCAATCATGGCCACCGCATCATCAATCATGGCCACCACAGCATCACTCAGGGCCACCACGGCATCACTCAGGGCCACCACGGCATCACTCAGGGCCACCACGGCATCACTCGGGGCCACCACGGCATCACTCGGGGCCACCACGGCATCACTCAGGGCCACCACGGCATCACTCAGGGCCACCACGGCATCACTCAGGGCCACCACGGCATCACTCAGGGCCACCACGGCATCACTCAGGGCCACCACGGCATCACTCAGGGCCACCACGGCATCACTCAGGGCCACCACGGCATCACTCAGGGCCACCACGGCATCACTCAGGGCCACCACGGCATCACTCAGGGCCACCACGGCATCACCCAGGGCCACCACGGCATCACCAGGGCCACCACAGCATCACTCGGGGCCACCACAGCATCACTCGGGGCCACCACAGCATCACTCGGGCCACCACAGCATCACTCGGGGCCACCACAGCATCACTCGGGGCCACCACAGCATCACTCGGGGCCACCACAGCATCACTCGGGGCCACCACAGCATCACTCGGGGCCACCACAGCATCACTCGGGGCCACCACAGCATCACCCGGGGCCACCACAGCATCACCCGGGGCCACCACAGCATCACCCGGGGCCACCACAGCATCACCCGGGGCCACCACAGCATCACTCGGGGCCACCACAGCATCACTCGGGGCCACCACAGCATCACTCGGGGCCACCACAGCATCACTCGGGGCCACCACAGCATCACTCGGGGCCACCACAGCATCACTCGGGGCCACCACAGCATCACTCGGGGCCACCACAGCATCACTCGGGGCCACCACAGCATCACTCGGGGCCACCACAGCATCACTCGGGGCCACCACAGCATCACTCGGGGCCACCACAGCATCACTCGGGGCCACCACAGCATCACTCGGGGCCACCACAGCATCACTCGGGGCCACCACAGCATCACTCTGTGCAACCATTCAACAACAACTGGTTCTAATATGTTCTCTCAATGTTTCAAGCTTTATTACAAATGTCACAAAAAGATGTTAATATTTCACTTTTGTTCTTGGATTTTCATCACAATAAAATACACTGAACATAATATTCCCAAAAGTTATTTACAAAATTTTAAGCTATTGCCACAATAACGTTTATTTAAGTATTAACCTCATAGCTGCTATGGAACGTCCAGCTCCAGTGCTGGACGTTCCATTGCGCAGGTGCAGTTCGAAGGTTCAAAGGCCGATGGCAGAACTCCCGAGGTAGTGGTGCAGTCGGCCGGTGAACGAGCGCAGCACCTAAAGGGTTAATAAAAAAAAGCCATTGTTATTTGTTATATTAATACATCTAAGTCATGTAAATACAACGCATATTGCATTACAAATGCTATAGGTGTCACGTTTGCGTAAGTTAAAACTAATGCCATTGTAAATGACAAAGCTATTAACCCCTTAAGTGCTGCTGACGGCCAACGGTCGTCAGCAGCGCTACCTCCCCTGTGCTGCGCACGACCATTGGACGTCGATTCAGCACTGGTTCCAATGGACAGCGCAGCACTGGGGAGGGATGTTTACACGCAGCTAAGGTGTTAATTTCGCTATTTTCAAAACCAAAACCTAAATAAAAAATGTCATTTACAATACCAATACCTCAAACTTTCCTAATGCGAGACCTATTGCATTGTAAATGCTTGTTTCCTCATATTCTTCTGCAGTGCCTCTTCCTCCTCCTTGCTATATTTACTTTAACACTCCCAGCGCTGACCCTGGGTGCATGGGCGTAGGAAGTGAGGGATCCAGATTTTGGAGTGGGGGGACAAGGGTGGGGGGGACGAGGGGACAAAAGAATTTCCCCTCTCCTGTCTGTGGCAGGGCCATTAGCGCGTGAAAGTGCTACCTAATGGCCCTGCGCTTGACCTGCCTGGAGTCAAAGAGGCCACCCGCCCTCTGCCCTTTGGTATGCTGTCTCGCTCCTGCTTAAGTTCTGATTTCAAGAGCTCTCATGTACTCTCTCTTGCATCTCCTTTTCTTTATTTGTTTCTCTGTGAAATGGATCAAAAATAGGCAGACACTTTGGCAGGATATTTCCTCATTTACTGACCGTTTTATAATCTCAAAGAAAAACCTCGGGACAGAGAGAAAAAAAATGAAATATCTAAATTAAGCAATACAGAGTGGTCAGCAGACAGGCCAGATTGGTATTTACATCCACACATATTAGAACCACTGTACAGAGTTTTCAAGTGAAAACGCTTTCTTTTTTTCTTCTTTCTTTGAACAACATTGTTTTCCCATGGTGGAGAAGTGCACCATTCCTAAAGGGACTGCAATACCTGGTTGATGGGTGAAGTGGAAATGTTTAATATAATCGTTTTCAACTGTTTTAATTATTTTAGCTTATTAAATGTGTACTGCAGCTCTGTGTTCGGGGATGTGATTTTTTTTTTTACACCAAACTGCTTACATTTTGAAAGGATATAAGCAATGGACATTGAAACTGGTCCCTTCCTGGTCCTGTAGCCATGTCCTGAATTTTTCAGGAAAAATTACGTACTGATTTCTGAATGAGTTTAAAACTGTTAAGGTAACCATGTTGTTCCTGAATACATTTTACATGATTTGCTTATTCTTGCATTCCTTATGAGTGTTTGCTTTTTTCAGGGTGTTCTTCATTTTTTTCAGACAGCATTTTACTATTGTCTATTGCATAATTTGAATTTAGTTGCAGCACAATTGAGTTGTAGCTGAAGGCAGTGCAAGTTTCTCTCAGTGGGGCACTATGGTGTTCAGTGTGGGAGAGGATGTGGCACTCTGGCCAGAGCTGCTGAATTTGGAACTGGTGCACCATTTTCAGCCTTCATGATCAGTCCACCAGACCGCACTCCTGACTGAGCTCATTCCGATGCTACACCTTAGGAGGACCGATAGACCTTAGAAGCCCTGGTGTCTTAGCACCCGCAGGTGGACCCTAACGGTGGCAAGTGGGAGTTAACCTTGAAGGCCTGTCCACCACAATCCATACTGCAGTTCACCTCCAGTCTTGCGAGCAGGCATACAAAGAAGCACACCCTAGGTTGACAGTGACTGTCACTGAGGTCACAAGATCCTTGAGGCCATTCCACTGCATCCATTGGTACCTCCATTAGCCTTTTTCAGCAGTAGAGGTGCAACTTACCAGGGGTCGGCAATGTAGGATTTGCATGCACACCAGACTTGGGGGGTGATTATAATGGAGATGGAACCGCCACATCACCCAGTCAGTGGCGGTCCCACCGCCATCAATGACTGCATCTACGCCAACCATATTACAATGACAGGTGGTTCCCTGGTGGTCAGAAAGACCAACTGCCACGCACCCGACTGGCTCCTTGAGCCCGCCAGTGCGGAGGAGGGGCTCGTGGTTCCTACAATGCTGGTGGTACCTACCAGGCAACACAGTAAGGATTACGATACCCCTTACCCGCCAGCCTATCCATGGCAGCTTACTCACCATGAAATGTTGGTGGAAAGGGACATTGGAGGGCCATAGCGGGCCCCTTTCCCCCGGCCCCAGACATGGGACCTGGCGGGCATCCAAGAAGCCCCCCTACATATCATTGCACCATGTGGCAGGCACCGCATTGTGCCTGCCACGTAGGGTAGTGATATATGTAACATGTCAGTTTTTACATTGAGGCAGATGATGCAGCCAGCAGCTTCTGCTGCAATGTAAAAGATAGGCACGGCGAACGCCATAGTGGGGGTCGCATTGTGATGCCTATTGTGGGGCCGCCACCTTGAAGGCCAGTGATCCCATTCCCCGATTTGATGGCGGACGGACTGAAGTCCGCCTGCCTTCGTAATCAGCCCCTAAGTTTGCAAACTTCATGTTCTCTGCTTCATGCACAAACACTTTAAACATGTGCAGCCTTCTTTCGGGCCACTGGAGTTATGCAGCAATGGAGGCCAAAATTATGTTGCAGTATTGACTAAATGATGCAACAATAAAAAGGCTGCAGTGTGATGCAGTGCATTTTATAATACTTTATTATTTTAACATATATATATATATATATACATACTAACAGCCTCTGCAAAGCTTTTGCCTCATCAGTGCCTGTGTAACATACAAATGCAACAGAGGGAAAGGTGACCAGTCAACCTTTGCAAAGGGCCCTGCACTTCACAGAACATAAGTCACATTTCTTTTAGTAATTTTCGATCCGTTTGAGCTTCAAAATTGTTTTGGGTCAAATTGTTAGATTATGCAGCAGATGATGTATTATGTGGCAAATATGATACATTCTCTCACATATGGGAGGGGAGAGGGTCTACACACAACTCTACCACCCAACCCCCTAAAGTAAATATAATATACACGAAGAGGGGCGGAGAGGAAAGAAAAAAATATAACAAAGCGTACAAGCAGTGACACAGTTGTGTATTATGAAAAACTGCCCTCACTCACACAATGTGTGTGACATGCTCCATCATCAGGTCTGCACTTAACTTAATTTTGCCCAAGCATTGTAGTTGATCAATTTATAAGTTCCCTGAACCCAAAAGTCGAGTTTGGTCACACTTTGCGTTTTAAAAACAGTCCTACAACACAGGGCTACTTTTAAACTGACCTCAGGCTTCAGCAGTGTACACATGCAAACGCAGAAAGGGCTGCTGGCTTTTAAACTGCCATGCCCTATTATATTCTAGGGACTTAAATGTAGTTCTAATCTCCCTGCCCTATTATGAACTAGGGCCTTAGAGGAGAGGTCATGCCAATCATAGGGGTACCCTAATCCATAGGGCACCCTAGTGTATGTAGGTGTTTCACAGTATCTTTAAGTGTCTCTTTCAGAATAGCACTGGCCCTGTGCCTGTTCAGGCAGAGGCCAGGGTCAGTCAGAGTCAAGTACCACCAGTACCAGTCAGCAAAACGTTGGGGAGTGCCCAGGGCACAGGATGGCTTTGCAACACTAAAGAAGCACAAACTCAGAATTTAAAACATAACACCATGGTTGGAGGGTTCTTTTTAATAATCAGAATTGATTTCTATCATAATGAACCCATTTTCCAACTTTAGGATAAGGAAACAATGGGGGAAAATCATAATGTTCTAATCTATACCTTGAAGTTTTCATGCAGCTCTTTGATGAAGGTTAATAGCTCACTGTTCAGTGTTAGGATTTTAACTTATAAACTGCACATACCAAAATAATCTCTCAGACAAAAGCAGTAACTCACTGACCTATTTACATTATATGCATTTTGTGATCTGCGTGGTACACGATCTTTGCAGCAGGCATATTACCCCACTGTGTCTACCTTACCAAGAGTCAAAACTTCCACTAGGCAAACCTCCGATCTCTCTCAATAACGAACATTAATCACCAAAGTTATCTTAACATTTGTTTATTGTTGCCTGAAAATTGCTGGAGACCAGGAATGCAGCACCAGGTACTTTTCAAATCATAATGCACTTGCAAACACGACGCCCCCACCCTAAGTCAGCGACCTATGTTTGCTTGATGCAGCAAGATTCATATACATGGTTCTTTAACATTTGGTCTGATTACTATATGAATGCAAATAACAATAAAGCATACATGAAAACTGTGACAACATGCCTGCTTTTCTCAATATTTCATTTCGAAAGTATGCGATTGTATTTGTTTAACGGGCAGTGACTTGTATACGGTCACTGGAATGTCCACAAGGTTGTCCCTGTCCTCACCCCCCCCCCCCTCCCCCCCCACACACAGAATTGTAGTGTCTCCTACGCCCCTGCTCGGGTGCGCCTGGGATCCGCTGGAGGTAAGGCTCGGCGGTCCTCGTGCATCAGCACCTCAACGTTTCAACCTCTTGCAGCGCCTGGCCGCCGGGCTCCTCGCATTGTTTGTGGGGAAGGTGGCAGCTGGCTCTGCTCCCTCGTACCGCTGCTCTCCCGGCCCTGGGTGAACATTTCCACACGAAGACCCGGCTCTGCTTGGGCTGTGCTGCAGCTCGAGCAATGAATGCTGCATGCGGGGACACCCCTGCCTAAGATGCTGAAAACTAGACGGTAGATCCCACAAACTGCGAGACCAGAATCTCATCGCCGGAAAGCGGTTTTAATCTTGTATCCAGGACAATACAATTGTCCAGTGGGTCGTTTAATAATTGTCTGACCATAGTGTCTATACTGTGGGTTTCTGTGGCTTATTTGTTGTCCGCATAAATGTCCAAACTGGCTTTCCGTCCCGTCCCAGCCGTGATTCAGTCCGTGCATTGCAGCGCCCTGGACTTGCCAGTACTCGTTATCCTTACATGTTGTTTACCAGGAGTAGCTGGTTTAAGTTTCCCTGCGGGTGCAGGGCCAAGGGTTGCACAAGCATCATACAGTATGGTTTCATAATTCACAATGTATCTCGCATATTTCTTTGGGCTGTGAAATTTATTATTTACATGAGACGTTCATAGGACCTGCGATCAAATGTGCCTCTAAAGCTGCAAGATGACTTAAGTGGGTAACAAGACACCCGCTGCCGTGTATGCGGACAGCCTCGCGCTTTGGATTGAAGTTCGTGTGCCAGCATGGTTCAGTCTTCAGGGGTGCGTTTCAACTTTACTAATTAATCCTAAAACCATTAACAGGCCGAAGTTGAAAGCATTGTGCGTTTCCGTGCTAAGTAGCTGGTACTAAACCCCCCCACGTGCTGGTTTCTAAATAATATGCAATGCCGATGTTCAGCACAAGTTTAAGAGTCCCAGTTTTAATAAAATAACCAAGGGAGAGATCAAATGAGTAATGTGCCCAAGATCACACATTTTTTGGTCCAAGTGCGAAATAATGAATTGAAATTCAGGTCTCCCCGTTCCTTGGTCAGCTGTTTCTCCCTGCTCCAATGCTATGTTCCTATAGCACCGCAAGAGAAAGGCTTCTTCGTTATTATTATGTATAATACGGACTATACCATGTTTCTCACTCTGTCCCGTGCACCCCAAGAATCACCTCTACTGCTCTGCCCGACGTTTGCGCTGTAAGTAGAACCAGCAGTGGCTAAGCTAAAAGGCGTGGGTTGTGTATAAGCATAGAGGCACAAAGACATGCTCACATTGACATAGATAACACATGGCAACACCAGCAGACAGACATGTGTGCACACAAACTGGTCAGCACACTTACAGAAAACAATACACCGCCTACTAGTCATAAGAGTACTCCTGTACATAGACCATACATACCAGCACTTCGGATTTAGGCTGGAAGGCTGTCATTGGTTTTTTTTAAGTGTGGGGTAAAAGTAATTTGGCGGGGCCTCTACATCCCATTTTGTGAATTATATATAGGGTCATTCAATCAATCAAGGAATTTTTAGAGCGCGCTACTCACCCGTTAGGGTCTCATGGCACTGGTGGGGTGGGGGGGGGTCGCTACTGCTTGAACAGCCAGGTCTTGTGTTGTTTCCTGAAGGCAAGATGGTCCTGGGTCAGCCGGAGGTGGGTGGGGAGGGAGTTCCATGTCTTGGCTGCCAGATAGGAGAAGGATCTTCCTCCGGCGGTGGCTCTTCGAATTCGTGGGGCGAGGGCGAGACGAGCGGAGCTGGCGGGTTGGTGTGTAGAATGCGAGGCGGTTGTTGAGGTACCTGGGGCCTGCGTCATGGAGAGGCTTGTGTGCGTGGGTGAGGAGTCGGAAAGTGATCCTCTTGCTGACGGGGAGCCAGTGCAGGTCTTTCAGATGGGCAGAGATGTGGCTGTGGCGAGGGATGTCCAGGATGAGTCTTGCCGAGGCGTTCTGCATGCGCTGTAGTCTTTTCTGGAGGTTGGCTGTGGTTCCGGCGTAGAGGGTGTTTCCGCAGTCCAGGCGGCTGGTGACAAGAGCCTGGGTGACCTTCTTCCTGGTCGTGGTGGGGATCCATCGGAAGATTTTTCGGAGCATGCGCAGGGTGTTGAAGCAGGATGCTGAGACAGCGTTGACTTGCTTGGTCATCGTGAGGGCGGAGTCCAGGATGAAGCCCAGGTTGCGTGCGTGGTCTGTGGGTTTGGGGCGGTGCCCAGGGCAGGTGGCCACCAGGAGTTGTCCCAGGCAGAGGGGGATGGTCCCAGGATGAGGACTTCCGTCTTGTCTGAGTTCAGTTTCAGGCGGCTGAACTTCATCCAATCCGCAACATCTCTCATTCCTTCCTGGAGGCTGGCTCTGGCGGTGTCCGGGTCGTTGGTGAGGGAGAGGATCAGCTGTGTGTTGTCTGCGTAGGAGATGATGTTGAGGTTGTGTTTGCGTGCGATAGCTGCGAGGGGGCTCATGTAGACGTTGAAGAGGGTGGGGCTGAGCGGGTATCCTTGTGGGACAGATGACTTCGGTAGCCGCGGACCGGAACGGGGGGAGGCATACTCTCTGGGTTCTTCCGGTGAGGAACGAGGTGATCCATTCCAGGGCCGTGCCTTGGATTCCAGTGTCGCTGAGGCGTTGTATCAGCGTGTGGTGGCATACCGTGTCGAAGGCTGCTGAGAGATCCAGGAGGATGAGGGCGGTGGTTTCCCCGTTGTCGAGCATTGACCTGATGTCATCGGTGGCTGCGATGAGGGCGGTCTCGGTGCTGTGGTTTGCTCGGAAACCGTACGGTGACGAGTCGAGGGATCCGTTTGTCTCGAGGAAGGTGGAGAGTTGTTTGTTGACAGTCTTCTCGATGACCTTGGCAGGAAAAGGAAGGAGCGAGATGGGTCGGAAGTTCTTGAGGTCCGTGGGGTCCGCGGTGGGTGTTTTCAGGAGGGCGCTGATCTCGGCATGTTTCCAGCTCTCCGGGAAGGTGGCGGAAGCGAAGGAGCTGTTGATTACGTCCCGGAGTTGGGGTGCGATGATGGAGTCGGCTTTGTTGAATATGTGGTGCGGGCGTGGGTCGGTGGGGGAGCCGGAGTGGATGGTGCTCATAGTGCGGGAGGTGTCTTCACTGCTGACCGGGGTCCAGGGGCAGAGGGTGGCGTTTGGGTGCGTTGGTTCGGTGGTAGGGTGCGGGGGCAGTGCACCAAAGCTGTCGTGTATGTCGGTGAAAGAATGAGGCGAGTGAGTCGCAGAGGTCTTGGGAGGGTGTAATGTCGTTGTTGCAGGGGCTGGGGTTGGAGTGCTCTTTGACGATGCTGAAGAGTTCCTTGCTGTTGTGGGTGTTGTTGTCCAGACGTTGTTTGTATGTAGTTTTCTTGGTGGTGCGGATCAGTTGGTGGTGCTTGCGGGTGGCATTCTTGAGGGCTGCCATGTTCTCTGTTGTCTGATCCTGGCGCCAGGTTTTCTCCAAGGAGCGGCAGGTTTTCCTAGAGTTTATGAGGTCGTCTGTGAACCACGAGGATTTCTTGCTCTGGGGTCTGCAGGGTGGTTTCTTCAGTGGTGCCAGTTCGTCGGCGCAGTTGGCGAGCCATTGTGTGAGGTTGCGGGCTGCTTCATTGGGGTCCGTCGGGATGGTGGGAGGGTTCTGGCTGTGGGAGGTGGTGAGCTGGTCGGTGGTGATCTTGCTCCAGCTTCTGCGGGGGGGGGCCTGTTTCTGGTGATGGTGGTTCGTGGTTTTTTTGAAGGAGAAGTGGACGCAGCTGTGGTCTGACCAGTGGAGTCCAGTGGAGTCCGGTGGAGTGGCTGAAGGAGATGTACTCGCTGGAGGAGAAGACTCGGTCAAGCGTGTGGCCGGTGTAGTGGGTGGGGGTGTTCACCAGTTGCTTGAGTCCGAGGTTGGCGAGGTTGTCCAGCAGGGTGGCAGTGTTGTTGTCCTTCTTGTTCTCCAGGTGAAAGTTGAGGTCGCCTAGGAGGATGTAGTCAGGGGAGGTGTGGGTGTGGGGGCTTATGAAGTCTGTGATGGTTTCGACGAATTGAGTGCGTGGTCCCGGAGGCCTGTAGATCAGGGTGCCTCAGAGTGGCTCTGGGGTCGGTGTGTATCTGGAAGTGCAGGTGTTCGGTGGCTGTGAGTGTGTCTTCCGAGTTGGTCGTGATGCGGATGGTGTTTCTGTGGACGATGGCTATGCCTCCTCCGGTTTGGTTGGTGCGGTCCCTCCGGGTGATCTTGTAGCCGTCCGGGATGGCTATGGCGATGTCAGGGGTTGAGGGGGCGTTCATCCAGGTTTCTGTGAGGAAGGCGACGTCCAGTGCTGTTGCAGGAGGTTCCAGAGTTCAACTGCGTGTTGGTGGACGGATCGGGTGTTGAGCAGGATGCACTTGAGGTGATTCTTGCTGGTGGTAGGCTTGGCGGGTGCTAGCCCGGGATGGATGCAGGTGAAGTTGCTCTCTCGGCAGGTGAAGGGTCCGTGGGTGCGTCTCGGGATGGCCAGGAAGCAGGTGGGGTTCCGACCGGTGTTGAGTGCGCGGAAGGTGGCGGCGTCTGAGGTCAGTCGGGTGCTTTGGCATCGTCGGGATCCAGGGTTCCTGGTGCTGGGCACGGTCCAGGTGCGGACGGGCGCAGACGGGCTTGTCTTTGGCGCGCCTTCGGCGCACAACCGGCGCGCCCGCTGCGCGTACGTGCACATTCTGCCATAAATGGAGAGTGGGAGGGAGGAGCAGCTGGCAGGCGGGAGCGGGGTGGCGAATGGGAAGGGGAGAGGGTCCTAAAGAGAAAAGGGGCGGGGCCGCAGGGGAGCAGCGGGTGAGCGGGGTGCAAGGGCGGGAAAGCGGAAAAAAAGGCAGAAATCACTCAGACAGCACACGGGGAGAAAGAGACACCAGTCAGGGGCACCACACGAGGAAAGACAACACTGCTGGCACAGAGGATCTGCAGCAACGGAGACACAGGAGTCACAGCCTCAGGGGCGGCGGCGAGCGGGCGGAGGGAGCAGGGACAGGGTGCACTCAGGAGGAGCCACGCGGCGGGTGGAGCGACCGTCTCTGACGAGGTCAGGTCTTTCTTAAGTGGGTGACTTTCTTAATTGTTTAAAATTATAATTTTATCCTCTACGTTTTTTGTTCCCTAACCAAGTAGCTATGTGTTTAGTTCTCTATTTCCCCCTTCAGTAATTATTAATTTCTTTTGCCTGACCTCTTATTTGAGTCACGGTCTAATGAGTTCAACCCTAATTTCCAAATCCATTGGCGTCACACGGACTGCTCGGTTGTTAGGCCTAATGAAACGAACGTCGAGTCATCGCTTAATCACAGCTTTACTAGAATAGATAACCCAGAGAACCAAAGCCTGAAAGAAGTCTGGGGGAAGGACATTTGACCCCTATTTTACAAAGTTAGCGCCTCGGCTAATTTAAAAAAAAAACAGACAAATGTGTCCTCCCTTTGTAGTACACTAAGACTTTCTATGATGGGATGTTGGCAATTCTTAGACATAAACATGCCACTTTTGATGAACCCACAGCTGCCACTGTCTTGTCCTATCCGGCGATGTCCTGCAGAAGCCATTAGCATGGTTCTGTATTACCTCGGGCTTCTGCCTTAGTTACCGGCTAAGGGCTAAGTTGTGGCTTGGGCATCGTTAGCACCTTCTTTATCCTTTAAAAAAGAAACCTCTCATGTCAGTCTCCACATTGGCCGGGTCTGGTTCAGTGCCTGCTCCTGGAGTCTACTCTGCAGCTGATGAGACTGTTTTACTCAAAAGCGAGAAAGAGATGTAGGTTGCTTGCCTGAGGATATACCGGTCATGAAATGTCTACCTGACCTGAGTCTATGGTTTTTTTTTTTTATTTTTTTTTACCTTTTCGGGTTTGATTCTTATGCACTCCGTTTTCTTCATGCTATCCGTTTTGGAATGAAAATTAAAGTAGCCATGCTGATATCCTACTTCCATCTTCTCAACACGATAAGGGACTTTAGGTAGATTGTAATGGTCGGGATAAATATGTATGTGGTTTACATATTCTGAAATGTCCCATGTCTTAGAAGCTTTCTTACTTCATTGTTTTTCGCAAGGCAGCTCATGTCATGGATGTGGCTTTTAAATCTTTATAAGCTAAATCTACTTTTTCTAATGAGATTATAGTGTTGAAACAGGAGACCGAGACTTTTTAAAAAACCTTTTAATAATGGCCTTCTTGAAATAATGCATGCCATGTAGAAACCCATTCTGGGCTGGCCGGTAAAAAGATAGCTAGAAACTTAAAAGCCACTACTCTTACCATATCATTTTTGTGCCTGCTCTTAATACCAGAGATCCTGAATGTGCTGGCCTCTGTGGCCAGCTTAGGCCATATGCATTTCTCATCACCTTCCTGAGGAGGTACGTTTTTGCCTCGGGGCCCAGGTTTATTCTCAACAGCAAGATTCACCAGCAGTATTTGAAATTCAGGGGCTGTGACTTGCAGCACAGTCAACCCTGTAAGCCTTAGCTGGCGCCTCATCAGTCTCTTGCCCAGGCTGGGAACATTGTTTGGCTCAAGGCTGCAGCAGAAGCACATTTTCTCATTCTCAAACACCATGATCTCAAACCACTCTCGTAAAGGTGAGTGAAAAATTACTTCTAACCAATGAGATTTGCAGATAACATGCATGGTGTATTCCCTTCTATTATGGAGGGAACCACCACCTGTCCTTCCCTCCCTGCACACCCATTAAAGAAACAACTTGAACAAGCATTGGCTGAGCCAATTGGTCTCGCTCTTGGGACCTTATAAGTATTTAGTTATCCAGCGCAATATCCTTGGTGCAACAACATCAACTGTTGCATGGCTAAACACTTATAAGGTCCCAAAGGCGAGACCTATTGGCTATGCCAGTGCTTGTTATAATTGTATCAGCCTGAACTCTCTTTAGGTAGACACGTATATCTTTACATCCCATTGATAGTGGATGCCTTTAATGCATTGTTTTTTTTTGGGGGGGGGGGGGGGGGATATTTTTATATTTCTGCAAATAAAATGACCCATATAAAAAGTATTACAATTACTCATTACATTTAGTGGGTTGGCAGAGCTACATTTCAGGATGTGTATTAACAATTGCACATTCATAAGTGTACATTAATGCAGTGCATGTTCATCACATTACAACGTTATTAATACCCTTATTACTATACCTCTGGATCTTGGGGTATGATCTGTAAGGGGCATAGCCCTCCCCTATAAGTGTTCCGCCCTGCCCATAGTCTTATCCACTTTTTCGGGCAACCCCTGCGCACATAGTTTTTCCGCCACCATAGCCACATCCATAACTTTACACCATTCCGTGAGTGTGGGGGTGGTAAAGCACCTTAATGTCGAGCGATAGTCCTTTTAGCCAACATCATTCCTAAGGTTGCCCATGTTTGCCTTGTGGTGTTAAGGTCTATGAGTTCCCATATGTTTAGCAGGCAGCGTTTGGGCTCAGGCAGGACTGGACTGCC
The DNA here is from genome assembly GCF_964263255.1 of Lissotriton vulgaris. Classification (NCBI taxonomy): domain Eukaryota; kingdom Metazoa; phylum Chordata; class Amphibia; order Caudata; family Salamandridae; genus Lissotriton; species Lissotriton vulgaris. The sequence goes on from NC_141689.1 coordinate 518,482,113, forward strand.
ACTGAATCATGTGATCGTGCCCTTTACTGATCTCCAGTATATTGTTATTGCAGGGCAGTCCCAGATAGTGTGGAAAAATGTGCCGATTGCCACACAGCCCCTCAAACAAAGTTGGTTAGCAGTTTTCCCTATTTTATAAAGTGTCGCTTGTGTGTAGTAAACTCTATGTACGATCTTAAGTTGTATCAGGCGGAGTCTAGACGGGATTGCTACCTCTCTGGTTGAAGCTAGTGCATCCTGCCAGTCCGAATTGTCTAATTCTCCCAACTCCTCTGCCCATTTGTCACAGAGTTTTTGCATGGGGTCAGGTGCTTTATTAATAATTTTCTGGTACGTCATGGAAATTGCTTTTTTATCCATATGTTCCGTAAGTAGTGTGTCCTCTAGTGGTGAGGCCTCAGGCAGATTAGTGGCAGGCGGAATTGCTGCCTCTAATCCTTTAATGCATTGTTGATGTTAGTCTACTTGCAGCTTGGGAAGTAATCAGAAATTATAACTGAGCAAGTTTGCCTTCCCCTTTTTTGAGCAAAAGAAATGAAGGTGAAAGGTTGTTCAGAAAAACGATTCAGAAATGTGTCTAAGAGGAAATTTATTAGTTTTCAAAAAAGCCTATGAACCTAATCTGCTTTGAGACGCATCTGATTTTCTTAAACTAGATCCTTTTGGTGATACTGTCTCCGCACCTCTCGAGTGACTGTAGGCTTCCCTATCTTAAAATGTTACATTGACTCCAGTGATCTTACATGATCGGAGAAGAGTTCAGATGTGTGCCTGTACTGATATTCCTGTTATTGGCACTTATTTTCGGACTCATCTACTATCACGCTTGAACTCAGGAAAGTTTGACACAGAGCTACATAGAACGAAATGGTCACTGAATGTTCACTGAAAAGAAAGGAAAATTAGTATTTAGTTATAAGCTTTTCACAGATTAACCGGTAGCTTTTTTTGGTTGGTTATCTACATTTATGTGCATCCTGCCTTTTTTAAAACGTTCATCCCTTTTCTTCCCTCTAGGGTGTAGATGTTTTACTTTAAATAATGCAATTAGTAATCACGAGATTTTTTGTGATGCCATCTCACCAATTGTCCGCAAAATTGACCTCAAATCTACATTTATTATTTGATGGTTAAAGTGTGCTATATAGTATCTCATACATCTATGTATTAACTGTCAAGTAGAGGAGGACCTGGCCATTTAAGCCTGTTTCCCTGTGCAATGAAAACATTACGATTGGGGGTCCATAAATGTAACTAAATGTAGTAAATACATTTAAATAGGTAAAACAAAGTTCTATTTTGGGTTTAAAGTATTTTATTGAAGCAGGGTGGGGTAGGACACAAAGGGGGCAAGGAACAAGTAAACCACAGGAACCGCACAGCAATGCGTATTGTACAGCAAGTACAGTAATGCAATTACAATTTCGTAAGAGGCCCCATCCGACTCGGGAGCATAGCTTCCCCAACTGTGGTCACATACAAACAACGAGGGGGGGGGGAGAGGGGAAGAGGGGAAGGGGAAAAAAGGGGGGGGGTGAAGGGAGGGAAGCAACCCCGCTCCAAGAACCAACCCAACCAAACAGAACCCCCAACTACCGAACCCTAACCCACCCCCTGCACTGTGCCAGTATCTACAGTCTCCGCTACATGCAACTCTCCGAAAATCCCCGCTACACAGTATCGACCCCACCCAATCAAGTAGGCGGGTCCGTTGGCGGTGTCAGCCTTAACAACCTAAGGTATCTAGGGCAGGTGATCTCCCGAAACTCGGAACATAACAGGCCGTGAAAGGGCTCCCACAGTTCCTCAAAAGTATCAGTATCCCCCAAGGCTACTAAGGACATCTTCTCCATTCCAAGGACATGCCATAATCTGTGCAGCCAACCAACTACAGAGGGAAGTGTGGTAGTGCGCCAGTGTATGAGAATATTCTGCACCGCTGACCCCAGCGCAATTGCGATCTGTCTACCTCTCTTAGATCTAAGGGGATACATCAGCCCATTCGGCAACCCTAGCAGAACATAGGCCGGGAATCTAGGCAGTTCTATCCCAAAGCATTTGTCTACCTCGCCCAAAACCTCTTCCCAGTAAGGAGCCAGCAGGGGACACTCCCATAGTATGTGTGTTAGCGTACCAGTATTGCCACAGTTGCACCAGCACGTCCCTGGTATTGCCCTGTCCATCTCGTGCAGTTTCTCCGGAGTACGGTACCAGTAGGTCGAGATTTTAGTGAAGGTCTCCGTAAGACCCGTGTGGTAGGCCGAGTGACGTGCGTGGAAGGAGATGTGTTCCCATTCTTTATGGCTCAACACGCGCCCGAGCTCACGCTCCCAACGTTCCCGACCGGGGTTGTGAATATGAAAGGAGGGGGGTTGCAGCATTTTATACAGGTCTGAGATCAGTTTAGCGTCCGACGTGCGAGTAATTAACCAACGCTCATACGCAGTGATTTCCCGGTGTGCCGCGTCGCGCACTTGGGGTTGTAATGCCCAGTGGCGTGCCTGCATGTATCGCATGCGCTCCGTTTCCGGGAGGCCATAATCCCTCCTCAGGTCCGGGAAGGGGACAACCCCCTCAGGGCAATACAAGTGATACAGAGTGCAGCAGCGGGCCACCCGCCATCGCTCATAAGCGCCCTGCTCCATCCCGGGGCCGAAGTCCGGGTTGCCAATGAGCGGCGTAAAGGGAGAGGGGAAGGTGGTGAGCTCGCACCTGGCAGCCAACGAGTCCCACGTCCGGAGTGGGACCCGCGTTACCAGAGACGCATAGAGATTGGGGGGTCGATGGGCCCGCCTCAAGAATGGTACTTCCTGCAGCGTCCTTCCCGCCACCGCCTGGTCCTGGAACAGCCAGTGCTTATCAGACTCCCACCGGCTCCATTCCACTAGATAGCGGAGCTGAGCGGCATGGAAATATTTCCGCAAGTTCGGTATCCCCAGCCCCCCAGATTCCGGTGACAGCATAGCGATGCTTCTCTTGATCCTCGGCCTGCGGCCCTGCCACACGAACCGCGCGATGGCAGCCTGTGTCTCCGCAAGCCACCCCGCGGGGGGCTGGAGCGGCAAGGCTCTGAAGAGGTAAAGCACCTGAGGCAGGAGAGTCATCTTCACCGCGGCCACCCTACCCAGTAACGACAGCGTGCCCCTATCCCATCGGCCCAATTCCTCCCTGATTTTCGCGCCCAGCACCGCGTAATTGGCCGTGACCATCTCCGGGAGGGAGGGCGCCAATAGGATCCCCAAGTACGGGATCCGGTCCCTGGACCTGCTCAGAGGGTAAAGCCTCTGTAGTTCCGTTCTGGTGGCGTTAGTAAGCGAAATGTCAAGGGCGGCCGACTTCCCCAGGTTCACCTTGAAGCCCGCCACGTCGGCGAATAAGTTCAATTCCTCTACACAGGCCGGCAGCGATCTCCGCGGGTCATCCAGCGTCAGAATGACATCATCCGCGTACAGGCTGATCGCATGATGGAATTCACCCATCTTGACACCGACAATGTCGGGGTTCTGCCTGACCCTCTGAGCAAAGGGCTCCATGTACAGGGCAAAGAGCAGAGGGGAGAGAGGGCACCCCTGTCTCGTACCCCGCTCAATGGGGAAGGGTCGAGAGCTGCCGCCGTTCACCCGGACTACCGCAGAGGGGAACCGGTAACAATTGAAGATCAGATGACGGAACTTCTCCCCAATCCCGAATTTGCTCAGGACCTTCTCTAGGTAGGGCCAGTGCACCCTGTCGAAAGCCTTCTCCGCGTCTATGGACAGGAGCATCCTCTCCCCAGGGATCCTGGAAGCCTTCTCGAGGATGTGCGTCACCCTCTTTGTGTTATCTACTGTTTGCCTACCGGGCACGAAGCCCGCTTGGTCCGAGTCAACCATGCCCGGGAGGTGCAACGCCAGGCATGCGGCTAATATACTGGTGAACACTTTCAAATCTGTGTTCAATAGCGAAATGGGACGGTAGGACCCACAGGCGGTCCTGTCCTTACCCGGCTTCGGAATCACGGAAACCGTGGCCTGGAGAAATTCGGAGGGGATGGCTCCCGGTTCTGCGAAGGAGTTAAAAAGGCGGGTCAGTAGAGGCGCCAGTTCCTGACAGAAGGTTTTATAGAACAGCGGGATAAAGCCATCCGGACCCGGGGCCTTGCCCAATTTAAGCCGGGATATCGCCGTGATCACCTCCTCGATACGGATGTCACGTTCCAGATACTGAGCCTGCTCCTGAGACAACGACGGGAGCGGGACCGAGTCCAGATAGGCCATCTCAGCCCGGGCCGCGGGGGCCTCCCCGGTGTAGAGGTCCGCATAAAAGCTGCGAAAGACGTCTGCTATTTGCTCATCAGCCGTGACCCTACCACCGGTCGGGTCCACCAGTTCCTTCACACGGTGCTGCTGGTGTTGCACCCTAAGTTTATTAGCCAGGAGCCGCCCACACCGATCGCCCCCTGTATAATATTTGTGTTTCAGGCGAAGCATCGCATACTCCGCCCGGTCTGTGTCAAGGGCCGCCAGGAGTTTCCGTGCCGCCTTCAGCTGCCTCCACACCCTGGGGGCCCCCGTCCTGTGATGAACCTGCTCCAGCTCCCTCACCTGCTGGGTGAGCTCATCTCTCTTGCGCTGTCGGTTCCTATTCTCGGCCGAGGAAATCGCTATAAATTCGCCTCGGAGCACCGCCTTCAGGGCTGCCCACTGTGTCGCACGAGAAGTATCCCCAGTATCATTCATGGTCTGAAAATCTAAAATGGCCGCCCGGATCTGATCCACCACCGACCGCCTGTGCAAAAGCGTGTCCCGAAGCCGCCAGACCCCTCTCGGCCGGACCACCGGGGGCAGAGTGAAAGCGCCCTCCACCGGGGCGTGGTCAGAAAGAGAGAGGACCCCCATGTCCACACTTGAAGCCAAAGGGAGCATTGGGCCCGATACAAGGAGATGATCTAATCGCGCATAAGATCTATGGGCATGTGAGAAGTAAGAGTATGCGCGGGTGGTGGGGTGGAGGTGGCGCCACATGTCATGCAGATCCAGCTCCTCAAGTCGAGCTCGAATCGAGCCCGAAAGCTCACCCAACTGGTGGCGCCGCTGCACAGACCTGTCCACCGCCGCATCGAAAACCAGGTTCAAATCACCCCCCAACACTATGTGCCTATCAGAGGTGGATGCCACGTCCTCCAAAGCCCTGTGTAAGAATTGGTCCTGGTGATCATTGGGGCAGTAGACGGTGCCAACAGTCAGTGCTAAACCCCCCATCTTGATCCTGTACACTAGAAGTCTCCCCTTCTGTTCTGCTACCCTGCACACGACCTCTCCCCTGAACCCCCTAGAAAACAAGATCGCCACCCCTGCCGTCTTGGAGGCGCTAGAGGAGAACAGCTGCGTGGGGAACTTAGGGGTACGCATCCTCGAGCAGTCCTTAGCCAGCAAATGGGTTTCCTGCAACAGACAGATATCCGCTTGTGAGTTTTCCAACAAGGATAACACTGCCCGCCTCTTAACCGGATTATTCAGCCCTTTCACATTGAGAGTAAGCACCTTAAGAGCCATCAAGGAGGGGGATCAATGGAGCACATTTCAAGAGGCAAAGCCCCGCAGGCAAACACAGAAGGCACCACTCGAGGCCTCAAAACAGAGCAACTTTGAACCGTCCACTGGCACAGTACAGTCCCCGAACCCCAACACCCCACAACTAGAAAAACCCCCCTTGTCCCCACACAACCAAATCTACACCACCCCCCGCAACTGCCCCCCCCCTCTAGTCCCCAGAATCAAAACATCTGCCCGCCTGTCCCAACCCCATTCCCTGCTACTCAAACTTTTCAAAAACGACATTGTCCCAGTCCGGCCCGTAACGGGCAGGGCCGTGGTAAATCAGTCTAGTGGACGTCCAGCCACCTCCTCCAGCACTCGCCATCCCTCCCAGCCCACCCCCCGGAACCCCGCACCTGCAAGAGGAATAAGCTAAAGTAGACTCCCCCCGGAGTGAGTTCAGGCCGTCAGGGCCACTTCGCCGTTCGCCGCCACTCTGGAGGCCTCCTGGATGGCGGCTGCCATGTCCGCCCTGATCACGGGCGAGCCCGGACGCTCCGAAGGAGGAGAGGTCCCCACTCCAGCTTGCTGCCATCCGTCACGAGTGCTTCGCCTCCGCCGCGGAGCCGGGGTATCTGTATCCGATGCTGTGAGGCCCAACACCGCGCAGACATCCTGGAGGGACCGAAGCTGATGCAAAACACCGTTCCATCGGAATATCAGACGGAAGGGGTGCCCCCAAGAGTACTGTGTCCCTCGTTCCCGGAGGAAGTCAGTGGCGATCTTGAATGATTTCCTCTTCTGCAGCGTGACTGTAGATAAGTCCTGAAACAGGGTCACAGGGTGGTCCCGGAATCGGAAAGATTGCTGCCCTCGTGCTTCTCGGAGGATTCGCTCCTTCAAGGGAAAGTTCGGGAGGAAGGCCAGAATGTCCGGGGCGGGCGCCGTAGCTCTGCGGGGGCGGCCCACCCGATGTGCTCGGTCTATGCGGATCCGAAAGTCCTCCGACTCTCCCAGGATCGCACGAAAGAGGGCCACTAGATAAGCAGTCACGTCTTCACCCTCCTCACCGGACGGCACACCGCGGACCCGTATGTTGTTCCGCCTGGACCGATTTTCAAGGTCCTCGGCGTGGGCCTGTAGCTCAATCTGTTGCTCCCGCAGTCGCAGAACTTCCTGCTGCAGATGGGTGATCTCTTCATCCCTGGAGTGACCCGCTTCCTCCACTGTGTTCACACGTTCCCCCAGGGAGTCCATCTCTCTCCTTACTTCGCGGACCTCCCCGGCCACCTCACGCTTGAGCGTTTGAAAGTCCTCCCGAAGGGAGCTAAAGAGCGATTCGAGAAATGATCTCGTCACCGGGGGTTCTCCGCCATCTGCACCCCTGGTCGGGGCCGGGGAGGTCGTGGCGGGTTGGGTTCCACCGCTGCGTAGGGCGCCGCGTCCCAGCATGTCCGGCAAGGTTCGGTCGCCTCGTCGCTGTCCTCTAGCGTTCGACATTGCAGCTGAGTAGAGGACGTTGAGGGCAAAGAAAGCAGCTATATGCTAGTCGGGGGCAGCGCCACGTAAAGAGCACCAGGAAGGCCGAGCTGTCCAGCCGGAGACCACAAAATGGCCGCTCTGTGATGTCGAGGGGCCAACGCCCAATATGGAGAACCCCTCTCCGTCTCCGATCCGGGACCCAAAATTCGGCCAGTGGGCAAAGTTACTGTGCGATGGCCGCCGGGGGCCGCGGCCTCAGGGGGAGATCTGCCCCGGGAGCCCCGCTCCGCCGCTCCGCTCAGACAACCGGCCGGAGCGGCCTCCCCCAGCGGGCCTCTTCAATCCACGGGCTGGCGTAGTGAGGCGATGTCGACTCCGCCTCCGCCCCTCACCTCCGCTCTGCTCCGTTCCGCACAACCGCGGTCGGACAACTCCGAGCCGTTCGCGAAGCCGCTGCAGACTCCCACTCCGACAGTTCATGCACCGCTGCGGGCTTCACACACAGGCGGCTGGGCGCTCCGTCACGCTCCGAGGGTCGGGAGACTCGCGGCTTCCAGCTCGCACACGGGCCATTCAGCGAGCCCCGACCCGAGCTTCACCGGTCAGGATCACACCCCCGACGGCGCAAACCGGGCTCAGCAGTCGCTCCACACCTCCACCGTGGGCACCAGGCTCAGTCGCCGCGTGATCCGGGGGGGAATCAGCGGTTACAAGCGGTGCAGGGATTCAGGGGTCCGGGAGCTCTCGGCAAGTGCGACCTCTCAGCCCGCCATCTTGGCCACGCCTTCGCAAAGTTCTATTTTGAACAACAATTAGTTATCCATTTGGAAGGCTACTACAAATCAAGATATGCCTTTTAGCATAGTAAGAGCTCAGTAACATTCGAGCCGTGTTCATCTCTTTTGATCCAGGCTTGAGAGGGGAAGCTATTTTTATTCCCTATTCATATTTTGTTTCTTATACGTATAATGCAGTGTGTGCTACAGTAATGCAATTCCATAATAATCCCTTCAGTGAACAGAGCCTGTAATGGCGAAATGTCTGCAATTGTTAACTATTAATATTCTAGAGTATAATAGGGCATATTTTTCTCCATTTTGGTCTAAAGATTATCTTTTATATGAATGCATTTAATATATAAAAAATTGTACAGGAAATTGTAGTTGGGGCTAATGCCTTTTAAATCTATCCTCTCAATAAAGCAAATTGGTCATTCACAATAGCTTTGCATGACTTATCCTGGTTTCTAGCCAAATATTTCTACAGTTAATTGTTGGTGATGCCTGTCAGTTCAGTTTTTTCTAGTCCTTAAAATAAGGCACATGTAAAAAATAGACTATGAAGAGGTAATTGTAGCATTGCGATTGTTGGTTTCTACACATCTTGCTTATACCTGTTTAATAATGCACACCTTGTGCAAGTGACAACAAAAAACCTCAAATGTTTATATTACCTATCCCATTTGTCTATCTTACGCCTGTCTTGCCACGTTCATTCTTCAGTTCACTTGATTGTTTAAAATGTTCATGTCACACATTCATGAGCCGACTTTGCATTTCATGAACCTGAAATTTTTATAGAAATATTTTTTTCTTTCTGGTTGTTTAATGAGGTAGGGCAGCGGAGGAATATGGATGGTATCTGCTGCATCAGAACGGGCGGTTAAGGTTTAAATGGAGCTTTCTATGACTGCATTCTGTAAAGAGGTCTTTGATTACTTATCATAGGTGAGAAGAATGTCATATTATGTACCACCAAGTACAGGCACCGGTTACGATATGCTCAGGCATACCAGAGAGTACAGAAGACAAGAGCCTTCATATTCACCATGAATGCAAATACATATGTTCACTACCAGATCTACCAAGCACTCTTGATCCACAGGAGGAACCTCTTGATTTTCAGAGCAAAATAGCCTAACATCTATAGCAGCTGATTGTTGCTTACAGACTAAATTATTTAGAAACCCTACACCAAATGGCCATACATTTACAACCAATTCAGAAGCAACATAAGACTGTAATAAAGCACCTTTCTGCATACATACCCTTCCATTCCCACACAGTCGAATTGTTAAGATAATAATTCATACCATGCAGAAAGTCCCCCATGCAATGCAAAACTTTCAAGCACATACCACACTCTGACACATGGAAAGGACTGCATAATGAAAGAAAAGTTGACTTTGTCTTTAAATAGCATGGCATGCTCAATCATGTGTGCAAGATGCCTTACTGAAGGTTTTTGTACGAGAGTGCTGCCAAGATATACATGGACAGATCCCACTTACTCCGCCCTTAAAACTATAAATGCATGCAACTGTTCACTAACTCGGAGAGGAGCCTTGAACAGGATTCATAGTTTCATATGTGAGTGTACTTGCACCGTCACCCCTCCACCCCCTTCCTCGCTGAAACACTTGTCAAGCCATAAGTCTGAGCTGGCCAATTCTGCTCCGTCTTCTGCAGCTTAGAGTCAAAATATTGCAATATGACTGGTTTATCCGTTCTGGCCTTTTCTGAATCATTACCTTGACCTGTGTCTGGCTGTGCCACTGCCTGCCAGCGTTACAGACAGGGCACGAGTCCTAAAAAAAAAAGTGGGATGACGCTGTCACCGGAAGTGACATCACAACAGGAAGTGACGTCACGAAAGGTGCGCTCCAATCTCGTCCCAGAGAGGCCGAAGAGTGAAGTCCAGCTGTTTGGCAGGGGGGACACCGTCCACCCGCGTGGTACCCCGACTCGAGCCCTGGTTACAGAGTTATTACGTTACTGACTCCGACACAGCTTGTCCTTTCTTACAAAGACACTGTCTGGACATGTGTCTGACTATATCCTTGCTGGCTTGTGTTCCACATGCTTCTTTATAGCACATAATTGTGCCCCAACCTTTCCAGTCAGCCACAAGTATTCACATGATATGTGTGGCTGGCTGTGCTGGCCCCACTGGCCTTTTAAAGACATTAGCTGCATATTGGGCTGACTCCTTCGAAGCCATGCGGGCCCTAACGATGCACATTTGTGTAATGTCACTACACTAAAGGTGTGTACCATCTGTACCAGTCTTCTTGATTCCCCACTCTGGTAGTTGTGTGATCTCTGCGCCGGATATACCAGTGTTTTAAAGGTTCTGATAAGGTGCGGCTTAACCTCTACCTTGGTGGCCAGTTACAGGCAACAGCATTATATCAACTGTGACACATAATTAACAGTCTTTCAGAGACTCCACCTAACCATGTGACTGGTACTGCCATATCCTTCATGTTCTGATTTATAGGCCTGGCAAGTGACTCTAAGGTGAGCTAAGCAAGTTGCTGACACTGACTGGTCCAAGCAGTCATTATCTTGTCTTTTTTCCTCTTGTCATTTACGTGCTTCATTGTATGGCAGTCATAGCTGTCTTGTTGATTACCTGGACATTAAGATTCTTGCAAATTGTACATGAAAAATAACATAATGCTGCTTAGTTTGATTCTTTATAAGGTGCAGCATATATGAACTGGAATATATACTCCTTTTGAATGTTTGCATACAGACTCGTTGAGTGTTGGTCCATAGTGGTAAATGGGAAGCCTGGCTGGCTGACCTGTCCCCATATACTCCACAGGGGCATCAAAGAAGGTCAGTCGGCATGCTACACAGTGGAAAGCCTCCTTCACATTTTCACTGGTTTGATCGCAAACGCTTACAGATAAATTATTCAGTTTGCCTAATTGTTATTGATTTGTTTCTATCTACTGCTAAATGTTTCTCATCTACCCTGATATTTGATTGCTGCGTTAGTATTGTGTGCAAAATGCTTCTGTGATTGGGAATTCTTGTGTTTTATCACAGAATTCAATTGTATGGGGTTGCCGGCATCCTCATGTTTTCCCATTTTTTTCTTGTGTTCTTGAAGGTGGAGGAAATGGTAAAAAACCACATGACCTACTCTCTGCAAGATGTGGGTGGTGATGCCAACTGGCAGCTCGTGGTAGAAGAAGGCGAAATGAAGGTAATATATAGACCGATATTGCTACCTCATGGTTAGATGTACGGAGTTCCTCTGATCAGATGTTTCAAGTTGTACAAGTTGTGGCAAAGATGTTACTGATGTTATATTAATTATAATCCGGAATGCTAGATATTTAAAAAGAAACGTCCTACTTAGGCTTACATTTGTTTAATGCCATTGACTGGGAGACCTTTATTCTGTATAAAAGTCACTCACTGCCCCCTCATTTCAGAGTGATCTTCA